>NC_143398.1:192097329-192402619 GCF_052110815.1 Crocodylus siamensis | reverse complement strand
ATATTATTTTCAGCTCAGTGGGTGCATCTACATGTGCAATTAATGCAACTGAATAAACTCCAGTACAATTTAACCTGGAGTAAACTAATCTGGATGTCACCGTCTACACATACATTTAAACGTAGTAATTTACTCTGCCATCAAAAAATACTTGCGTCTGATGGGACTATCCGATGTTGCAGTACATTAGTCTACTAATTGCTGCACACATATAGATGGTTACACTTTACTGAGCAGCAAATTAGTCTATTGCGCAGTAAAGCACATGTGTAGACGTACCCAGTGTTCAAAGCAATAGTTCTGGTTTGGTCTTTGTTATTATACAGTATGAATAGATGTCACATTTATCCTGGGGAAAAGACTTTTTCCCCAGGATTGTACAGGTATACAATTCTATTATCTCTTTTCAAGTTCCTTTGAAGTATGCTGGATAAAATGAACAAATACTTTTTCTCAGGATACCCTGTTGTTTGTCTATATGGTTATTGTGGTTCATTCCAGGAACAAGTCTGTCAGGCTTTGTGCTCTTGCAGGCCACCTATTGGTGAAAGAGCAGCAGTGCAACTTGGAAGTTTGACTATGCCATACCTGTCTTAACCTGGATCATACTGTTCTGCACTGTACCATTCCATACAGATATATCAAAAACTGAGGAAAAAAAGAATTTCACATAATTTTTCTTCTGTGAGATTCAAAACTCAGAATAATTCTGTGCATTTAGCAGGGTGTATATGTGTAGGTTTGGGTATTTGTTGTTAGTGAGTGCATGTGAGGCTATAGGCAAAGTAGTTGCTGGGTGGCATGAATTAAAAGTTTAGTTCTGGAGCACAGCAGGCTTTAGTAGAAGTCCCAGCCACTAAATGCCAAAGTAGTCATTATAGAAAAAAAAAATTGCTTCTCTCAACACCGCCACACAGTGGAATCTAAGATGTATAATTATACATTTAAAGTTACATCTTGTTAGACATTATTAGATGTCATATAAGGTACACATTATGAGTCTCTGCCCCTTTCCAGGGCCATCCAGAAACAATGCTTCCACTTGGGAATTTGAGATGTGGTTTTGGCTAATGTTTCTCAGGTCTTCCATAATAAGCAAAAAGATGAATCTTTCAAAATAAGGTAATAATTTGTGGTTTTCCTCTAGGAACCTAACAGTATTAAAACATCAAACATATACCAACCATTTATTCACAGTGATTGAGATACCATAGTATTTCCAATTCTAAGTGGAGGGAGAATTGTGGTAGCTCAGATATCACTAGGTGGTAGATATTGAAAAATGCAATGCTTTCATATTGTCAGCCTTTGTCTTATGTCTGGGTTTGAACTAAGATCTTCCATACATCAGCACTAAGCTACAAAGCAAGTGGTTTTTGTAATTTACACTTTCTAAGCTGAACACCATGTGGGGGGGAGAGGGAGCCGGCAGGCTCCGAGGCTCCCTGCCGAGGTACAAGTACACGAATCACATGCCCACAGACCCAAGACGCTGGGCAGGAACTCACCTCTTCCAGGTGCATGGAGGAGGGAGGGGCCGGCATAAAAAAGACGCTGGTGCAGGCCAGCGGAGGCGCGGCGGAACTAGAAGGAGGCAGCGGGGGAGCTGAAGCCGTCCGGAGTACCTGCCAGTGGATGCAAGCTGTCCTCCAATGGGGCAGGACCTTCTGGAGGAAGGGTAAGCCACAGTAGGGCTTCTGAGCCTGGGCAGCGGGTCCAGCAAGGCCGCGGACTGTTTGCAGCTGTCCGGGAGCGGCGGGAACCCGGCCAGGGCCGGGTACCACATAAACTGTAATATAGGGGCAATCGCTGGCTGTGAAACTGTAGCTCCTGTAAGGAGGGGCTGAGCGGCTCCAGGGAGCCCTAGTGAGGACTGAAGAGCTCATGGAGAGCTAGAGAAGGGGTTTCGACCCCACGGCATACAGGGGAATATCGGAGGATGTCTGCTAAGGGTCGAAGCAGCCACCACGATCTAGAGAACCCCTGGCCGTAGCATTTTGTTTACCTTTGCATTTCTTTTACGGACAATCTGAGTGATCTACGGACATGTGGCCTGCTCTGATAGGCAGCCACCACCCGGTGGAATGGGCAAGGGTGTAGGGGTGGCAGAGCCCTCACCAACGCGGGACGCTAAGAAGTCTCATATTTGGATGACACATGCTGAACCATCTGAACCAATCGGTATTACCATCAAAGTCATAGCAGGAGAGGCAAGCGCGTGTAAAACGTCCAACCACAGGTGAGCCGCTCCTTGGCAACTGGTAAGCAGCCCCGACGTGGGGAGGCAGTAGCTACCTTCCCCACGACACACCACAATTATGAACTATGGGATTTGTGGAGGGACCCCATCACCTATGTCAAAGCTGACAACTCTCTTGTGTTTAGCAACTGAAGCTAACAGGACCAGGTTGGTGGTTAGGAGGCTAGGAAAAGAAAGAATTGGGAGCCTCTCTGCCATGGGTGTCTGGTGCCTCTTGAGTCACGTGCCCCCCCCTTACACCAGACAGTGACTGGGGCAGGGGACCCCCGGTGGCTGATCACGCAGCCAATTTCACTCACTGTAAAAGTGGCCACGCCACTTCTGGAACTCTTGCAGCCACTTCTGGAAATGGTGTGGCTGCTTTTACTGGAAGCCTCGCTCGCCGGCCAGCACTCGCAGGAGAGGCACTGGTACTTCCGCCTGCCCCCCTGCCTACCGGCTGAACAGGGAGCGCAGTCAGACAGGGGGTGCACCAACACTCTCAGGAGGTGCACGTGCACCCTGTGCACACCCTATGCATTGTCTCTGCTCTCTGCCCCCTCCTCCCACCCCAGCTTTTTTCCCTAAGGATACTGAATGAAAGACAAGGGAGGAAAGGTTGTCAGAACAGAAACAAGGCTCTGGCCCAAGGTTACAGTCCTAGATGGTCAAAAGACACTATGTTAAAAGTCCAGTTTTGGAGCTGGAGGCTGTTCTAATAACTAGAGTTCAGAAAGCAGCAAAAAGGTAACAACAACAGTACTACCAGCAGCATACTTAGTAATGAAAGTAGAGTATGAAGGGACCTTTGTGTGGTTGCTGGGCAAGACCGTACCATCTAAGTCTAAGCCAGTGCTTCTCAACCTTTTAAGACTCACGTCACTCCTCATTAGACTCAAAGCACCCCTTTAGACAATGTTGGCTTTAGCTTTTGGTTGGTTTGGGGGTTTGGGCTTTTTTGGGGAGACCACAGTAGGGTAGAACATTTTTGAAACAAAGGATTCCTACTTGATATCTCTGGATTTAATTTGTGAATTGTGTAGGTATTTGCACTCCTAGTGATTACATTGTGCAGCTCCCAATGGCACCCTTAAAAGGCTCTCACTACTCGAAACATATTCCAGTGACTTTTATTTCCAAAATACCTCTAAGTGTTTCAGAATGTCCTCCTAGGGGGGGTTCTGGTGACCTGGCAGACTCCAATGTGAAATTTACTTCCAGCAGTGGAGTCCAGGACACTCTAGCCTCTTTTCTCCACTGACACTATGGTAGCCCAGGCTCTACTCATTATCTCAGAACTAAGGCTTCTCCATTATAATCCCCTTTTTCCTTATAGAACTTTTCCTCTCCCCTAACTTTTAACCTACCAGCTTTCCACCCAGGGGAGCAACCCATAAATTGGTCTCTACCTGACATAATTAGTCCAAACAATTGCTATGGAAAAACAGAGCATGCCAAACACAAGGTCCCTTAGTGATGCAGTCCCAAGAGGAGACATATAATGGACTCAGGGTACATACTGAACTTGTAGGGTGCTGACACCAAGACAATTTAAATAGCTTCTTAATTGTTAGGTTTCTAACTTTTGCCTAACTCCCACTTAAGTGCCGTCTGAGATTATTTGAATCAGATCTCATGTGTTTATTTATAGCTTCATAACAATGCTGACTGGTTCAATTTGCACAAAATAAACAGAAAGTATCCCTAATTATCCTCTTTTATTTCTTCCCAATCCAGGGTGTTTCCTTCATTTCCCCAACAAATAAATTTTACCTGAAAAACATTCACATGAGACATGTTCATATGCCAGATAATGCTTTTAATAACTACATTAAGCTTTGACTGCCACAGACCTTCCTAGCACCTTCATATACTTTCCAGTTTATAGAGTTTATTTAAATTTTTACATCATTTTCAGGGCATACTTTGACGAATGTATGCAGCTTTATAGCCACAGCCAGCTTAGCTACAGCCATGTATTTCTTACTACATTTCAGGAACCAAAGCTTCTCTCTTTCTTTTAATGTATTTCCAGATTCTGCATTAGTAGAAGAACATGCGTTTAAAACATATACGTTCTTGATTTTTTCAATATGTCTCAATCTGTATTAAATGTGCCATGAAATATGGTGACCTAACAAATTAGTCTTTGTGCTTCCTAAACTTGTGTCCAGTGAAATCACTTGTGCAATTCTCATAGCCATCTTTTGGAGGTTTGATGATCATGTTTTTAGCATCTAAGGTCAGTTTGGACACACTGCCTATTTCTTTTAACCTTGGCCTCTTAATCAAACCTTTGTTCACTGATTAAGGAAATAGGCAAGGAGATTGTTCACACAAATGAGTACTACTTACACAAAGGTTTTAAGTCTCTCCTCCTCTTTCATTTGTAAGTCAGAACTATGAAGGAAAGGATGGAGTTCATTCTTTTTGTGCTGACCCTGTTAAGTCCACAGATTTATGTCTACAGCTTTAATTATAGCTGACTAAACTGTATAATGAGTACTCAAGGGTAAAATGCATCAAAAATCAAACCAAACAGAGAGAACCTATGTTCAAAGGGTGATGCAAACAAATGGAAATATATTTGCATAAGTTGCTATATATTTGCAACAGTAATTACCATCGCCAAACCACAGCTCAGTAAAACATTGTGCCTATTTAATATAAGACATCTCCATCAGACAAAACCATTATTCACCAATCTAGTATCCAAGGATATTTTAATAAAATAATATTTCATTTTGAATGCAGATCAAACAGGAATTGCAAATTCTTTTGGTTTATAGAAAACCGGCAAAGGAACTAAATATAATTTAGTTGCCTGCAAAATTCCTTATGACTAGAAATGTAGAAAGAAACCTCTATTAAGTTCTCCTGGATGGACTTCCTCCTGAATCATTTCATGAGTAAAAAAAAAAAAAAAAAAATTATTTTGGCTCCTATACAAAGTGGCAAGAAGTATACTGTCCAACTCTGTGGGTACTCCTGGATTTGGAGTAGGACAGCCTTTTCCAGCCCTGTTACTCTGTGCCAACACTCAGGCCACAATGCTTTCCTTTTACTAGAACATCCCCAACATTGCCATATAATCTGGACCAGACCCAGCCTGTGATCAGAATTTAAGGTTCCCTTAAGGGGTATCTCCTACTGTAGCTAACAAAGCTGGATTTCCATGCAAGACAACTTGGTGTAGAGAGGGATCCCTTTAAGGAATTTGAAACCACAATATAGTCTAGCCCATGGTTTCTTTACTCTACTTAGTTCAGCTTTGTGCATTATTATATTAATGTGTTTTAACTGATAGATATCAACAGAATATATTTTAACAGCAAAAAAGTTTGCTAATAAACTGAATCGTTTGGCATTAGCTTTTAATTGCTTCTGAAAAAAGCACGGTCATTTCTGCCATATTTATTATTGTTAACAGAACCTAAAGGGTTCAGTGCAGCGGCAACTAATTAGAAGATACTCTTCCTTAATCCTGTAGTTTAAAAATGTGAGAACCTCATGGCTTTACCATAAAGCCTCTGGATTATATTATTCTTTTGGTCAGCTGCACTGATGTAAATGAGGTTGATGAATCTGGATGATGCTCATTTTTTCTTTTTTTTTTTTTTTTTTTTTTTTAAAGAGAAAGAACAGGAATGGTAACGGAAAAGCAACAGGAAGTAAAACAGATATTTCAGTGCATGTAACAGCCACATGGGAAATCTCTGACTTTGTGCCATGAAAAATAATAGTGTTACACTAAGCCTGTGCCTGAGCTGTAATTAAAGCACAAAGCATGCCATTTATACAGAAAAATACATTTAAGAAACCAAACCAACACAATTTCCACTGGAGGAAGAAAATGGAAGAACCACATGAGACAGATAAGTTACATTACATCATGCACTTCTGGAAAGTGCTCAGGTATGAGGATGATGGCAGCAATATAAGAGCCTGAACAGAATACAAGAGAAAGCTCAAACAGGCTGCTCCATCTTTGCATCCATTTTTATTGCCTGAGTTCAGACCAGCAATATCAAACTCACCAAAGTCTGAGCTGGATCCAGGCCATAGAGCATCTTGCAGGCAGATCCTGATGCCATGGTAGCAACAGGATGCGTGGTGGCTAAAGTGGGGTGAGTGGTGACAGCAGCTTAACGCAGCCGTTGCTCATCCCCTGCTGCTGACACATGTTCCTAGTGCCCTGGACTTCTGCAGTGGGACCCAACCCCAATTTACACGCCCTCTGGGGGCCCCAAGGACCAGACTCTGCAGGCCCAATGCAGCCTGTGGGCCACACATTTGACATCCCTGAATTATATCATATGCTGCTATTATTATTTTTTAACTACAAGTTTAACAGAGTTTCAGTGTGGAGTGGCTCAGGCAGATCAATGGTAGCAAATGGCTTTAGTAATCAGATAGCTTTTAAACATTCTCCTTTATTTAATAATTCTTAATTGCTTCTAAAATATTTTGTAACTGCCCCACAGTAATAATAGAGAGTTAGATTTGACCTAAACACTCATCCAAGGGAGTCAAAACATCTTTGCAGTCTGGCTAACAAACCCCAATCCAAGTTTAGATATTCACTTCTCCTTTGATGCAGGTAAATAGGAAAATGGACAGAAATGGGCTGCATTTCCACCACTAGCTACTGTGTGAGAGGAGTTAACTAGTAATAAAATGAAGATACCCAGGGGCACTGGGAAAACAACATAATAATGTACTGGAGATGTACAGCCCCTCACCTTCTTTCACACATGTCTTTTATGAGAAATGTAACACAAAAACAATCCAAGAAAGGATTTGCCTACATGGCATTTTCTACAAAGAGCTTTATACTTGCGATTATTCCCTGGTCTGTAATGGCCCAGGTTTAAAGCAACCTGCAAAAATCATCACTGTTCTGAAACTGTTGAAAAGAAAGAGATTAGTGAGGCCTGAGATTATTATAGCCAAGACTTGCAATTTAAGGGGAAATGAAAGGGGTTGACAAAGATTGATTTTCCTCTGGCTTTCACGAACTTGCTGGATTTATTTTTCTTTACATTAGTCTTTGTATTATTTATATGTCATAATGTTGCCTAGATTCCTGGATAGGTGTCTTTAATTTCTTCAATGCAAATAAATAAATCAAAGGGAGTTATGTAATTGCTTTTCACAGAATATGGAGTTTATTTTTATTTTACCTTTCTCTAGGTTGCAACATTGCAAGAATTTTGCAAACTTATGTTTATTATACAGTATTAAATCCTGTCCTCTTTAAGTAGCAGAGTTGTCAGTAGTCTCTATACACATTGTAGTTTATGTGTGAACCTTGTAAACTATGCATGATAATTTGTTAATATTATTTCTTATCTTGTAAATAGCAGTCTATTAGAAACTTCTTATTTATTGTACCCAGGAAGCCCTTCAGAGTCACTGAAAGTGTCCATTCCTATTACATAGAACCTTTTCCCAGAGTATATTTCAGCTTTCTGCTAAGGCACTAATGAAATGGAAAACACTGCATCACCTTAATCCCTACTGTATATTTGTGCTAGTATATATCTTGTGACGAAGATATTCATTCTGCCATCTCATTCTATAGAAACTGCTTAGAATATGCCCTTAAAACAGTAAATAGAATTACTGTTTCTTCTTCTATTGCCCTGGATTCCAGTAAGCTATTAATAATTTATTTGCTCTGCTACCTTTAGTCTTGGCCTTCCTTATGAAATAATGTCTGGTGACACCTAACAAGCAGCCTTGCAAAAAAAATTGATTCAGAGCCAAAATTATTCTTCTGACTCCCCTCCTGGCATTTTACTTTTGTGCTCTACCTAATCAGATTTTCCAGACAGTATGTGGGAATACTACCTTTGGCTGCCCTTTTCCTGGTGAGGGGATGTATTTGAAGAGTTATAGTTGTGTTCTGCACTACTCCAGGGAAGTTGAATGCCCAGAGGGTTTGAGGAATGGGAATGGGGCTGCTTGGGCAAATGGTATAAATGTACAATCTAGCAATATCTGGCTCCAAGTTGTCATGTGAGATGTGACATCTGAGGAAGGAAAGTGGGTACATGCAAGTGCACACGCATGTGTATGAGCTCTAACACTGAAACAGAAACCAGTATTTTCCATTCTTCAAAGGCTCCAAATCTCTAGCTTGCAACTTGTACACAGTCCTTTTTTTCCTCTTAGACAGATATTTAAAAGCTCTGACTTTTCAAAATTATTAATCTTGAGAGGAAAAATAATCTGTTCTTCCTTTTTTAGTGTTACATACTAAAACCAACCCATTCTTTTTGCTTCTCTACTGTAGGCTTTTACTATTTCCTGTAAGAAACAGCATTTCAACTTCTTTAGGGGCTCACCCTTTTTTCCTCCTTTTTGCATTGGATATTCACATATTTATAATTGTTCTTATTCTCTTCAAATGTATGTGTAACTTTGTAAGATTTTCTCTTAAACCTTCTCTTTCAAAATGCAAATGCCATCCTAAGACGAATCAAGCATGGTATTTCAAGTGGATACAGGGAAATATAAGATGCCATTGAACAAGGCCATATTTGGAGTACTATGTACAGTTTTGATCCTTGATGTTCAATAAAGATGAAATCAGACCTGAAAGGGTGTACAGACCATGCCTCAGAAGAGACTTGAAGAGTTTGACTTGTGTAGTCTACTAAAATGAAGTTTGAGAAGGGTTATAATTACTTAGTATATTAGGAAGAAACACAAGAGATGGAGAAGTGGTATGTAAGCTAGCGGATGGTGTTGGGTCAAGAACAAGTGTACATCAACTGGTCAGGCATAAATTTGGGCTGAAAACTGGAAGAAGGTTTCTAATTATGAGTGGTGAGAGGTTTTGGAACAGCTTTCCAGTGTGAGTAGTGGGGGCGCAAAACATCTAACTAGTTTAACTATGGAGCTTGCCAAGTAGGTGATAAAGTTGCTTGACAGTGCAGGGATTTAGACTTGATGATCCAGGAGGCCCCTTTTAGTCCTATGCTCCTACAGTAATATTAGGTGCTTCAGAGGGGCTTTTTCGCACCTTTATCTAAAGCTGAGTCAATCAGTTATTACATAAAAATGCCAAAAAAGCCCCACTAAAGCACCTGATATATACAGATGTTGGGGGGAGCTGGGTCCACTTAATGCACTGCCTCTTCTGGGCATGGGCTGGCCTTGGTGAGGGAGCACATGAAGTTTAAAGTTAAGCAATGTTGTTGTTGGGGTTTTGTTTGGGGGGGGAGGTTGGAGGGGGAAGGTCACATCCGCAGGCAGCCTTAGTTTTTCTAAATATATGTTCTGCATGTGGAGCTCCCAATCTGTCTCTATAGTATCATCCCCTTCCAGAGTCAGGGATCCTGTACATGGAGTGGTGGAAGTAAAGAATAGGCCAGAAAAAAGGGGTCTTATGTGCATTGTCCCTTTATTCCCTCAGACTACAGAAAACTAGCAAGCAGCATGATATTACTTTGTATAAGAGGTCATTATGTATTAGTGACCAACCACCACTTCATAAAATAATGACTTTTAAGTCTGCACACCCAGGAAATGCATGATGCGGTATATCACTGTAAAACATGATAATCACCCCCAGGGGCAGATCCAGGGGGAGTGCAGTGACACAGCTGCACTGTACTTTCAGACTGGCCCATGACATGGGGGCTGCTGGGGACTTCTTAAAGTCCACAAAACACATAAGAATCCTCGCCCCTTCCCTCCATGCTTAAAGGCATGTCCCCTCCCTTCCTCTTCCTCCCTTCCCCCACCTGCCACTGCTGCTTTCACCACTGTCCCAGAGCCAAAGCTACTCCTGCCCTCTCTAGCAAGGCTGCACGGAGGCTGAGCTCAGCTGGGCACAATGACAGACAGCAGCAGCATCTATAGAGAGGGAGGTCCCCCCGCCCGCTGTGGCTGCTCCCAGGGGACCGGGCAGGATGGGGAAACCCACCACCCTGTCCATCACTCGTCCTGCTGCTGTTTTCAGCTAAACCCAGCTGGGGTGCAGGTTCTGTAGCTCTCTCCCAGGAAGGAGGCAGGCAAACCCTGGTAACTGGATTTGACACTCCCTAAAAGGAAAAAGGAGAGTCCTGTTTGATGTTGAGGTTTGTATTCTTGGGGTTCCAGGTCTATTTCACTGCCAGCCTTCAAAATATATTTGCATATAGCAAAAGATTTACCACTATAGGAAGGAGGATTACTATGTGACGTGACACTAGTTTTTTTTTTACATTATTTTCGTGTGGCCTCAGCTGCCTAGGATCAGTTCAAGGTACATTTGTGTATTTCCAGAGATGTCAGACTTAAAGGTCATTGTTACAAAAAAAGTTGCATTGTATCTTTAGTTTGCAGATGTTCCCACTTGTTATTGACATGCTAATTTAATGAAAAGATAATTCCTTGCTAATAAGAGTGAGATGTTCAGTTACATTCTCCTATTGTTCCAGGGCACAGTGCTACTTGTTAAAAGCTTTATGTTAGTATTAATTTTGTTAACATTTTATGTATTAGGAAATAAAGCATTAGTTTGTGATCTTTGGACTGTGAGAGAAGTTTGTTTATTGTTTCTTTTCTGTGGCATTTTCTTTGAACAATTTTAAGCTCCCTTGATGATAGAGGAAAACTCATTTGAACACGTGTTTTTGTCCTTCCACTAACATACAAATTGTTTCTTGAAGCTCTCTCATAAGAAATGGTGATTTTATGAAATGCCAGATACTGTCAGGTTCTCCCAACCATGAATACCTCTTAAAAATAACTGAGAATCTTCCAGCCATGTCTAAACAATTATTATCTTCTCATGAATTTTTCTTATTCATACTATTCATCTGTTTGGAACAATTATGGCATCACAATAAAATTCATGGTATATTTCCAAACAATTTATCCTCCTCTCTCGCTCTCTCTCTCTCTCTTTGGTCTGTGTCAAAGCTACCCTGTGCTTTTGCCTTTTATGGACAATTTCATTACTTCATGGTACCAAAACTATCATAGATAATCTGCAAGGGCCATAAAATAAACCCCTTTCACCCTAATCTTCCTAGGGAGGTCCTGCAACCTTGGGGAGCTTTTTGGCTAAAAGACAAATTAATCTTGGCTTGCATTCATCTGAACCTCTGACAAAGTGGCAACTCTCCAGCAGAACTCCTTTCACAGAAAAAGAATTTAATTTCTCGTGGTGTGACTGTTTTCTATTAACTGTCTTCATGCTGGCACAGTTCAAATGCAAAGATGATTATTGCCCATATGAAGCTAAAATTTGGGGGGAAACAAAATATTACACTTGACATCTTATTTATTAAACCTGTTTTTATTTTGATAAAGAGGACGGGACCTCAAGAGGTCATCTAGTCCAGTTGCCTGCCTGACGCAGGAAAGGTCTTGGCTAAGTACAGACACCCAAAAAGCCTAAGGCAGAATCAATTCAATCCAGGCAGCTTCCTCTATGCGGCATAGATAGCACCGATAACCAAGTGTACTGATGTTCAGTTTTCAATGGGGAACCTGCATTGATCCAGACCAGTAGGCAGGGGCTGGTAGAGTATGTCTCCCAGCCTGCTGGCCATTGCCAGCTCAGCCCAGCCAAATGTCCCCAACTGTCTACTGTCCCCCACAGGGGGTGAAGGAGCCCCGTGGCTGGGTGCTGGCCCCCTGTCGGGGAGCCTCCCCTTTGAACCCCAGAGCTGCTTGCCCCTGAATCTCAGGGAGAGCCCAGGGCAGCACCAGGGAGTGGAGGGAAATTCTTCCAGTTTCCTGCACTAATTTTCCCCCAGACTCACAGCAGCTCGGGCGAAACCGGCTATGGAGGAGAAGGAGAATTTTCCTCTGCTCCCTGAAGCTACCTGAGACAGGGCCTATGGCAAACAGCTCTGGGGTTTAGGAAGGGAAGGATTCCTCTCAGCTCCCTGGGGCTGCCCTGGGTTGGGGAGGGGGAAGAAGTCCCACAAAGTACTTAAAGAAAAATACTTTGTCTTACTTTTTTTGTGTGTTTAATTGCAGTACATCTGAACCAAAACGTGCATGCTTTTTCTGGAACAGAGTAATCTTCCATGTTAATGTCATTGCATTATTGCCAGACCATAGCAAGCATCATATCCTATCCTTGCCATGCATCCAGATGCTAGTTCCTTCAAAGACAGCTTCCACGGATAACACCTTTGGCAAGTGTAAGAGACTGACTGTCCTTGGCTGCTTTACATTGCATTACTGCACGTGCTGCCAGAGCTCCTATCTTCAGATTGGAATTTTTCAGGAACAAATTCATATGGAGTGATTTTCTTCAGTAATATCAGACACTAGTCAAAGGGGATAAAAATCAGTCTGGTTGGACTTTTCTATTCAGATTTTGACTCCCAAACTCCATAAAGTGTTTGGAATCCCATGTCATTTAAAAACAAAGATTTCCCACTTAAACTGTCATTTTATTTTCTTTTATAAAAGAGTCAAAAGGGGCAGATCATGAAAATAATCATGCTGCTGAGACCGCAAGCTATTTCCCATGTGTTCAGACCTACACTTTGATTCTCTTTTTTGCCTCTTCCTTTACATTTTTATTACATCAACTTTGTCTACTTATAACAATAAGTAAGCTCCAAATTAAAAAGGGGCGCATTCCATTCATTAAGGGTTATGTTCCTCCATTCATTACTTACAATGAGAAGTAGCTTACTCCATGAAAGGCCCATGGAGATATTTGCCTAATAGTGGGCATGTCTACACAAGATGCGTGCCACTACATTTTGCCCTTCCCCAGTGGAGAGTGATCTCCCCAAACCCTGATAATCCTATGTAGATTGTAGGGTTGAACTGAGAGACAGCTTTCATTAATAACACCTTTGGCAAGAATAAAAGACTGACTGCCCTTGGCTGCTTTGTATCACACTACTGCTGCCAGAGCTCCTATCATCAGACTGGAATTTTTCAGGAACAAATTAATATGGAGTGATTTTCTTCGGTAATTGGGTACAGACAATTATTGCTACTTTCTTTAATGCATGCATTAAAGCATAAAGATTAAACCTGTTTTATTATCAATAGTTTCCCCTTAGTCTAAAATAGACATAATTACATCTTATTTTACAGCATTAGAAATAATATCATTCATAGTTTCCTTTTATGACATGAATAAATCTAATTATAAAGGTGCATATTGTTATTGACCTTCTGGAAAGAATTAACGTGCAGACAAAAGACATTGCCTTGTTTGCTTTTGGGTAAAGCTCTGTGTGTAATGCCTCTTCCCTTTTTTTATTAACTTTATTTTGCTATCACTTGATTGCTATGGTGCAAGTTGTTCAGCTGGGCCTCAAGTCATAGACGTGCACTTCAGTAAGGAAGAATCACTAGAAAGACAGTCTCCCACTGGCAGCCCAATCTGGTGCTGCTGTCTTCACCGTTCTCTTAGCCTGGACAGACCTGGTTACCCTAATTTTTATCTATATCTCCTTACCTTGACTGGCCTTTCTCTTTTTCTGAGTAAAATAAAATATTTGATAAAATATCATAGATTGATGGCTAGTAGCTAGCTAGTAAGGAGACAATGTGATTCAAGAATTAGGCTGTGAAAGTTAAGCAATGTACACCTTTTTTCTAGTTCTAACCTGCAGAAAATTGTTGCATCGTTATGACTCAGTTTCCCATGTATAAAATCAAGCTGCAGCAAAACTAACCTGCCATTGTAAATGGGGATTTGCATAAATAAAATGAGTACTTGTACATGCAAAGGCAAGATTTGGGTACTAATTAATGAATTTGTTATGTAAATAAACATGCTTACAAGTGTTCTGAGATCACTTGAGGAGTTCTGTTGAAAAGTTAGCCCCGAAAATGAAAAAGAAAATGAAAGAAGCGTAAGAGGTTTTTTCAGCTATTTCTGGGAAATTTGCCTTGTGATGTTCACACGTATAGCACATGGACTTGTCTTCCTGAGTGTCTTTATTGAGGCAACAATAGCTAAGGGTGAGGGTGAAATTCAGTTTAAGTTATAAACTACCAGCCCATAATGCATTCTTTATTTTTAGATGTCAACATGCTTAACATGCCAGGGTCATTATTTCTATCTTACAGATGGAAGGGAAAAGAATCTCAATGAGAAGCAGTGATAGCCACTACAGAGGCACAGTGGTCAGACAGGGAGATCTTTGTTCCTCAGTAGTTTTCCTTTGGGCTAAGTCTGGAGATATATCTATTGTGGTGTTTCTGTGATGTTTCGTCAGTGTAGTTTGTTCAACTCCTATGCACTTTGCTAGCATATGTCATGTGACACTCTTCGGATGATACTACTCACTATTTGGAAACTGCTGATTGGCTACATGCTTTTCACTCAAAAAAGAAGTTGCAACCTACATGATCAGTGAATATTGCCTTTGGCAGACTTCCAGCTGTCAAGGTTATTGCATCCTGAAGCTGCCATAAACTTTTCCAAAGAAAGGAATAATAAACAACAGAATCATAGTAAGAGAACAAACAAGGTCAATAGGGATGCAAAGTACTTCAGAGAAATAGGACTCCACTAAAAATACTTATAATTTTAGATACCTATCCATAATACACCCCTTTCCTCATGTTTTATCCCCCAAAGTCACTATCATCTTGGACAATTCCACTTTATGTGGGGAGAGGAACAACAATTTGGATGCTCTAGACTCAGGAACTTGTTCCTGTCTTTGTCAAGCTAACCCTAGATATGATGGTTTTCTGGGATCTTTGCAAGTCCTTTCTAGTCTCCCAGAATTTTTGTGAGGAAGCTTGGTAGCACTGGCTGATCAAGGAAGATGTATTCTTAGTGGCATTTAAATTATCACTAGCTTGATCTGAATGGATTGCCTTTCTACAGTGAAAAAAGCAATGATTTTTCACTAATATCTCTTACTAGTTAGGAGTGATATTAAATCAGCGTTCTGCTGATCTCACATTTCACAGATTTTCAGTCTGTGTGGTAGCCTATGACATGACCCTCCAAGCAGAGGAGGGTAAGCTGGAAAGTGCAAAGATGTAGCAGAAGTGGTGTTCCGGTGCACTCAGCCCATTCTGTTGCCATCCTTCTTCTCCAGCATTCTTCCATACAGGCCATCATTCTAAAAGGGAATACAGCCTAAAGCAAAGCACTCATCACATGGCAGGTGAAAGCTTAAAGGCTGAGCAAAGTAAAATCATTCTTCTGCAGCACACAGCAATGGGACCCCATGCATTTTGTGTGTTTGTGTGGGGGTGAAGGGGAAAGGACTTAAAGCTGCTTCTGATCATTTACAGATGATGTGTCTATACATGCACTTTAATGCACAGTAGCCTATTCTAGGACTACATTAAAATGGCACATAAACTGTGTTAATATGCTAATTCTTGGTAGAGTAGGCTACTGCACTTTAAGTGTCACCAAAAAGCATGTACTTGTACTATTGCACATTAGCACAGCTTAATGCTCATTTATTTAGGACCTCAGGGCACTTTTACATGTGCTCCAGGGGTGGGGGAGGGGGAGTGTTTTACTTAGAGTGGCTCCAAGAGCCACTTTAATTCAAGTGCCATTGTGTCTCCTGTATCATTATTCAACAAGCTTTAGTTCAAATGCCCCTGCTGTCATTTTTAGCAGGGGGACACTGATGCATGAGATGCAGGAGGCTCTTGGAGCACAGCAATTGCCACACTCCAGCAGGCTTGATCAACTGAGTCTGCTCCAATGCACTGATATTCCAGTGTGTTGGAGCAACCTTAGCACTCCTTGTATAGGTGCTCTTATATTGGAGGTACTAAATTTAATGTGAAAAAAGTGCAGTAATGCACATTTAGATGCTCCCAGAAAGATGTTTTTAATATAGATTTCATAGCTTTTTAAGGTACTGTTATGATCAGCTTGTGTAACTATCAGTGCATATACTAGACAATGTTCTTCAATGATTTTCAGATTTATAACAACCACCTATGGTTGAGTTATTTACAATGACTTTAAAGGCTGAAAGAGATGGAGAATTCTCTATGGCCCTAGGGAATTTCTGTTCCAGTAGTTAATTACCCTCAGTTAAACTTTGGTATCATTTATCAAGGTCAAATTTTGCAGATTTCAATTCCAAGTTCTTGGATTTTTTTATTTGTTGGGTTACCCCTTATTTTGATAGAATGTATTTACCTCTCACTTTTACAATGCCAGCTTTATTCCAAATTGTGTTTTAAACTATAAACAGTTTGACAGTAATGGTACAGAACTTGAATACATATATATATATTCTATAAGATATATTGAAAAAATAAGGTCCAAACCCATTGCTGATATTTATACTTAATTCCTGTTCTTTTCATTAGAATTGGGATACAGGGATTGAAGGCAAATTATGGTTCTTACTGTATCAGCTTAGAAACAAATATTCTTCTCCAAGAAGTTTTATTTCTTGGCTTGGTTTACATAGGAGACTGATAAATGCTAAACTCAGATGGTTTGTATTATTAATTGTTTGCTTTGAACACCAGCCACTAAGCCAGTAAACTCAAATTCAGTCACATGAACTGAGCCATCCTACCACTGTTGTATGTCTCATCCATTTTGATGAACATAACTTGTGGACAGTTGGCAAACCAACACATCTAAGCTTATTTTTAAATTCTGGGGAAAAAAAGCCACTCTTCGTGTCTGCTGGTTCGGCCAGCACATTTATCTTAGGAAATATTTTAAGTATAGCCTAGCAGCAAGAAACAAACATTCTTTTCACCAGCAAGAAACAAAACTCCATTTTTACCAGCAGAATTTCAAAATGATATAAATCTGCAATGTAGTCTTAGAGAAGTAATAAAATACTTTAGTCAGTTGAAGACCAGAACTTCACAGATAACAGAACAGAAACTCCACAAATGTAACATTTTCCCTTGCCTGTATCCTCCCTGCTATTGGGTCAAAACATAACTTGGTTGGAAAAACAGCTTTTACATAATGCAAAAGTATTATTAGTTCTAGTATCAAGGGAGAGATCATGACCATCTTTGTTCAAATGGCTTTTTTTTTTTTTTTTTTTTTTTTTTAAACCAAAAAGGCAGGAAAAGCTTGAATTTAACAATTAAACTGCTTGTATTTGATCTTTGTGGAAGTCAGTAACCAGGTCATGCTGCCTCTAATGATAATCTCCAGTTCCAGCTTTCAAGATGAGGATAACCAGACATTTACAATTAGGTCACATGGGTGCAGGAGGTGAAAGTATACAGCATACAAGAGGTATAAGTAACCCCTTCTCCATAATGTTTATGTACAGTGAACAGTCTTACTGTGACTTCCTACACTTGCTGAGTATGAGGAAGTATGCAACCACTGGCACCATCTGTTGCAAAAGCAGTGTGTTTGGGTAAAGGAGCTGTAAGATGCATCTATAACCCTGTATCAGCAACCTTTTCCAGAGCTATACAACATATTCAATAAATGTTTTAACCTTTTTTTGTTTGCAGATTGCAATTAAATTGTAAATAGATGGTAACAGACATGGTTGTTCCTGTCCACTCTACAATGTACTATTGTTTTGCTTAGACCTGTAAAGCCTCTGAATGTAAGTATTTGTTATAGTAGAGCGCTAGCCATGAAACATCAGATTAAGTTTATTAATACACTAAAGGAGAGGGAACTAAATGGGAGAACAGCTTCTTGGAACTCTTCCTCTTAACTTAGTACCCATGGGCAACTGGTGCCTCCCGAGTCTGGGGGGGTAGCAGATCACCAACAGGGGAGGTGTCCCCCAGCAGCTGGTTACCGAACCAACGAAACCAGAAGTGCACTTCCAGGGGGTGCACACGCACCCCCTACATGTCACCAATGCTAGTGCCCACAGCCACTTCTCTCCAACAAACATGCATACTTAAAGAACCACTTTAAGAGTCAGTATTCTTACCCCAGAAGCAAGAATGAGCCTTCTCTGTTGCACTTGTTTCCTGGAGATGCAAAAGTTATCATTATGAAATGGCCTATTAATAATTTCGCATTCCTTTCTTCATCTGAATTATTATTGGTACATCTTAAGGATATGCTGCATTTACTAGCTTTATCTCCCTTGGAGCACCCCCCCCACACACACTTTCAGTCAAGCAATATTTGAGTCCTACCCACTACATAATTCTTATTACAGTATCTTGTATTACAACAGGACAGCCAAAGTCACCTATTTTCACTACTTAAGTCACATCAGATGACAAGCATCTTCTGTGTATATTCCAGTGTTCATATTCTGTTTTTATTAGAAGAATCTGGGTTTTTCAAGGACAAGCTGATGACCAGTGATCCTGGTTTTCTCTGTTTAAGAATTGCAAATTCTCTGACAAAAATCACTGGTTCTCTGATTAAAAAAACCCATATCTGGTTTTTCCATGATTAAAATGAAATGCCACATATATATGTATTGGTTGAAGACAATATTTTATTGCTGTATTTACAATTTTAAAGCAATTTGGAAGGCAACTGGTGTTTCAATCACCATAATGAAATAAATTCAAAATATCTATAAATTTTGGCACTTGATTTGGGGTTTTTCATCATAGAAAATCAGAGCTTCCCCTGCCCCTGGCAGTGGCATCAAGCTTTCCCAGCCATGCCATGCTGGGTTGTACCACTGGGTTGTGGCGGCCCCAGGGGAAGGGCAGCAGGGTGGGGAGCCTGAGCTCACAGCCCACACCTGCCCCCATCCCATGTACAAATCTGGGGGGCGCATGCATGCAGCCGTGCATTCTGACTCCGGGCCCCAAGCCCTGAGCCCCACGCACTGGCCCAGCAAGGCTTCAGATTCAGCCCCTCCCTCACTATGGGGGCCTCAATCCCCTTCCCCCCACAACCTCCCTTGGGGAGATGCTCTCCAGGCTTCCTGGTGGCCATGTGCATGTGTACGTGTGCACATGCACATGGTGAACCCTGCTGATTGCCCTTCTGCTCCCCACCCAGCCTCTTGCAGACTGGAACTCTGCCAGCCTGCAAGGGGAAACCTACCATGTCTCACATTTTTCTCTTTTAAAAGAGAAAATCCAGGCTTTTCTCCTTAAGATGAGAAAATCCAGGTTTTTTTCTTTAAGATGAGAAAATCTGGGTTTTACCACATTTTTCCATGGCAAGCAGAAAAAAATGGATTTTCTCTTTTAAAAGAGAAGGTACCCATAGGGGAGGGCGGGGGACTCTTACCTGATTCAAAGACTTAAAATAAATCCATGGCTGCTTCTCCTTCAATACAATTTGCTCATTTGGAGGTGTAGGGGGAAGATAGGCACGAGGTTGCAGCTATCCCTGAAGCACCAGTCACTGCTCCCACACCCTTCTTTTTAAAAAGCATGTATCTGTCAAAGTCTTTCAAGGTCTCTGATCTTTTCTATACAATAGTTAAAAAACAAAAGAATGCATGTTCCACTTTGTGAATGTCAGCTATAACAATGAAGTTCCACATTCTGATACTTTGTTGTCCTAGGCAAAGTTGAATTCAAAACATCAGGGAATAATTTCAGTTACCTTCTACTGGTAATTTCTCATTTGGTCTCCTATGATACAAATTTTGCATGTGAACTACCATACCCTGCCTATTGTTATGAAATATAGAATTCATTATCATCATGTGACTACACAGAAAGAATTAATTCCTTGTCAAAATTTGTGTTTCAACAAGGTATTTTCTGAGATAGAGAAGGAAGTCATCATGCCAAAATTTGAGGCATATATCCATAATTCAAAAATAACTAAACAAATGTATTTTTACTCTGATTTACAATAGTGCTTCCAGCCTGACTCCATATTTAGCATTTTAAATACTATGAAATGGTAATCCCAAAATTATAGACAGTTGAAAAATAAATTTACAGTAGTAATGAATACTTAAACTTGAAATAGACTAAAATACAATCACTCATAAAATAAGTTTTAATGATTACATTACCCTGAAGCAGTAAAACATACATTCCTCTTAGCTAAGGCAAAATATGTATATAAAAGTACTCTTAGGCCAGTATTAGTTCTACACAGATTAAATTGTATTTAGAGAATTATAGCATATAAATCTAATTTCCAAATGCACTGAAATTACACAGCAGCATGTACACTGGATGCACCAGTTGAACATAGTAGAGTGTCTAGTCAGTAGATCACTGGCAAGGAGTCTGACATGCAATTTTTTAATAGTGCCAATGTGTACAATTCCTTGACAAGCCACGTTTGGACTGTTTCTCTTTCTTGTCTCTTGTTCCTAGTAGGGATCTGACAGGCAGGACAGCAGTTGGCCAGGTACAGGCTCATGGTTTCTCTCCCCTCTGTAACAAGAGAAGACTGAGAGACTCACAGCAGCCCTATATAAGGATGTGCATCAATTAAACTGTCTGCATTTACTTTTATGGAACCATAGGTTTTTTGGAGAAGAGTAATTTTTTAAACCTTTCCTCATTCTCCCCATCACCATTTCTATGCTGAGACTGGGTACCTAGCATGGAGTCCTGTTCCAGTATGTGTGCCCAAATGGTTATCCAGTTATCCATCCCTTCTCTAAGTCCTTCTTTAGAAGCTGCCTCCTGCACAGTCAAAAGAGGATAATATAAGTGGGAATAGGATAAAAATAACGAAGTAAAGACTAGAGAGAGGTAGCTAGCCATGTTAGTTTGAGGTCAGGCAGAAGGCAGGGTAGAGATGCACCTTATGGAGGAACTGAATCTTCATTAACTTTCTTGAGCAGATAGCATCTGATAAAGTGAACTCTTGTTCAAAAAAGCTTATGCATTTCTTATTCAGTTAAACTAAAAGGTGTGTAACTCAGCGAAAGGCTGCAGCTCTAGAGGGGCACAGTTCTCGGTGTACAGTTTAGTGATCTTATACATCCATACTGCAACAACAATTGAATCACAAATTTTGCGAAAGTGTAAAAAATGTCACTTATAAGGCTGGATAAGTGTTTTCACTAATTTGTTTATGTTTTTTCTTTCTCAGGTGACACCTGAGCTGTACACAGTAGTTGCTTTAGTGCTATATGCAGTGGTTATAACTTTTGAAATTCAAGCTACATTTTTCCTTTTTATCTATGTCCAAAGACCCTGCTAGTGTTTTTAGCAGCTCTAGTTATCCATTCTATGTCCTTTAGACTCATTTCCTAGATACAATCCTCCAGTCATAAGTTTTAATCCTAGATTGTTGGTTCTTTAATATATATGATTTCTACCTTTGACTGTGTTTAATCATATTTTGCTGAATAAAATCCAATTTACAAAATGATCTCGGTTTTTACTTTCTGTATCTGTTCCAAAATAGGTATAGCTTTTGCGATATTGCATTTGAATTGTAGAAGTTTTACTGTGTAAAACATAAGCCAAGGCAGCACATTAAAGAAAGATGGAATAATTTAAAGGATTAAGAAACAATTTCTTTAAACCACATTTTATTGGTTCTATTAAGTTATTCTTGACACTTGCAGCCATTGGATATTTCTCTTGATTTTATTGCGTCCTTCAAGTTGGTGTCAGTATTAGAACTTCAGCAGGAATATTCTGACCCAGAATCAAGCATAATTCATGCTGTGTAATCATGAGACAGGAGGTTTTTTTAACTTCTCAGGCTAGTATTAGATAAATATGTATGCACTACAGCTAAGAATATGCAATATGAGCTAAATATTATTTATGGATAGGTCTGTAGAGGGTATATGCAGTGTAACCAGAGAGATATTATCAAGATTGGGTACAATGATTTCACTTAATGGAAATCATCCTGAGAACCTGTGTTCCCACCTATTAAATGACACTCATACTGTTATAACTACCTCTGATCCTCTCTTTGACACAATGTGTGAGAAAAGAAAAAAGTAAAGTCCACTATCCTTTATAACAGTTTTACATTTCCACAGCAGAACTTTGAATTTTTTTTTTTAATATTTAACTTTTGATTCTGTGGTCATGACTTCTCTTTTTATTTATTTGAGGAACTGAAATCAGTTTCTTTTCCTGATTCACTGGGTGTGACTGTACCTGTATCACATTCCTAAAAACAGTAATTGAATTATACTTTCTCTCCAGAAGGTCACTAGAACGACAGCATAGAATTTACAGCCAAGATATTAGCTATTTGCTTTCTGATCAAGTTTTACTGAAACTTCAGGCCACCGAGACTAGTACAATCAATCTTATGGGGAAATGTGTTGTAAAAGTAAATGTTTTTACTGTGTTTTTTATCAGAGGACTAAGTGCACACATGCATATTAATGTACAGATAGGGTCTGTTTGATAGTTTATATTAAAGTACCCATCTTAACTAAATGGGGCAACCCATTTTAAGAGAAAAAATATCTCATGTCAGAGGCCAGTCTTACATGCTTGGATCACCCACACAAGGTCAAAGGGAATTTTGGGTGAACAGTGTTTTCAGGCATATCCTGTGATGACTACTTTTGCAAATATCTAAATGCACTGATAGTAGAAGTGTGGTATTTTCTGTTACAGTACAGATGTTTTTCATACAGGAAGTCTCTAATCCAAACTTTCTCCCCTAGCCATTGCTGGCCTCACGTGGCCTCATTGTGCTCTTTACTCATTCTGAAACAGTTATATAGATTTGAATGCTGTCCAGAGAGTTTACAGCCTGTACTTTTCAAAAAACAGTCAAATTTTCTGATTAACATCTTCAGCAGATAATGAAGATCAGCTGTATTTCAGGTATGAAGTGCAATGTTTGTATAGTCAATGAGGATCAAACCAACAAGGTATTTAACTAATCATGCCCTCCTTCCCCCACCAAAATACTATGCTTGGGTAAAGACTGGGCTATGTACAAAAACATATTTATTCTCATTAAACAATTAGCTTTTTCAAGTCTATGCAAGTTGCACCCATTCCTACTTGGGGTGTATTTGATTGTCCATACTTATAGCGAAAGCACTTTCACTATTAGCTAGGAGGGAAGGGAGACTTAAAATATTTAGTCTCTTTTACATTTTGATCCTGTTATGCATTATAAAAAGCTAAATTGACTAACTGTCTCTCTTGTGATGAGGAGTGACTGACAACATGCAGAATAAAATCAACTGTTTTACTGAAAGAGTTTACTGGTATCTTCTTTCTCAGCTTCTCACAGCTTTTCACAATGTGGCGTTCCTGAAGAATTCTCAGAACCAGGGAAAAAAAAGTGTTGTATATTGTTTCAGTGCCAAGGCACATGCACAAAAATGTCTACTCCACTGCAAATGAAATGTTGAGGGAAACTTTTGGAGCATTAAATATTTAATTTGCTCTTTGTTCTGTTTTACATTTGCTGCTCTATTTTTGGTATTTTCCTGGCATTTTTTGGCAGTTGAAATGGAGTTAAACTTGTGCTTTCCCACAGTTTGTTCCATTTAAGTAGTGAGTGGTTTTATTTAATTTTATTATTTTAAATGATGCATGGCTATTTTTGGGGGGGTTTTAAAAGGAAGCCTTTGTCTGTACAAATAAGTTTTCAGGACTTCTTTTAAATGTAGACATTCATGCTATGAATAAATTAAAACATTATTTGATGCCTGTCATCTGTCAGGGGTCTTAGTCAGGCAGCTTGGCCTTGGTTAATTGCCTAGGCAGCCACACCTGCCTTGAGTCTCTGCTGACAAGCTCTTCCTCAGCTAATTAGCTGTCTAGCTTCCTAATTGGCTGCTAGGAGCCCTGCCTACTCATTTAGCCAACTGTGGAAGCAGACTCCCATGCTACCTAGCAGTTCTGACCCCTGTCTGCTTTGGCAAGCTTCCTGGTTCTTGACCCTTGTTTGTCTGTGTTCTTGGACTTTGACCTGTGGATTATCCCTTGGAATTGGTAAATTGGCATGTTTTCCAGACCCAAACTATTGCCTGTGTTTTGGACTCTTTCCCTGGATTTCCCTCCAGATTTGGTGATTTGGCTCCCAAACTCTGACCAAACCACTCAGCATGGGCAACTCATGCTGTCTTAGTAGGGGTGAGGGGACACAACCAGGCAGGGTGGTTCCCTGTGTGGCTGATCCTGCTGCCTTGATCCCATGATGGCCGATCACTGCAGCCACTTCTGGAAGCAGCTGCAGTGACTGGCCAGCACTTGCAGGGGGGGCACCAGTGCTTCTGCTTGCCCCCTCTGCCTATCACCTAAGCAGTGAGTGCAGCCAGTCAGGGGATGCACTAGTGATCTCAGGGGGTCCATGTGCACCCTCTATGCATTGCCACTGCCCCTCAATGACATAACCATCAGGCAAGACAACCAATGACCTGGTCCCTAATGTAACCATGTACTATTACATGTTTCTGCTCTGCTCATCTCATTAATAGAGCATGCATCCAACCAGCTAATGCTACTTTTTAATGGGGGAAAAAAAGCACTAATGGGGTGGGTGGAAATGGTCATGAAATATCTAGGAGGAAAGGCCACAGTTATGGTCTCTCCAAAGACCACAGTTAGGTCTGAAAAGTTTCATCACAAGCTATCAGCTTAAATATCCCTAATGATTTGATCTGTGGTAGGAATGTTTGAGAAAGTCAAGGTTTTCCTTTCTGAGAAATGGAACTATCTTAAAAAATAAGAAACATTTTAATGGATTGGATTAGATGGTGTTGCTTAAAATGCTTATTTCTCAACGGGTTCCTCTTGTCCTGTTTTCCCCCCATGTCACTTATCTTCATTCTCCATAAACCAGTTCTTAGCTCACTTTCATGGTTGTAAATTGACATCAGAAGGGATAGTTATGAAACTTGGTATTCTAGGCAGAGGCACTTCTGTTAAAGAAATGAATTAATGCTTGTTTGACTTCTGTATTGTGTCCCAGATAGTCAAATTGAAAGAACTGGCATTTATTAAATCTAGACTATAATAAACTTTTAAGTTCAATTTTTTTTAATAGACTGAATTTTTAGAAATCTTTGTGAAGGGCATGGAGAGTTGGTCCAGAGTTTTCTGCACTATGACCTAGGACTCTACTCTTATACTATCATATTTTTCTACCTTACTTTAGATTTTTTTAAAAATGAATCCTTGGAAACTTGTTGAATTATTTACTTGGTAACACAGCAGAATATAATTATCCTGGGGAGTCAGCAAAGAACCTTGCCTTTGATATATTAGAAGGGGGTCAAAGTATAGGTTGATTAGAACCATTTAAAATGCCTACTCTACTGAGAATGTTTATCTTCGACTCCTTGATAAATTAAATCATTTGTGGTTTTAATATTAGGTAGTGAATTAGAGAGGAAACCTTTGATGGAATGGAAAAGCCAGTCATACCCAAACTAAGAGAAATGGAAAAAGGCTCTTACAGAAAGGGAATGTGTTGTTATGGTGTGAGGCATTGTCCTAGAAATGATATGAATACCTAATTGTTTTCATATAGTTAAAAAAAAAAGGGGGGGGTCTGAGCTACAAAGGCATTAAACAGAACTCGCCCCCTATTTCCTACTATTGACTACATGTTTTACTGACATAGAAATACTAGATAAAGTCAGTCTCTGTGATCCAAGATATGAAACTGAACCAGCAGCAGGAGAGTGTAGAACATCTATGACAATGACAGTATTAACAGGACTTCCTGAGACTTTTATTTTCTCGTTCTGGTTCTATTCTGGACAGTTTTCCAACCTGAGTAGGGGACTTTGTTTGTTTGTTGGTTGATTGGTTGGTTATTGTTTGCTTCCCTTCCTCTTAGCTTTTCTATTTTTCTATTAACAGATTCCTGCCCTCAAAAAGCACTCAGTCTCCACTCCTTGTCCACTGTTTCATGGAGGAAACATTCTTCTCTCTCCACATCCCCACCCCCATCTCACCTGGATTACTTGTATGTGCTGATGACACAATTGGGACCAGAAGTCTTCTGTTGGGTTTGCTGTAGGTTATATATTCACCACTAGTTATGTGTCTAGCTTTAAAGGGCCTAGAAAGCAAAACCAAATTAAAATGACTCAACCTACCAGCAGAGGAAATTTAGGGTGAAAATTAGGAAATTTCTGACTATGAGCATATTCAAGCATTGGAACAGGCTACCTAGAGAAGTTGTGGAATTGCCATCCCTGGACATTTTCAAGAGCAGGTGAGATGCATTTGGCTGGAATGGCTTAGTTGGGGTGAGCAGAGTGGTGAAATAGAATCATAGAAAAGCAAGGCTAGAAGGGACTTCATGAGGTCATCTATGTTTCTCACTCATTCTCTTCACCGATTTGTTTTTATGCTTTATTCACCAATCTCACCCTTCATCTGTGTTGCCTATTTAAATTGTAATCTCTGAGAGATTTTTTTATTGCATGTTTGCCTAGAACCTAGCACAATGGGGCACCAGCTATGATTTACAACCTTTTACTAGAAGAATAGTAATTAATAATGGTCCAATGATGAATGACTTAATGAATTTATATATAAAGTGTGTTATAATATAAATCTGTAACGGAGCATTTGTTTGTAGGCTGGTAGGAGTGTCCTAGTATGCCTGTTGTGGGCCTGGATGCCTGTATGATAGGCACAGGGAAATAAGACATGAATGACCCAGGGAGACTCTTCACATGGAAGAAAGCAGATGATGTGGCAGAGGAGCTGGGGAATTTATGGTGTTAGTCTCTGTATAGCAGGCAGGCAGAAAGAGAAGGTGATGAACTAGAAAGAAAGAAGGAGATGCAATTCAGATTCTTAAGGACTGAAGTGAATCCTCCTGCACTAGGGGAAGAAAGACTACTTGAGCTAAGCAGCAGACAAGTGGATCACAGACTAAAGGGCATGTGACACCCTGCTCCAGGGCTGGAGGGAGGATAAGAACTCAGTCTGAAAGGATGTAAATGGGTGGGCATTTTGTAGATTGGCTGCTGTACAATATGAGCATCTGCTTATACTTAGTAGGTCACATGAGATCACCTATCTGCATTGTGGTATGTGTTCATGAGAAGGGAAAACCAAGGGCTAGTGACCATGGCATAAACACTTCATGCATTCCAAAGGTGACTAGTTATCAAAAGTTGTGCCAATGCCCAACGTATGTATTTACTGTATGTTAGATGAAATCTGACCTTATGAAACAGGGAACTGAGAAACGGCTCCTTTATGTCAGTTTAGAACACACTTTACTGAAATATGTTAAATTTCAGTCAGGACTCATGGTAGAAGTGATATCTTTTATTAGACCAACTAGATTTTTTTTAAAAAGTCTTTAATTGCAAGCTTTCAGGCACAAACACCTCTTCGTCGGGTTGTAGAAATGAGATAGAGTGCTACACCCCCACACGTTTTTCCCTACTCTATGTTAAAGAGCAATACACACCCATCATGATCAGGATGGGTTCAGAACAGGGGCAAACTGAGGCGCTCTGGGTTAGAATCCAAGGGGGTCATGAGGAAAGGGACTTGATGGTGGGCATCTACTACAGACCGCCTCACCAGGGGGATGAGCTGGACCTGGACACTGTAAGGACCTGTAATGGACCTGTCCATTCACGGACACTGTAAGGACAACGGATGTGGTTGTCATGGGTGACCTAAACTACCCAGACATCTGTTGGGAGGATCAGTCAGCCAGGTCTGAATGCTCACATAGGTTTTTAGCCTGCATACAGGACCTCCAGCTAACCCAGGAGGTGCACAATCCCACCAGAGGAAATGCCTTGCTGGACTTGGTCCTTGCCACAGATGATGACCTGGTGAGGGATCTGAGGGTGCTCAACTACCTAGGCATTTCATAGTAGTTAGGGTCAGAAGGGACCTGAACAGATCATCTAGCCTGACCCCCTGCCACAGGCAGGAATGAATGCTGGGTTCACAAAACCCCAGAGAGGTGATCGTCAAACCTCTTCTTGAATTTGCCCAAGGTAGGGGCAAGGACCACTCATCTTTTACTGACCATCATCTGATGGAATTTACTATCCAGAGCAGAGTGGTGAAAGCAGGCAGTAAGGCAAAAGTCCTTGACTTCAGGAGGACTGACTTCAATTAACTAAGGAGATTAGTAAGAGAGGCACTGGGGACTTGGAGCCTTAATGAAATGGGGGTCCAGGATGGGTGGTTGTTCCTTAAGGAGACTATCCTCCAAGCTCAGAGGGAGTCAGTCTCAATGTGAACCAAAGGGGGCAAGAGTGCTAAAAATCCCCTTTGGCTCAGTAAAGGCAACCAGGAGGGCCTGAGGGCCAAGAAGGTGGCATACAATCAGTGGAAGCAAGGGCCTATCACCAAGGAGCATTACACCTCCATTGCTCGTGATTGCAGGGAGGCGGTTAGGCCAAGGCAGAGACAGAACTAGGGCTGGCAACCAGAATTAAGGATAACAAAAAGTCCTTTTTCAAATACATAGGGACTAAGAAGAAGGTGCCAGGTAACATGAGGCCCCTACAAGACAAGCTTGGCAATCTGGTGACTGCAGCAAAGCAAAAAGCCGATCTCTTCAATGAGTTCTTTGCCTCCATATTTCTGAGCAGAGACCAGGACAACTCCCCCACTAGGATTACAGCTCAGGGGACACAACACCATGCCTAGGGACAGGGATGATCTAGTTAGGGAACTTTTTGGAGGGGCTGGATGTGTATATATCATGAGATCCAGGTGCTCTTCATCCAAGTGTACTGAGGGAATTGGCAGAGGTCATAGCAGGGCCCCTGGCATGGCTGTATGAGCACTCATGGTGATCTGGCCAGGTCCTAGAGGACTTGAAAAGGGCCAATGTGGTCCCCGTTTACAAGAAAGGGAGAAAGGAGGACTGGGTAACTGTAGGCCAGGTAGTCTCACCTCAGTCCTTGGGAAGACCTTTGAGAAAATTATCAAAGAACACATCTGTGGGGGTCTACCATGGGAGGTAAATCTCAGGGGCAACCAACATGGGTTTATTACCTTGTTTTCTTTTACGACCAGCTCACCAAGACCTTGGATGCGGGCGTTGTGGTAGATGTCATCTACCTGAGGTTCAAGAAGGCCTTTAACACTGTTTCTCATCCCATTCTCAAAAAAAAACAAACTAGGCAATTGGGGCATTGATGCCTACACAGTCAGATGGGTGGCTTAATGATCGCACCCAGAGAGTGGTGGTGGATGGATAATTTTCCACCTGGAGGGATGTGGGCAGTGGAGTTCCCTGGGACTTTGTCCTCAGGCCTGTGCTATTCAACATCTTTATCAGCGACTTGGAGGTCAGCGTGGAAAGCATGCTGTTCAAATTTGCTGATGACACCAAAGATGTGGGGAGAAGTGAGCACACTGGAGGGGAGGAACAGAATCCAACTAGATCTAGACAAGTTACAGAGGTGGGTGGATGAGAAAAGGATGGAATTCAACACAGACAAGTGCAAGGTGCTGCATCTAAGGAAAAGGAACCTGCAACACCTATAAGCTGGGGAACACCCTTCTCAACAACACAGTGGCTGAAAGGGATCTTGGAGTCATTGTTGACTCCAAGATGGACATGAGCTGCCAATGTGAGGAAGCGGTCTGTAAGGCTAACTGCACCTTGCTGTGCATCTACAGATGCATCACAAGCAGGTCCAGGGAGATGATCCTTCCCCTCTCTGCAGCACTGGTCAGGCTGCAGTTGGAGTACTGCATCCAGTTTTGGGTGCCACACCTCAAGAGGGATGTGGCTAACCTTGAGACGATCCAGAGGAGGGCCACCTGCATAGTCAGGGGGCAGCAGGCCAGACCCTATGAAGATAGACTAAAGGGCCTGAATCTATTCAGACTCCACAAGAGAAGACAGAGAGGGGATCTGGTGGCCATCTATAAACTCCCCAGGGGGGACCAACAGAAAACAGGCTCTGTTCCCCTGGGGACCACCTAGGTTAACAAGGAAAAATGTCCACAAATTGATTTAGAGTAGGTTCAGGCTTGATATCAGGAGACATTACTTTATGGTTAGGGCTGCCAGGCTCTGGAATGGGCTCCCAAGGGAGGTGGTGCTCTCCCCGACCTTGGGGATCTTCAAGATGATGTTGGATAAATATCTGGTTGGGCTTCGTGATCCCAGCACTCATTCCTGCCCAGGGCAGGGGGTCAGACTTGATGATCTGTTCAGGTATCTTCCGACCCTAGAGACTATGAAACTATCAGTCATTTGAGAAAAGATTTTAAAATTTCATTCTGCATTTTTGATCTTATGGTTTGCTTTGGGTGCTGATCTTCATAAAGTTCAGGAAATTGTTGACAGAGTTCAAATGATTGTGGCTCATATGACCATTGTCCACTGAATTTCTGCATGCATGCAATTCTGTTTCAAATAAACCTGGCTGATGTTAAATATGTATAGTGAGTACCAGTAACCTTGCCTCTTTAAATCCCTAGACAGAAAGTTTCCACACAACAGCTTAAAGATGTACATAAACAGAATATACAAAGTCCATGAAATATATTGGCTGAAAAGCAAAAATGTACATAGAGGGCATGTCTACACGAACCCCTATGACGCTGTTGTTACTGTGCTATCATTTAGTACTTCCTTTTAGAAGCACTAAATAATGGTGCTTTAACAGCTTGTACTGCACAGTACTGGTGGCACAGTTATTTTTAGCTGCTATGTCACTGTAGCAACATGCTATAGCCAGGAAGCACATTGCCACAGTGACATCACTACAGCATCATGGTTTGTGCCCACTAATATTATGTTGCTGTAGCATGTTGGTACAGCAAGGTAGCATCATGTGTAGCCGTGGCCAGAGGGGTCATGACCACCTCAAATTCTGCTTTCAGCTTATGCTCTTGATGCTTTCATTACATTTGTGGAGATGGGAGGGCATAACTAAGAGAAGAACATATGCCTATTCCTTTTATTTTCCAAGACTTGTATTTTAGTCAAGCCATACTTGCATTGTTAAAATATCACAGAATACCTCACCATGCTCTTAGACTCGCAATGGACAAAAAAATTGTGGTAAAAATACTTAATATTTTATTCTTATAACAATTACCTGTGAAATGGTTACAAAAGACATGTTCTTCAGGATATTATAACAGGAAAACTATTATTTAAAGCACATCAAGCAATTACCCAGTAGCAGACAATACTATAATTCAAACAGTATTGGGCAACCTATACAAACAACAACTATTCCGTGGGGATCAGTTATACAACACAATCACATCTGAAAATCAGTGTAGCAGAAGAAGAAAAGGCATCTAAACCAGGTGGTATAGCATGGATAAGAATAGTATCAATATTGAATGATGCTAATATAAGCTGTTCTGTCTCCATGCTCCTGTAGCTATACAAACATAGTAAAAACTTTGCAACCCTGATCCTGTTTTATTTAGAGTTAGTGATCTAGTTAACTTGTGTCACTAAAGGATCATGCTGATGTGACAATCACATAGTAACAGCTGATTCATGTGCTTGAGTATTAGCTCCTCTTTTACTTTTAAAGCAATTAAAATGACATTTGTTCATAGCCTAAGTGGGAAGCTACTACTCCCTTAATTAAAGACATCCAGAATGCTACTGCCAGTTGCATTGATGGAATTAAGTAGATTATATAATTAAGTAGATAGAGATGGGCTTCACCAGGGGAAACATAGTCAGAAAGTTCCTCTCGTCTCCAATCTATGAGAGTAGTCAAGCACTGGAACAGGTTACCTGGAGAACTTTATGGAATCTCCATCCTTGGAAGTTTTCAAGAGCAGGTTGGAAAGACACTTGACTGGGATGGTCCTACCTTGAGCAGATGGCTGGACTAGATGATCTTGTGAGGTCCCTTCCAGCCTTATTTCCCTGGATCCTATAAATCCCACCCACTATTCAATTCCTAACAAATGCTTTTAGAGGGTGGGTCCACTTAAATTCTCTGAATAAGCTACTGCATCAAGTATTCTGAGAATAGGAGTGGCAGTGTAATCCCAAAGCTGTCAAGGTTCAGAAACATTGGGCTTGCTCTAGCTCTTGTTTTCCGTTCTATAAAAGAGCTGAATGTCCAGCAGATCTAGGCCTCTGGGTCTTCCCACTACATGGAGTACCACCTAGCACCAGCTGAGGTCCTTGGTCTGCTGGCCGCTGGACAGGTCTGCTGTTGCAAGCTTCCTGGTTCTTGCACTTTTCCTGGATTTCCTGGTTCCTGACCCTGGTTTTTGGCTTATTTCTGGACTCTGGTTGTGGTTCTGTTTCCTGGCTCATGACCCTGGTTTGGCTTTGACTTTGCCCTGTGGATTGGTACTTGATCCCTGGATCCTGACACTGTGTTATGGACTCTGCTTCTGGATTTTCTTCTGGCTTTGGTATATGGTTCCTCCCTCTTGACCCAGCCCCAGGTCCTCCTTTCCCTTGGTGGCCTAACATTAGGAAAGACTGCCCACACCTCAATCCCTTACAGGTGAGGGAGGGGAGCTATAGGGAGGTGTGCTTTCCCAAGCCCTGCTCATTGGTCAAAGGGCTTGACTGAACTGGAGATTCTGCATCAGTAGTTGTTTGATCCATTCCTTTTTATTGGATTTACTTAGTATAGATCTGATTGATCTATTTTATTTTATTGAAAAAGGAAGTTGCAATAGTAGCCATTGGATTGAGTTTGACAGATCAGATGACTGAAGCCAGTACGTTAAGTTCTGTTCAGCTGTCTCACCAGCACCCCTGAATCATACTACTGTATGCAGCCTCACCAGAGTGCACATTGTAACTGTCTGAAGACTTATCCCACTCTTAGGCATCTGAAGTCAACAGCTGCTCACAATACTACACTGCTAAAAGCTTCCTGTTAGACATGCAGTGTGCCACTAAAATATATCCTGAGAGGCTTAATAATAATATATGCATTTTGTGGTCATCCTTAATGATTTTGACTTTTGACATTATCTTTCTCTTTTTGGATAGAATGAAGTTATTGTGTGGGGTTTTTAAATAAATCATATACTCCTCAGATTACCTATTGCAGTCAGGCAGGCCAGTATGCAAGATTTACAGAAAGCATTAAAAAAATAGCAAAAGCATATGGGAGCAGGCAGCTTTAAAGTCTAGCAATGTCTGTGGCACTAATTTGGAAGTGATTCTATTTAGTCTGGCATGCTTTTTCTTCCCAGGGGTGATAGTACAGAATCAAAGGGGATCCTAAACTTTAAAATGCTGGCCTCAGGAAAGAGGAGTAAAAAGGCTGTCCAGACTGAGGCTGACAGTTCAGATGACTGACGCACCGATACAGAGAAACCATGATACTAACAGAACAGTATGCTTCTCCTGGCCAAGGGACTTAGCTGTGCTGAGGGGACCTGATTAAAGATTGCTAAAAAAATTTTTTAAAGTAGGGAAGATGAAATACGTGTCTAGATCTTTGTTCTTTTTCCCTTTTTCTCTGCATGCCTTGTATCTTTGAGTGATGAGTAGTAATGATTTACTTAAAAGAAATCTGTAAGCTCCAACATACCTTATGTTCTGCCTGACTTCAGAGTAGCACAGCTAGCTGTCTCTCAGCTCATGGATTGCACCATCCTCAGCTCTGAAATGGTCTTCTGTCAATCTACACAAAAAAACTTGCTCATGTGCACTCAGATATCTTTTTTCTAATCAGATGCAAGCAGGTGAACATCATACCCAAGGAATTCAAGGTGACTGTATACAAAACCATATATCATACAGCTTATTCTGACAAGCTATGTTTTAATCACTTTGAGAATCTGAGGAACCAGCTTATCAGTGTTGTATACAGAAAACATGAACAAATCAACACCAGACTCACAGAACTGACAAACTGATCGATGTGTATACCTTGCCCCTGGATGCAGTTTGGTATGCCTTTGTGACACTTTTCAGTTGTTTCCACACCATTGAAGTGCCCTTCTGCATCAAGTCTGCTTGACCACTGAGAACCAGATGAGAGGCCAAGGGCCAACTCCTTGGTCTGTGGCACCTCAGTCTTTCCCTCTCACCCAAATCTGGCTAGCTCTCAGCAGATGGGATGTTGCCATCTTAGATTAATCACCCTCTCCTTTTGGTCATGTACTCAGAAAAGATAAACCTTGCCAGCATGGTCAAATATTCTGAGATCACAGTTAACACTGATAGTAATTGAGTTGCAACAGATAAGAAAAAGGGTTTTTATAAAAAAAAATCAGTAACCATATGTTGAGATGCAGGAAGAGATATAAGGTAAACAGACAAAAGAAAACAGCACAACACCAATATGATCTTACCCTGCATCTTAAATCCAAGAATGCAGTTTCTGCTCAGTACTGTAGCTGAGGGGCTCTAGTGTTGTCCTGTGCCCAGCAAAAGTTGTAGACAACCACTTTCTCTCACGGCAAAGCTTAAATGCTCGTCTTTATCTACCAATTCTATTCTTCTATAGACTTCTTGAAGCTAAAATATTTCGGGTATATAAACTTCTGCCCCTGTAATGTATAACCCTTTGACTGATGAGGCATCTTTACTGACTTATTTATAAGTGGAGGAGTATTTACATCCTTTCAGATGTAAAGATTCTCTAGTTTTAATCACATACTATCCGGGTAGACGGTTATCTCCTTTAAAAGGCAATTCCCCTGCCTGGGTCAGGCTTTGGCACATCATCTCAGAACTCAGTCTGCATAGCTATGTGAACCAGATCTAACATCCCAACCATTGGGTACATTCTCAGAGCTAACTATCCCAAACATTTGGGTTTTGATCCTTTAGCAGTGAATCCCCTTTTTGCCCCTCCTGAAGACTGATTCAGCTTCTTGGACAGGCTACCTATAAGGATATATGTGCTTCCATATCAACATCATAACTTATCCAAACATCCAGATAACAAATTTAGGTACAGTTATCTTTAGCTGTTTATAGACACCAAACACTCTATATCAGAGTGTCTCTTTGGAGAACCCTGCCTCTGGTTGCTTCAGGGCATGCTAGAGGAGCATGCCTTGCCCCGTGTTTTTCTGTGGGGAAGGACAGGGTGTTGATACCTGGATTTTTAGGTATCAAATTTAGATACTATGCTGGGAACATTTTTTTTTTTTTTTTTGTTCCCAGCATGCCTCTTGCAGCATCTCAATCTGCTTTGAGACACCACAAGAGGAACATGCGTGCTTGTCTGGATGTGCCCTTTGTGTCTACTCTAAGGTTGTCAAAACCCCCCACAATACTTGCATTATAACCTGAGGCATATAGAATAGGAAGCTATATTCAGCCTTAAATCTACCTTGATATTATCATTATCAGGCTGATAAGGGTGGGGTGCCACTGCTGTCATGGGCACAACAGCATGCATATAGGAAGCCAAGAGACAACTTTCCAACTTGTAGTTTTACAAACTCTGGACTGAGGACCACACAGCACAGTACCTGAAGGAACTAAAAAAACCCTTAAAAAGTTATCTCTGGAAATACAAGAGAGAATTAATGCTTCTACTTCCCAGGAACCCAGGCCAGGCAAATTTTGCTTACCATTTTGGAGTCATTTTATTCAGCTGTTATTACAGGTCTCCAAATATAAAAGGCTTATGGCTACCAAAGTCATGATCTATTGAACCAAATAAGAAATCCAGTATTTGTCATAAAGAAAGGGCCTTGTTACACGGTAACTTCAGATATTGCCTGGAGGTTTTAACTTGGATTATCTGCACATTAACACCTGAAACTAGTCTAAGCACTCATTAGGTGGTTCAAAATATGCAGGATTATCTTTGATCCATGTTGCATATCTTGTGTTACACTAAGGTGTAGCCATTCAAAGAAACAATTTAAGGAATAGGGGCAAATCCTGGATTCCAGTCCTTGCTACGGGATTGTTAATGTATTTTACATTAAACAGTCATTGTTTAAAAACAGAAACAATGCTAGCCTGTAATAAAAACTGTGGCAGATGGAGGGGGGTGGCTTCATTAGGCCCTTCCACTCATAAACAGATATGTTTATCTGCATTTAAAGAGCCTGTCTTTATGTCAATAAATATGCCATAAGTCCCATAAGAAAACACACATGGTCAGGCCTTGTAGAACAAAGTAACTTGAAAGTAAGCTTAACTGTTACATGGAGGCTTCCTTTTAAATCGTAGGTTCCTCCTGTAGTGCAGGTTTGCAGCAGTAAACTCCCCTCATCCTGGTCTCTGAGAAGGCAGTCAGCTATAGGAGAGAAGCAGCATGGCTGGGATGTATATTCCTTAGCAGTTACTGGGTACATCTATACGTGCTGTTAGAATGGAACAATAAACTCCAGTTCATATCATGCCAGAGTTTATTACTCCTGGGAGCCTCATTTATACGTGCACCCAGGACCACAACACATTAAGTCAGGTTGGAGAGCCCAGGTTGGCAAGGAGTCTGGGGGGTCAGCCAGCCCAGGGCTGCTCTGACCCAGCTCAACATGCTGCGGAGGGGCTGGCTGGGGCACAATGGTGCTCCAATACAGGGGTAGCTGGCAGGCAGCCGGTACTCATGCCCCAGCCAGCCCCATCAGCGCTTACACGTGTGGGGGAGATTAGTACTCAGCAGCAGATTAGTACTTATATTTACAAATACTAACCTGAGGCAGACTTAATTAGTTTCCAGTAGTCTAATAGGGCTGCATGTGTAGATACTGAGACTTTACTGCGGCGCTAATTAGGCAGCTCCGCAGTAAATGTCTTGTATAGATTTGCCCACTGATTATCAGAATGATCCTTTGGGACTAAAGGAAGCTAAGAACAGGATATTTCAGTAGCTACTGTATTCTAAGGTGGAGCCTGGATTATTAGCGAGCTCCAGGACTGAAACATGGATTTAAAGATGCCTCCTAGGATACACAAGCCTTCCTGATCTGGGACAACTAAACATGCTTAGTTACTTGTTTGAAATTCAAGATTTTCAATCTGACTTTTAAAAACAAATTCAGATTCATGATACCTCAGTGTCTGCTTTGGCACTTGAAATCATTCAGGATATTTTTGTCCTTCAACTTGTGCAAAATTCATTAGATAGGATTTGCGAAGCAGTCTGCTTTCTGGTTGCTACAAACACCACCATATTTATCTGATTTTAGCTAAGGATTCAGGCATTCTTAGAACACATGAGCTATGATTTTTAATAAAAAGCCTGCCTGCTGTTATTTTATGGGACCTGGCTTAATCATTGCTACAGTATTTCATCTGTCCTGTGTAATGCCTGGAGCTAAAACAAAATCTTAAAACACAGAACCTTGAAGAAATTCATCAGCCATGTCTCATCCCTGCAGAGAGCTTTAGTTTCAGTACTGAATAATTGCCAGTTGTGAAAGTCATATGTTTCACCAAAAGTTAATATAAGCAGAGGAAGGAAATGCAAGCCCAGTTTCCACAGCTATTCCATCAAAAATCCATATTATTTACTTTCATAGTATATTGCCAATTACATTTAAACAGAAGTTAAACAATATGAAGCCACATACAGGATGTAATTGTGTGTTACAATTAGCATGTGTTAACTCTAAGGAATGTTGGGAGGTGTTAAAGTTAGCACATCCTGTGAATGCTTGCATGTTAAAGGTAAATACCCTCCCTAATGTGCACTGCTCTAACCTGCTGCTAGAAGGCTTGTGAGCAGGGGCATGACTTGGAGCTGCAAATCTGCTCCATGCCAAGCAACAATACAGGGTGTTCATAAAGTCCTTGCACACAAGCTAAGTTATTAAAGTTTAAAAGTGCACAAGGACTTTATGAAGACCCTGTACAGACTCCAGAATCAGGCCCCCCTCCTGGTCTGGACTGGGCCCTGTTACCCCTGTGCTGGCTTAGATTGAGCCCCCACTCACCACACCTCTGCCCTTCCTATTCTCCTCTAGTTCCTTGTTCCCCACTCACCTACAGGGAAGCAAGGAGCTGAGCTCAGCCCAGAGTGGGAGCAGCAGCAGGGGAGAGGTTCCCCCCCCTCTGCCTGCTTCTGGGTTACCTGCAGTCTGCACATCCCCGTATGCCTGGATCCAGCCTGCACATACTTGCCAAGCCTCCCAGTGACTGCTTGGCAGATCTCCGCATGAGGAGTTGCTGAGTAGCCCCAGGAGAGGGCCCAGAAGATGAGCAAGTAGCTGTGAGGCCCAATGGGAGCACATAGGATCCAGGTACAGCCTTTTGCAGCTGCCCAGAAGCTCCATGCCCACTAAACCCTGTCTGCATGCCCCTCCTCCTACCCCTCTCCCACCTCCCACATAACCGCCCCCCCTCCCACCTTGTCCACCCTTACCTCCTATCCCCTGTTGCTGTGGTACAGAAGAGCTGTAGACAGATGGAATTATTCTCATTTAAGCGTGATTTAAGTATATTAAATTCAGAATTTCACTAATATGCCAACTTTCTTATTTAAATAATATGTTATAACACTTAAAGTGCCTTTTTTTTTAGACTCAGCCTAAAAACTGATAATGGTTGGGAAACAAATCATGAAGGTGATGAAAATAATATACTACACTTCTTTTTTTTTTCTTTTTCCTTCTGTTTTTTTATATTCATTAGTTCATTAGTTGAAAATAATGTAGGAGATGTTCATGTAAATTTCCTAGTCATAAAATCTTTCAAGTGGAAGCCTGGAGAAGACCTCAAGAGATCATCTAATCTATCCATCTAATCAAGCAAGATCTAGTGTTCATAAACAATCCTGAAAATATATATCTTACCAAGTCTTGAAAAACTATGATGACAGGGATCCTACACATCCCTTCCCACTCCCTCCCACTTAGTATCTAACCCCAATTCCTCTTGATGTGATTAAGATGATCATTTTTGTCTTATTCTCAGTAGCTATGTTGAAAAACATATCACTGTTCTTTTTATAACAATTTTTTACATAAGGGAAGGATGCTATAAGGCTCCTCAGCTGTCTCTTTATTAAGATAATCAAACCCAATTCTTTCAACATCTTTTAGCATCTATTTTCTAAACATTTTACCATATTTGTTTCTTTCCCTTAGACTCATTCTAATTTGCTATGCAAGCTGAAAGGTTAAGAAATTTTCACTGGAAGTGTGATAATTTGCTGTTTTGCTGATCATCAGTTGGCCTATTCATTACTTCTCTAGTAAATCTTTTTGTTATCCAACCAGAGTGCAAATAGTGTTACAAGACAAACACCATAAATGAGGAGTCATAGTGGAGCTATGGTGAACATTTCACCAAACACAATTTGCATAACATATTTGGTAGGTATTTAAGAATAAGGAGAACATTTAAAGTAACAAAAATATTTCTCGGTGAATTAAAGTCCAAAAAAGTTAATGCATTTGTCAAACTCATGATTTGAGAAACAGTATGCTACCAGCAAGTTGCATGAATGTTTAGAAGAGAATAGGTATATATTTGTGCATGCATTCACATATACATGCAAGCAGAGAAGTTCCAAATGGATATACAAGACAATTAATATGTTAATAAAGGCATTGACAGTGAACAGCTTGCTGAACCTAATAGTACTTTCTCTCTGGTGTAAGCCAACATGCTGATTTTCATTATCATTATAATATCTGATTGGTAAGGAAAGGCTAGGGCTGAAACTGGCACATAGTTTCTAGGCCCCAAAAATGGTTAGTACAAAAGTTGGATACATCCTCCTCCTTCCTGCTGCTTTTTTATGACTCAGTCTTAAGAGTAAGGTTACAAAAAATTCAAGAGTTTGAATGGGGTAGAATAGACTCATACTTAGGCAGCTTATGGCTAGAACAGAATCCTGTCTGGTATGTCTTACCTAGGAGCATATATGTAAACATATAATATGTGTATTTATAAAAACGACTGCATTTGCAAAAAATGTCATGTGCTAATCCTACATACTTTTATTCTTAAGTACATGACTGCAAGTGTAAGTCCTGCATTTGTCTTGACAGAGGCCACAGCATTCATTACTTTACAGGACTGATTGCATCCCTAAGGTGCTGCCATTTCAGCCAGTGTATCTCAATATTCTCTCAGTCTAACCCATTAGTTTAAACTGCACTCCCATCAGCAAAATGTAGCATTCTTTATTACACCTGTCTCAATGGCAGAATATTCATGATGCACCACATTTAAAATCCAGTTTAAAAGATTTCATGAACTATCTGAACCAGGGCTTAGAAACTGACACTTGGTCTTCAGGTGTTCCTGTATGTTTAGACACAATTGAAAAAAAAAATCCTTAACAGTTCTACTACTAAAAAGGTGGAGCTCCATATTATATAGCTACTTGCAGTTATCCTTGGCTGGGAACCTGAATTAACATTTAGCAATGTTATTGAAATGTTTAATGCCATGTGTTATGTTCTTCAACTCTCCAGTTTGACTCTGTGTCATTTTCAGGGCAGGCTTGCCTGACCCAAATGGCAAACTCCATCTGCTGCAAACCATGTAATTTAATTACACTGGTTTTGCATTTCCCAGTTGCTTTCAATTAGAATACCATGGCAATATTTTTGCACTCTTGAATCCCCATAGGTGCTTAGAGTACACAGTGAGAAGCATGACTAATTTTGGCTTATATTATGACTTTGACAAAGAACATTTGATAATTCTGCTCCCCAAAGCTTCATATCACCAGTGCCAAAGATGTCCAGAATACTGTCCAGGATATCCAGCCTCAGTATTCAGAAATAGCTAGTGAAAAGGGCAAAACAATTTCCTCCTGTGTCTTTAGTGTGCATCATAAGAATCATTCGCTTTTCTTAAGACCCCTACTTTAAAAAAATGCATATTTCTAAAGTTTTGAAAATAATTTCACAAAATTGTGTGTGTAATAATAGTAAAATATCCTATAAAGAAAATTGTGGGAGTGAGATAAAAATTATTAGGGCTAATTATGAGTAACACCCTCATCAAAATCAATAAGAATGTATGTATGTCTGAGAGGATTTGTAAGGTCCTACCAATTATCTGAAAAATTCAAACTGAAGAGCTGAAAAAGATTCCCTATACTGTTAAACTAATCAACTTTAGGGCTGTGCAAAACAGCACCATTTCATTTCAACTTCCATTTCACTGTTTCGATGGGACAGTTTCTCGTTTCGAGTTTCATTTTGAAACCACTGTAGCATTTCTTTTCTTCATTTTGCCCATGGACTATAATGGGGAAGCATAAAACTGCCTATGACTTTGTCATTTTTTTTGCAGATTAAATGAAAACAGCAGGGATGGTAGACCCCTCAGAGGGCATGAAGCCTGCCAAGTTTCAAGGAGATAGGTGCAAGGATTTCTAGGAAACTGTACCTCAAAATCTTGAAAGTAAAACTCATGTTGTATGTATGTTAAGGCACAGTGGGATGAAAACTACAGGTGTGGTAGCCCATGCTGAGGCCAGGAAGCCTGCCAGGTTTCAAGGAGATAGGTGCAAGGATTTCTAGGAAATTGCGCCTCAAGCTGCTGATGAGCAAAACTTGTGACATGCGTGTGTATTAAGATGCACCCTCAATGCTCTGGGACCTCTACACAACACAGTAGTGTACCCCCATGTGGCCTTCTCTCCTACAGCCTCAGCCTGGTCCACCATTTTAAATAACAACAGGTAATAATAATTTAGTAAGCAGCACAGTAGCATCAGAAGCATCTCATGCAGCCAAATAGTCACAGAGCCTTTATTTCCTCTCCTGCAGGAGCTTCTTCTCCAGCAGCTGCCAGAGAACTCTCCTTGCCAGACCCAGCCCTGGGGCTTAGATGTGCCCTGGACCCTGCCTGCTTCCAGTCAGCTGACCGGGGACAGGTGCCAGAGGTGTTGGTCTAAAGACATGGCACTGGTAGACAAGGTTCTTTGGATCAATCTAATCTGGTATCTTTTAGTAGGCCAACTGAATAGTTACAGAAATATATCTTAGCAAGGTTTCAGGTTGAAAAACCCTTCATCAGGCTGAGGATGCTCCTGCAGTTGGTGTGTGCGCTGTTTCTGGATGGAAGGAATAGTAAAGAAGCCATAGGCTGGCAAGCAAAGCAGGCAAGAAAGCCAGTCAGTGGAAATGGAGGCATCAGGGGATGAAGGACAGGCTGGGGTGAAGGCAGGGGGGAAGAGGGATGTAGCAGCACAGGTAAAAGTGCAGAGGTGCCTGGGGAGTCAGATGTCCAGCAGGTTGTAGTGTGTCAGAATTCCACTGTCTACATAGAGTCCATGAGCTTCTGTACCCAGGAGGTTGGTATCAGTCAATATTAGAGCAGTCTTTCCGCCCTCTTTCCCCTCCCTCTCCTTACTTTTCTGTTTCCCTGCAGGCAAGCCCAGCTTCAGCTTCAAAACTTGAAACATTTCAAAACTTTTGAAACATTTCGACAGCCCTCGTTTTATTTCAAGGCTGTTTCAAAGCCCTTTGTTTCATTTCAATTGTGCTATTTTGAGCCCAAAATGAGTTGAAGCAGTGTCAAAACGAAACAGCTGGTGAAATTTCACACAGCCCTAATTAACATTGCAAAAGTTAATATAGGGCACATCTACATGTAAATTAATGTGACTGAACATTCTGCACAGAAATTCGGGCACATTAAACTGCACCCGGGTGTGCTCAGTGGGAGAGAAGCAGTTCAGTCCAGGGCTACTCCTGCCCTGCTCTGTCCCCCTGCAACAGCCAGGGGCAGCTCCAGGCTCCAGTGGGTGCCAGCCTCAGCCTGGCAGAGGGTAAGGCGATCAGGATTTGGCTCCAGGGGGCAAGAGGAGCTCTCCCCGCTATAGAGCAGCTCCTTCACAGCTGCACAGAGATCAGGGCCAGCCCCAGTCTTCATATGACTGGAAGGCAGCTGCCCTGCACCCAGGACACATCCCCCTGCCCTGCAAAGTTTGGGGCTTAGCCAGGCAGCAGTTGTGCCCACCTGCTGCCTGAGCTGAACCAGGAGCATATTGCATGTTGCTCCTGATTGGGGTCTATGCATGCGCTTCAGCACATTAGTTAATGCACCATTTTTCTAGTTCCTGTATGTAATGGTACTAGCAAATGGTTCATTAGACTAATTTAATATATAGTAATTGGAATCTACGTGTAGACGTAGATGCTTTATTGCACATTAGGTTAGTCTAATGCTCAGTAAAGCATATAATGTAGATGCACCCATAAGTAATTTCAGCTGATGTAGAGTTATGCTTTTTACCATTCGAGAATTGTGCCCTGTGACAGGACGTTTCTCAAGAATACATGAAATCAAATTATTCATGGACACATAATGTATAAACTACTCTCATACAAAGATGGGCTTAGATGATGATGGTGTCCCTTCTTTTGGCAGATTTTTGGGACTCATTTCTTAATTTTATTACCTTATAATCAATTTTGCAATCTTCACAGTGCATTGGTTATAGGGTGTTTTTAGGATTTGTAACATTATATATCTCTATAGTGCACTGTGGTGGTTACTGGCTTATTTGTTCTATGTTTATTTCGACCTTTTTTTTAAAGGAGACTGAGTGATTAAGCAGTTTTAATGTTTTTCAGGTTCAGTGGATGTTGTATACCTGATAGACATAGCTGCTTTGAAAATTCCAATTCAAGCCTTAGTAGATTTATTTCATCAAGGGCACTAGAGTGGGGAAGCTGTCATTTGAAGTAAAATGTTTAATTGTTAGTTAATTAGCTTGTGTTGTTAAACTAATACATTACAAATTATTTTTAAAAATCTACTGGGAGCTTTCTGGAGACCAGTTTTCTATATTATCCGTTGTGATGCCCCATGAATTTTGCCTTTTCCTTTAGTAATTTAAATGCTTCATTACACAGAAAATGAATTGAAGTCTATGAGAATTGTGGGTACAATGTATGTCTGCAAAGCAAACCCTAGATGTTCACATGGTAGTGTTGTATCTAAGGAACTATATATAAGTGATGAGTTTTGTGCTTGTAAAGTGCCTAGCCCAGTGGGTATGGTCCCAGGTGCTATTGAAGTGCAAACATGTTAACATGCGTAACAGGGAACCTCTGCCACCTCTAACCTTCCTAGTAAGAGGGGCAGGAAATGCAGGGCTAGAAATGGCAGCAAGTAGTAGCTGTGCAGGTGGATTGAACTAAGGCCTAAAAAGGCCAGGTGGTTCATGATGTAATTAACTGCACCTGGCCACTGGGTGCAGGCGATCCAGTGAGAAAACTGGAAGATGGTTGGGCTTGGTTATATGAGATCATGCAGGGGGCACTGTGTTCTTGGCTGCAGGAGGACAGAGCTCCTAGAAGAGAGCTGGCTGAAGCAAGAAGTCAAGTTAGGTGGAGAGAGGTACTCAGGGGCCGGAAAGACAGAAGCTGGGCAGCCTGAGAAGTGTGGCTCAAACCCCAGAGGGGCTTATGTTTAAGTTAGGCCCAGTTAAGCCACTGTTTTGTCTTGAAGCTTTTTTACTAAGGACCAGGTGGTGGATAAAGGGGGAATGATGCCATGGGTGGGGGTGCCTGGGTGGCACTCCCTGCTGGCAGTGGCAGAGACTAGCCCTAAGCTAGAGGGGCTGAGGCCAGGGGGGTGGAACTGGAGCCACAGGAGGGGCTGCCAAGTCAGAGCTGATACCCAGGAGCTGAGGTCTTAGACAGAGGATGAATGCTGAGGCTCTGGCCAGAGGAAAAGGGAGCCAAGGCCAGGATGGCTGAAGTCCTGAAACGTGCTCAGAATCCTGAGGCAGCATTCCCGTATAGGGGAAGCGCTCGAGGAGGGGAGCACAGACTCCAGGTGGGATGGACCTCAACGTGAAGGCACAGCAGACTTGTGAGAGAACCAACGAGGCTATGCCCAGGCCCAGGGAGTCTGCCCTATAAAATAAAAGGTAACATTAAAGTCATAGCAGATGAGAGACTGGAGATGAGATAAGGCCAGTACATGACCTTGAAGGTGCCCAGCTAATCTCAGGCACAAGTCAGAGCATAGATTTCAGACGTTAGAGTATGGAAGGGACCTCATGAGATCAAGTCCAGCCCCCTGCCATAGGCAGGAAGTATGTGGGGATCAAATGATCCCAGCAAGATAAACATCGAAATGCCTTTTGAATGAGTCCAAAGTAGATGCTTGCACCTCCTCTGGGGGGAGTCTGTTCCAGACCCTGGACCCTTGAACTGTGAAGAAGTTTTTCCATACATTTAATCTAAATCAGCCTTCTCAGAGTTTGTGGCTGTTGAACCTTGTTATTCCTTGGGGAGCCCTGGTGAACAATTGTTCTCCCGGATCCTGATGCACTTCCCTTATGTACTTATAGGCTGCCACCAAGTCCCCCCCTACCCCAAGCTTTCTCTTCTCCAGGCTGAAGAGTCCCATGTCCCTCAGCCTCTCCTTGTGTGGTTTGATCTCTTGGCCTTTGGGTGGCTCTCCTGTGGACTCTCTTGAACCTATCCACATCCTTCCTGAACTGGGGGACCCAAAACTGGATGCAGTACTCCAGTTGCTCATGGGGACATGCTACTAAAGTCTGGCATCTCCATAGCTCCCTGCATTTCATTCTCAAGTTGCTTCTCTCAAGTGAAAAATAGCAGAATCCAGCGCAAGGTGGCATCACTGTCTCTACACATCCTAGATAGAGGGACAGGTCACATGCTTTGACTACTTCCCCTAACAGTTTGAATTGGTACCAGAATACCTGCTTGAGAAAAATGAAATGGACAGTAAGATTCTCTGCTGAAGATCATCAGAAGAACTCCTTCTCATTTCTTTTGGAGAACAACATGGTAGTGTACACGCTATGCATCGTGTGCTATGTTTATTTTTTCTTCCAGTTTAAATTGAGACTCCTTTATGAGACTTGGGGGTCTTGATTGACCATGAGGTGAACATGAGCCACCAATGAGATGCCGTGGCTGGCAAAGCTAACCAAACTCTGGCATGCATCCATCAATGCATCTCTAGCAAAACCAGGGATGTCATCCTCCCACTTTACTTAGCCTTGGTGAGTGCTCATGTGTGTTTTGCCAGGGACAACTAGCAGCAGCAGCACATAGTTGTGCCACTGCTACTTTTCCCTGTGGTATACCCCTGCACGTGTGCTCTGGTGCATGGCAAATTGCCCCAGGTGGGGTAGGGGAGGCTGGTATCAGAACCTGGCCTGGAGCCTTAGGGACCTCCCAGGGCTGCAGAGTATGGCTTTGGCCAGCCAGGCTCCAGTTTCGGGTGGTGCTTGCTGCAGCCATTTGCGCCACTCCATCTTTTCTGGCATGAGGTTTTTATATACTGAGATTTCCTAGTATCTAATTGTGGCTCCAATCGGCAAATATGCAACATGGAACACTTTTCATGTGCACCACATATGTTTTGTGGTGCCTCAGAAGCCTTTGAGGCCCTCCAAAGAGTGTGTTCCTGCTGATCTGGATGCAGCCCAGGTGCCCATCTCAGAACTAAAAACACAAGGAGGTCCTTGACACTGTAGTCCACTGGAGTGAGTGTTAAGTTATGAAATGGGGTTCAGGACTAGTGTATAAAGGATTGACATGACACCTCATTCAATGAATGACAGAAAGGCATTACTTACTACAACTTCACTGTTAAATGCAAAGGAAAATCCAGTATATTTAGCTGTAAAAGTGATAGTATCTCCCCAATACAGAGAGAGGCATTTTCAGTCTTGTCAGCTTCTAACAGTACAAATCTGTTCACCAAAAGATCATCTGGGTACATCAGTAGCAGTTTTTGTGTTGGGTGATTTCTCACTCTTGAAGTGCATGCTGTTAGGTGCTTTGTTCTTTTTTTTTTTTTTTTATACTCTTCAGCTTAGCATCTTCAAACCGTTCTTGTAGCTGTATAAACTGAGAGAAACCCAAGCAATAGCTAACAGGAACATCTTTTTAATCAAACTGTTCATCGTTGGTTATCAGAAAGTACTAAATTACTTTCCTCGGTAATAGGAGGTTATCAATTTTTACTGAGTTGAAACATATCAAGAAATTGATTAACAACCAGGAAAAACAGTTTTTGATCAGTTGTTCTTGGAAGATCAAGGGAACCATTGAGGCCAAACAAGAGTAAATCAGGAGGGACATTGATCAAACCCCATATGGAGAATGTCTCCATGCATACATGACTTAATTGCAAGGAAATGTTTACTGTAATAATTAATCGAGGATAAACATTTCACACGGTCACATACCAGACATATAAGAGCCTGTTTAAAATCATCATAGGTATAGTAGGATAAGCTGAAAGTGATGCAATTATGATGAAGATTTTGTATTTTATGTTTTGTGACTAGGCCCAGTACAGCTTCAGCAGTCCTCCCCTTGATGCCCATAAAGCATTCCAGCATTACTATTAAGGCAGGTAGGACCACTACCTCCAAGGTCATGTCATCTCACTGGACATGCCTGTGAACCTACATTTATGTTTTCTTTAAAAGAGCGTGCAGCTCTTCTTCACAGGCATGGGATTCAACTCTTCAGAGCAGTGGTCTGGGTCCTGCATGCTAGAATACACTGTATTTTTGCTAGAAACATGCCTATACTTAAAGTCACCACAACAGGGTGCAAAGCCTTATTTAGAATGTTAGCACGGTTGGAGAACCATCCAAGAAGAGTTTCCCACTCTGTGGGTGTTGTGATGTCCTTCACCTTGTCTATTAAACTGATAACAGACTTGCTTATATGCTGCTGTGTAATGACAATGTATTGTGCTGAATTTTGAACTTCTTGAAGTTTTCAATATAAATCTGGATGATTAATTAATTTTTAGAAGCTCCTCTAGACATGTTGCTAATTGGTCATCACTTAAGTCTGTTTTATCAAAAATGCACAAAACCCAGGTGAAAGACTGACTAAACATTTGTCTACTGAATTCGCATCCCAGAATTTCAAGTTAGAACTCTTTTCTAAAGAAACATTTTGTGAGATAACTAACACTGTGTTAAACATGGTTCAAAAACATGAACATCTTCCCCCAATATCAACAACAGTACTTTGGTTAGAATAATCCTTGGACATAGGATACTGACATTCATTACACTGTACAATCATTCCTAAGCACCCGGTAGAATTATGCCTGATTAGGTAATCAGTACCCTGTATGCCTGTTCTTTTAATTTGTTCACACCACCAAGGAATTTTAGATTTAGTCCAGGTAGATGCCAATCCATAAATTTTGAAATATACTGCCTGGGAGTTACCCAAAGAAATGCAATGTGATGTAGTTATTTTCCAGGGCTGCTGAATAATAATAATAATAATAATAAAAAATCCCATTTAATCATGAGATTAAAATTGCGATTAATCACAACTATTTTTTTAATTGTACAGTTAAAAAAATGCAATTCCAATTTATTATAAATATTTGGATAAATATTTTCTATATTTTCAAATATATTAATTTCAGTTACAACACAGAAGACAAACTGTACAGTACTCATTTTATATTATTACTTGTATTACATTTTTATATATTTATTATATTGTTATTGCTCCTCACTCCTGACCTGCAGCTCCCTGCCCCCCCAGCTGCCCTCAGCAGCATCTCCTGGGGCTGGCTGGCTCCCACCACCCTCGGAGGTTCCCCCTGCCCCATTCCCCTGTTGGAAGGGCAGGCATCTCACTCTGGCCTGCCACAGCCCCAACACCTGCACTCTGGCCTGCCACAGCCCCAGCACCTAGATAGCTTCCTCCAGCACTGGCAGGCACCACCTCCTACACACACATACATACACAAACCCCAAGACCTGGCCCTCCAACCCTGCCCCCCCCGCACTTACTGGTATCCAGCTGCTTAATCTTCTCCCGGAACCCTGCCTGACTGCTTGCTGGCCGTGTGTGTGTGTGTGTGTGCGCAGCCCAGCAGAAGCAAGGGTGAAGGGGCTACTTTTCCCCCAGTACACAGGTAGGCATACACCAGAGAGAGGGAGGAGCCACTTTTCCCCCTAGCACCAGCAGCAATTAACTCATGTTAAAACATTAATATAAAATACATTAATGTGTTAATAGCACACATAACTGTGATTAATTGACAGCCCTAGTGTTATGCAACAATAATGGAGTACAATGCAACATTAATAGCCTTGCTCATAGAAAGATAAGTCCAAGTGGAAGTCTCCTTGGCATTCTTGTTTTTGGGTGTCTCCTCACACCAGGGGTATAAAGTTTTTAAAACACAGAGGCTACATCTGAATAATACCTGACAAACATAACACAAAAACATGGAGCCTTACAGCATAATCACAAATTGTCTTTCAACTTCCCTTCCATTCTTTTAACTGTGAGGGGTGGAACTATTTCATATTAGTGTTCACAGACACAGAAAACCCTCCATACTGAATGTCATCAGGTTTTTATCCACCGACTTTCTAAGCCTATCAAGTTCAATCTGGATCACCAGCCTATCCTCAGGTCTTCTGTATTTTTTCCTACTTCTAGCAAGCGGGCCATTTAAAAAAAAAAACTACAGCATATTTGCCATGACAGATAAATTCACCTTTCCAGGTTTTAAAGCCCAGGTGTATCATTAAACAGTATAACTCGTACTCTATCATATCTCACTGAAGTAATTACAGTCAGATCTTTTCACATTTGGATGATGCCCTATACCAGCTGTGACTTTTTTTTCTTTTAAATAAGGCTATAAAAAGATAATTATTCTCCAATCCTTTATGGCTTTGGTTCATTTTTACCTGATACAACTACCAACAAAATTCATCGCTAGAGAATGGGGTCTTTTTTCTTTATTTTTATAGTTGTAACCATAGTGACATAGACAGTAGCAGTCTACAGAGCACATAATATAAATACAGGTTCTTTGAACAGCTCCCATAACAGTTTCCATTTTCTCTTTCTCTGTTAAAATGAAAATCTTATAATAAATCAGCCATAAAATGGCAGGACAGCTATAAGTGATACTAGTGTGGAGTGTAAAATAAAAACTGAAAGGTAAAGAAACTGATATTTAGGTGGCTTGTGTAATGTAAAGGGAACAAAGTCATAAATGAAAATACAGATACTAATAATTGCTTGATGCTTGTATCACTGTTAAGCAGATTCTCACCTAATTTTTACCAGTGTAAATCCAGAGTAACCTGACTGATAGTAACTCTATCCTGCATTTTAGAGAAGCAGCATGAATTAACTTTCTGAACTGTGCACTGTTGTAGTCAAAATTCTTCTGGTAGCCAATTTATCTCATTTAAAGGTGTTTAGGTCAAATACTAAATTCTGCAATGCAGATGTAAATTGTCAAGAATTTGAACCTCAATCAATCTGTTCATTTTTTAGGATTTCCTTCTTGACTTGATTTCTTAGACTTCCTTCTGTGATAAGGTAACAGAACTTGTGGCTAGAGGGAGAGCAATGGATATGACATACCTTCACTTTTGTAAGGCATTTAACATTGTCTGTCATGACAATCTCATTAAGAATCTAAGGAAATATAGACTAGGCAGAAGTGCTGTATGCTGTATGGAAATATAGACTAGGCAGAAGTGGATATATAACTGGTTGGATCATCGTGTTCAATGAGTAGTCATCAATGGCTCAATATCTAGTTGGGAGGACTTGACAAGTGGGGTTCCTCAGGAGTCTGCCTGGGGTCCAATCTTATTTAATATCTTCATTAATGATTTTGATGATGGAATTGGGTTCATGTTTAGTTGATTTGTGGATGACATTAAGTGGGGTGGAGTTGCAGACACAGGGTAGGATCCAGAATGACCTGAATTAACTGGAGAAATGGTTCTCAATCAATCAGATAAAATTTAGGTTGGGGGATAGGGCTGGGTAGGTGGCAGTACTCCAAAGAAGGACGTGGGGGTTACAATAGACTATAACGTGAAGGATTTATTCATAGGGAATACAGTAACCAAATAACAGAACACGCTTGTAAACAACCTACAAACAATGGCACTAAGGGAGAAGGCTAGAGCGACAGTTTTAGACTTGATATCCATTGCAAGGCATTGTCAGTAGTCTGGTGCAGGTCTTCAATGCAGCCATTAAAATGCTAAATAGAATATTCCTCCATGATGTGTGCTATAGTTCGGATTTTACCACACTCACACTTGGGGCCTTTAATTAAAGTTCATTTATGTAGTATGTAGCTACATCTACTTTGTTCAGTATGAACCCTGTTCCAGGCTGTCTAGCTCCACCATGACAGAGCAAAGCCAGAAGGTTTAGATGTGGTGTCCCTGATAAGAAATGTATTCATGATGTCAATTGTGTTCCATTGCTGGATCTATTTTTTCTGATATGAAAGTTTTCCTAGTTCAGTTCTTTTCCTGCACTCCAAAATAGCCTTCTTAGTTTAAGCCTTGGTTTAGGGAGTAAAAAAAAAATAACATCCTCAAAAATTGGTAGCAAATTGAATGTAAACAGTTCTTTGTAGCCTGTTTACATTGAAGATCAGGAGGAGGGATATGAGGTAGAGTAGGCAGCCAAGGAATAGGAGTGTATATGCAAGTACCTGTTATGAGTGTCACTGAATCTCAGCTGAATGAAACAATCAGGCTGGAGAAGATTAAGGTGGCCTTTAAATACCTGAAATGTGATTATAAAGAGGATAGAGATGGGCTTTTCTCTGTGGTCATAAGGAATAAAAATGGAAGCAATGGGCACAAGCTGTACAAGAGGAAATGTATGTTGGAGATTAGGAGGAACTTTCTAACTATGAGGGTGGTCAAACATTAGAACAAGTAGTAGAATCAATATTCCCTGAACATTTTCAAGAGCAAATTAGACAGGGAGTTTTTAGTAACAGATGATCCTGCCTTGAGCAGGTGGTGAGACAATATGATCTCATGAGCAGGGATCCTGGTTTTCTCTGATTTTAAAAAAATTCCCAATTTTCAGTTTAAAAAAAAGTAACCTAAAATCCACATTTTCCCATGATTAAAATGAATTGTCTGTCTGTCTTGTTTGTCTGTCGCATATATATATATATGAGAGAGAGAGAGGTATTTAATTTTAATTATGGGAAAATGTGAATTTTAGGTTACTTTTTTTTAAACCAAAAATTGGAGATCTTTTTAATCGGAGAAAACCAGGATTCCTGCTCATGAGGAAGCTTCCAATCCTACTTTCCTGTGATTCTATGATCCTATGAAACTTACATCTGTATAATACAGAAATCTCTAAGCATCTTGGTGTTCTTCATTTTTCATTTTAGTATCTTCAGAGTTATCATTTTACAAGTTTCATAACATCCCTCTGAGGTAGCTGAGCATTATCTCTTTGTTATAAATTGGAAAATGAGATTCAGATTTAAGCCTTGGAATCTGAAAATATAGAGAGCTGCTCACATACTCACATGAAGATGAGTATATGTAAGATGCTCCTAACCCTAAGATTAGAAATTTAGGCCATGTTTACACCATTATAACAGTGTGTTCTGTTAGGGACAGCCATTGCCCAAAATATTGACTGCAGCCACAAAGAAATGGCCATGAGTCTCTACCACCAGGGGAATTCTAGCTTTATATTGTGCCTGTGGGAGCAGGTGTGCAGGGTATCCTCAGTAGCATCCCACTGCCTTGGTACAGATATAGGCACCTACTGAAATTTTCAAAGTGCTGAGGCCCTAGCTCCTGCTGAATTAAAGATTATTTTGAAATTCCCACTAGAGATTTAGGTGCTGTTATATTCAGGGACCTAACTGCCTTTAAAAATCTTGCCCTTAATGATTTGCCAAAGGTCTCATAGGAATTCTGGGACAGTGTCAAGGATGTAATTTGGAAGTTTTAATTCCCAGGTGTGCTCCTTAATTACAAAATCATGTTTCTTTTCATATTTGCCTGTGTGAATGATCATGTAGAAGATAAACTTTTCTAAAGGCAAGGGGCTGATTTTAATTAAATCACCAATGAACCTAAACTGCAATGTAATTAGACATTTTTTAAAACAGGAGTAAGCATGCCTCCAAGGCACTAGCTTGTACTAAATTAAACTGTGATTAATAATTCATGCACAGTGTATAAACTGAACACCAACATAATTAGAAGTGGAGATCTTTTATTTTCCCTGAATCCTGGGCATTGTTCAGGGCACAAAATACTGGGATACATGCTCTATTAGAATCTTCTTCTCTAGCAATTCCTTTATCTCAGTGAATTATAGACTGATTCTATCAGTAAAAATCCATCAGGGAATGCACAAATTATTAGATGGTTAGAATGCTAATGACGATGTCTTCTGGGATCCGGCAAGCATATTTTTAACATGCTATATTTAGTTTATAAACATATCAATCATTTTAGTAGCAAAAGTGTGAGGTCCATTCCTGATCTAAGAACACATGGAGTACATTAGTTTTTAAACAAAGCAAATGATTTCACCTGTACCCATAAAAAAAAATCTTAACCTATAATTCTTCAGGTAGATGGTTAAGTGAACATACATGTTTTTATTTTATATATAAAGTACTGGAGCTAATAGCATTTAATGTTAATGAGATAGAGGAATGTAGCCATCTACTTATCACCCTCTCCCTCTACATGTTACACTTAAGGTGTGATTAGCCAGTTAATCATGCCTTAAGCTGCAACTCAGTAGCACATTCAACCATTTAATGGTGTCATAAAATGAACAATAAGCTACAAAGTTATTCCACAAAAAATGGAATAGCTTTCTACCTGTTTCTAATCATGCCATTAATTGAATGTGTGGTCGGATGCTCCCCTAGGGCTGGTAACCCCAACAGCTGAGGGGCTCTGAGCCACAAAGGTACACCACTTGCTGCCAGTCCCACAGCTGACAAGGCTTGCAATAGTGATAGCATTCCCAGCACTGCCCCCACTAGGAGCCTTATCAGCTGTGGGGCTTGCAGTGGGGATGATATTGCCTCCATGTGAGCCTTATCAGCTACAGGGCTCACAGCAAGGGCAGCTTTATTGGCTGCAGGAAGAATACTGCCACCGCTGTGAGCCCCACACCTCACAAGGCTTACAGTGGAGGCAGTATTTTCCCCACTACTGGGTAGCTGTGGGGCTTGCAGCTGTGGGAGCCAGTACAGGGTAAGCCTGGGATTGTGATCCTGAGCTCCCCTTTCACCAGCAATAAGGTGAAATGGGATCTAATATGTGATCCCACAGTTGTGCCTTGTGCCATGAGTGTGTGGCATGGCAGGAAGTATGATTGTATGGATCATGCATTAAAGTCCATTGCACTTTACCTGCACATGTAGAGGTGCCCTCAGAGTTAACATAACTGGCCACTCTATGCTGCCATGAATGTACCTACTAACTTACCCATTCTAATAATCTCTTTAGGCTCGAGTCCAGCCTGTTTTACTTCCCTGTTTTTTCATAATATTTTAAATTCCGCATTACCACTGTATTCAACACAGGCCACTTTCTGATCACTGGCATAACAAGCAGATTTGGCACCTGGGGCCAATCTTGCAGGACAGCAGTGAGGGGAAAGAACAGAATTCAGAGCTAGGGGGTGGGGTGTAGGTTTTAAGGTGTGATAAAGAAGAAGGGACCACATCTGGTCTTTATTTCTCCACAAAGTCCCTTCTGTGCTGTCACACCAAAAATAAATTTCTTGTCTTCCCTTCCCGCCGAGATTCACCACCGGCATTTCAGAATAGAATTCATTCCTTGGTTCTGATCAACCTGACCCTAGTCATCAATTCTACCTCCCTGGTCCCTGCCTGATCTAGCGCTAGGGATAGGGGGTCAATCCAGCTGGGCTGACTCACTGTCCTCAGCCCAATCTAGTGAAACTTCAAAACAGCATCGAAACAGCCTCACCGTTTCGATGAAGCAGAATGGAACAACTGTTTTGAATCTAAATGAAATTCTAAATCTAAATGAATGGATATAAATTCTGAATCTAAATGATGGAACGCTGTTCCATCCAAACCTCAAAACTCAAGGCGAAACGGAATAGCGCCATTTCACAGAGCCCTACTTTACAGTGCTATTTATTGAAGGATGGACAGATTCTGCTTTGAGATGTTCCAAGCAGATGTTGAAGTGTTTATGGTTGAGGTAGTGTACTGTAAAACATCATTTCAGATTGCTGTGGTCAGCTGTAGTAATTTATTAAGAGCGTCCCAGGATTTGTAAGTCAATTCATGCTCCACTTGCCCCTCTATTAACAAATAGTGGTTGTATCTTGCGTTGTATTGATTTGTGCAGTTTTTTACTGGCCAACAAAAATGTTTATGGTTTACAGTTTGTAGGGTTGGAAGGGACCTAAGTAGATCTTCTAATCCGACCCCCTGCCATGGCAGGAAAGAGTATTGGGGTCAAACGACCCCACCAAGGTGTACATCTAGCCCCTTTTTAAAGACCCCCAGGGTAGGAGTCAGCACCACTTCTCTTGGAAGTTGGTTCCAGATCCTAGCCGCCCTGACTGTGAAGTAGCGCCTCCTGATATTTAGCCTAAATCTACCCTCTGCCAGCTTGTGACTGTTATTCCTAGTCACTCCTGGTAGTGCTCAGGGGAACAGGGACTTCCCCAGTGCCTGCTGGTCCCCTCCGACTAGTTTGGAACAGGCCACTAGATCCCCCCTCAGCCTTCTCTTCTGGAGGCTGAACAGGTTCAGGTCCCTTAAACCCTCCTCATAGGGCCTGCCCTACTGCTCCCGATCATGCAAGTGGCCCTCCTCTGGACCTTCTCCGTGTTGTCCACATCCCTCTTGATGTGCGGCGCCCTGAACTGGATGCAGTACTCCAGCTGCGGCCTGACCAGTGCCACATAGAGGGGGAGGATCACCTCCTTGGACCTGCTTGAGATGCATCTGTGGATGCATGACAAGGTGCGGTTGGCCTTCCTGACTGCATCCCCACACTGCCGACCCATATTCATCTTGGCATCAATGATGACTCCAAGATCCTTTTCTGCCTCTGCACTGACAAGAAGGGAGTTCCCCAACCAGTAGGTATGGTGCCAATTGTTCCTCTCCAGGTCCATCACCTTGCACTTGTCTGTGTTGAATCCCATCCTATTCTCATCCGCCCACCCTTGTAACCTGTCTAGGTCCTATTGCAGCCTATTCCTCCCTTCTAGCATGCCCACATTCCCCCACATCTTAGCGTCATCAGCAAATTTGAACAGGGTGCTTTTTATCCCTCATCCAAGTCACTGATGAAGATGTTGAACAGTACGGGCCCGAGGACCAAGCCCTGTGGAATCCCATTGCCCGCATCCCTCCAACTTCAAAATGACCCATCCACCACCACCCTCCAGCCAGTTGACAACCCAATTGACTGTGTGGTTGTCGATACCACAGTCCCCCAGTTTCTTAATGAGAATGGGGTGAAAGACAGTGTCGAAGGCCTTCCAAAAGTCCAGGAAGACTGTCCACTACTACCCCTGCATCTAAGGATTTGGTGATCTGGTCATAGAAAGCCACCAGGTTGGTCTGACAGGAGCTGCCTCTGATGAACCCGTGTTGGTTGCCCTGAAGCATAATCTCCCCTGCTGGCCCCTCATGGACATGCGCCAGAATAATTCTCTCAAAAAGCTTGCCAAGCATTGAGGTAAGACTAACTGGCCTATAGTTTCCTGGGTCCCCCTTCCTCCCCTTTTTGAAGATGGGAACCACATTGGCCCTCTTCCAGTTCTCTGGCACCACACCAGAGCACCACGAGTGCTTGTAAAGCTGTGCCAAGGGTCCTGCAATGACCTTAGCCAATTCCCTCAGTATTCTGGGGTGGAGATCATCTAGACCAGCTGATTTGAATACATCCAGTCCTTCCAGAAGTTCCCTAACTAGTTCCTCACTAACCCTTGGCCTAGGTGTGCCTCCCCTGGGGCCTGAGAGGGGCCCAGTGCGGGGGGTGACTGTTCTGGTCCCTGCTTAGGAAAATGGAGGCAAAGAAATCATTAAATATGTTGGCTTTGTCATCTGGTGTGACGACCAAATTTTCTAACATGTCCTGCAGGGGTCTCACATTACCCAGAACCTTCTTTTTACCCCCTATGTATTTAAAAAAGGACTTCTTGTTGTCCTTAATCTGGGAAGCTAGTCCCAGTTCCATCTCTGCCTTGGCCTCCCTGACTGCCCCCCTGCATCCCCGAGCAACTGCAGTATAGTCCTCCCTGGTGATGGCCCCTCCCTCCCATTGAGTGTACACCTCCCTTTTTGCTAGGAGACATTCCCGGATGCTTTTGGTGACCCATGGGGGCTTATGTGCCTTCCTTCTCCCTTTGATCCATGTTGGGATTACCTCCCTTTGGGCTTGGAGGATCGTCTCCTTAAGGAGCAACCACTCTCCTTGAACACCTGGCTGCCCTCCCCTCTGGGATCTCAGTGCTTCCCCGACTATTCTCTTTAGCTCACTGAAGTCCACCCTCCTGAAATTTAGGGCTGCTGCCTTGCTGCAGGCCTTTGCCACCTTGCGCTGGATGGTTAATTCCAGCAGGTGATAATCACTGTCACCCAGGTGGTTGAGCACCTGCAGACCACTCACCAGGTTGTCTCCCGTGACCAGCACCAGGTCCAACAAGGTGTCTCCCTTGGTGGGGCTGTGCACCTCCTGGGTTAGATGGAGGTCCTGCACTCTGGCTAGGAACCTACGTGAGCAGTAAGACCTGGCTGACTGCTCTTCCCAGCAAATCTCCAGAAAGTTCAGGACCCCCATGACGACCACAACCTTTGACTTCACTACTTCCGTGAGCTGACTTAAGAATTTGTGGTCGAGCTTTTCCCCTTGGTTGGGAGTTCTGTAGTAGACCCCCACTGTTAAGTCTCTTTCCCCTCCACTGCCTTGTATTCTAACCCAAAGCACTTCAGAGTGGCCCTCCTCTGATTCTTTGTTAATTGACAAGGATGGGTATTCCTCCTTAATATAGAGTGCCACACCCCCACCTTTCCTTCCTATCCTGTCCCTCCTGTACAGCTTATAGCCCTAGACGTTCACCACCCAGTCATACGTTGAGTCCCACCACATTTCAGTGATCCCCACTATGTCCAGGTTGGTGTCAGCTAGCAGGAGGGTGAGTTCCTCCTGCTTGTTTCCCATACTACGAACATTTGTGTAGAGGCGTTTGAGGCCTCCTGTGGATGTGTGCACTGGCCCCCTACTTTCAGCATTACCCTGGCCTCTGTTGCTTACCTGCGTATATGTTCTACTTGTCAGTCTAGGTTGGGTTGTACTTGTGGGTGTTGCGTGGTCTGACAGTCTGATGTTTCCTCCACCCTCGTCTTCCCCTTCCCTCAACGAGCCTAGTTTAAAGCCTGCTGGAGGAGATCCACCAACCTAGAAGAAAACACGTGCTTACCTTTAGGGGAAAGGTGGAGCCCATCCCAGCCAATGTTCTCATCAAAATATTTTTATTGACATTTTTAAATGTAAAATAACTTTTTAACTAAACAGAATAATGCAGTTTTTGCAAAATTCTAGTTTCTGTCAAATCAAAAACCTGAACAAAAACAATTGAAAAAAATTGAAAAAGAATAGACCAATAACATTTTGAACAAAATAGCTGTTTAACAAGATTTTTTGTTGGTTTTGTTAAAGTAAGTGGGAAAATACATTTATTTACTTGATTAAATAGTAATTTAATAATTTGTTTTAATATAATGCTGCTGCCTGGAAAAAAAGAAAATGAAAAAGCTTGCTAAGTCTACTGTTTGCTATTAAATATTAACTACATAAAAGATTTTTTTATTAGACATCTTTAAATGATAAAACACTTAAGTGACTTTTTCTACTGCTTCCTTTGCAAATCTTCCATAAATGTTATATGCAGTAGTAATGGGTTGCCAGCTACTGACTCACACCTGCACATATGCTTTTCAAAGTAGTTTTCCATGTTTTCCTGCAGATAATTCAGTCCAAATCTCAAATATATTTTAGCAGAAATTGATTTTCCTTTTAATATTATTGTGCAAATTATTATCTATTACCATATTTACTCAAATACAAGACCAGGTCTGCCCTGGAATTAGCATGGGTGGAAATCCCCTTGTCTTAGATTTTGATACAAAACCCCTCATTAAATACATTGCCTATCATTAATCTTCTCCCATGCGCAGCATGTGCTCAGTAATAGAAATCAACTATTAAGTTGGTTAAATGCAGTCAATGAGTAAGTCCCATATTGGGCAAACACGCTTATGGGAACCTACCACAACAATAGTCTAGGCAAGCTCATCTGCATAAAACATATGCTAGTGCCCATTGAGCACAGTCCCCCTCAGTGCCACCTTTCTCTTTACTTCCACTGCTGACCTGTGCTTTTCTTTCCTATTTATCATGATACCTGTTTCTTCATCAGCCTTAAATGTCTGGCAAACATCATCAATCAAGGCCTAAATTGCTCACCCAGAATCCTTCTGTCACTTCTCTCTCAGCCTGTTGCATATGATTATTGTGGCCTCACCTTCTATGAGATGGAGCCAGATTAGGTTGTCCTTCACCTCATCTGCCTATACTTTTTTGGATGTTCCCAGGGCTTATGACAAAAACAATTTGTTTCATTCATGACTAGGGAGTAGTTAGCACATGGAGCTTTTGTTGGGGGATGTCTGGAGTAATCTGGCTTTGGACTAATATCATGCATAATTTGTACTATACATAAGTGGATATAAAAGTTCTGCTTAAATTTGTGTTTATGGGAGTACTTGTTCTAAAACTTGCAGCAGTTTCAAAAAAGGTAAAATGTATCAATTCTGGATGAGTAGCATGTAGGCCACAGGTGGAGAAGCCACTATGGGAGCTATGGCTTGACTACAGCCAGCAGGAGTCATCCAGAAAAGCAGTTGGGAGGAGAAAAGTCTTGGAGAAAACGCTGTTTGAAGTGAACAGTCAGGGGGGAGAAGTAAAAAAAAAAGGAGTTAAAATAAGAATGAGTAATGCATATCTTGCATGTATTTCACTAAATTGGGGTTGAGCTGGGTAAGCACACACAGTGGGAGATCTGGGACCAAACAGTCCCTTTGCATGCACACTGGGGTCTAGAGCTCAGACCCAGTGGGCTTGCTGCTTTCATGTCATGTTGGTGCAGAGCTCATTCTCTTCACAGAGCTAGGTAGTAGGTTTGCTGTTGCTGCTTGCAAGGGGATGCTAGAACAAGCAGAAAACTGGTAAGCTGTGCCTGAAGGTTCAGAGTAGTCGGGGTGTGCTGCGGTCAAGATGGGGTGTTGGGGTCAGCACCACCACTGTGGGCAGTAGAGTTCAGGACTATTGAAAGTTTCCCTACAGAGCAAAGGAATGGGAAGGGCTGGGAATGGTGCATCTTGGGATCCTGGAGGAATGAAAATAGAGCATCTTTTCTTCCTTCCACTGACTAACAATACCCAGAAATGACCTGGGTAAAAAAGATCCAAGATAGTCTTCACAATAACTTTAAAACATTTAGAGGGTACTTAGCATGGGTTAACACCCTTTAGTGACTGAATGCTCCTATTTTCAGTGCTTTATGATGTTTAAAGGTAACCAGTAACACCACCTTTGCATTGGTCCTTTTTCCTATAGAATTTTAATAGAAGAAGAAAGCAAGGAAACGTACAATAACTGCACAAGTTCTGCTTTGTATCTAGGAGGAAATTCTGTTTGGCACCCTTTCTGGAAATGTAGGCTTCCATTCAAAGTAGGATGAATGAGCTGGGCTAGGTGGACACTAGGAAAAGTTACTTTTATGGTTGTTTCAAGAAAAATGAATTGCACAGCTTTTCTCCACATTTGGAGGCTGGACCTGGAAGCATCATTGAAGGTCTGTGCTAGGAACACTAATAGTCAAAACTGCAGCTTATTTTTGGAATTTTTTTAGGACTAGCAATACTAGGCTGAGATTTGTAATTGTCTTGATGGATTGCCAAGTGGTACTCTCCAGTACCTTCCTTTTGCCACTAGTCTCTAATGTTTTTTACATCATGTTTAGAGTTCTTGCCATGAAGACAAGTACTATTTGGAGTGATACCACACTGTCAGCCAATACTGTAATTTTTGGAAATACTAGTTCAGAGGCAGGTCAGGTTGAATAATGCCTCCAAATGCTCCAGTGCTACAAAGTACTTAAAAATTTTCCCTGTCCCCCTACACACCTTTGGCTCCTGAATTCCTTTCTTAAATAATGTCTCACCTCATAAATAATAATGAGAAAACATCTGAAGGTTTATTTCAGCGTTGAGAACAACGAGGTTAGGCGCTTATCTAACTTCACACCATTCATAATCCCTCCTTATCATGATGCCATGATGTTATCCTTGAATTCTCCTTCCCTCATCTGATTGCTTTCCTACTTGCAGAAATATTTGAGGGCAAGGCATACAGCTATTGTCTTCCCATCCATTTTTTTCTCTTAAATTAGAAGTTCCTTTTCATGGCCACTCTGCCACTTAAAGTGAAAATTCCTGTGTTGGGGAAGTAATGTATTCTTCATGGTGGAAGCAGAAGATACTGGTCTAGTCACAGAGATTTAAAGACCTGAGTTGCTAAACAGGTTTGTTGCAGGACACTAGGGTGCCCTGCTCCTCTAAAAAGCTGAAACTGCTAGGGGAAAAGCCCTAGCAGTGAGTTGGAGGCCCCAGCTGTTGGTTACCGGGGGAGCCAGAATGAGCTAGTAGCCCACGCTGACTGGAAGGGGCAGGGCCTGGCTCGTATATAAACCCCAGGGCTGAGGCCAGGAAGGCAGCTCCCTGCCAGTAACCAAGAGGGAAGGAGCTCTCCCAGAAAAAGCAAAAGGGGAGAGACCTATCTGCTGGAGCCGCTTACGAGACTGTTAAGGGATGGAGCATTCCCCAGTAGGGTTTGAATGGTGTTATAGCTGGCTGGCGTGAATTTATGTTATAGCTCAGGGGCTTGTGTTTTGTTTGCTGTATAATGCCAGTGGTTTGGATGAGGCTATCAGGGGAAGAAGGAGGCCTCATAGGGTACCCACAGCAGTGTGGGGACACCAGCACCAGAGAGGGTGCAGCATTTGGGGTGCACTGACCTTGGCACCAGAGACGGCGTAGTACTTTGCAGGGCCGCAGAGAGCCCGAGCGCCAGCGAAGGCGCGGAGTGAGACTGGGCTGCGGAGAGCCCAGGGGGCCAAATTACAACAAGGTCCAGACCAAACAATGTCGGTACTGTCTGCGAGGCTTGGGGTATGGTAAAGAGGTGGTTGGAGCCACGTATAGCCCATAAAACTAGGGTGCCCTGAAATACCCGTTGTGCCATCTGTCTTGGAGTGGGACCCACCAGAGGTCTGGGAGTCCATGGGGTCAGAGTGTACAGTAAACTGTGTCCAAGAGGGTATAAAGACAGCCTCCCATATATATATATATATTTCATCAAAGACATGGTGGGTGAGAATCAAGGGTGCCCATTGGGCTGACTTGGCATGGTAAGGGGGCCTTGGGGCGATCACGGCCATCCTGTAGGACCCCATCCTGTGACAAGGTTCTCTTGTACTGGTGCTGTCATATCCAGTTTTCAAACTGTGTTTTGGTCAAAACTTCAAATTCACAGCATTTCACTGAAAATTTGAAAGACACAGCACTTGAAAGATGTACATTTACCACAGAGAAGGTAAACTCCACGGTGTCAATAGGTGTGTCTACACAAGACGCTATTGCACAGTGGTTAATGCACATTTATTTAATACATGTATAATCAAGTATTTAATAAATGTGCAGTAAATAGAGTTACCACACAGCAGCACCAGGGAATGCCTCTTAAGTGGCACTACTATGCAGTAGCCTAATAATACTGTGCAGTAGAGTATTAGCACTGTTGGTGCTATGATGCACAACTGCACAGTATTATTCAGCTACTGCATAGTTAGCATCTTGTGTAGATGTGCCCAGTAAGGATGTAATACTATTACTTGTAGCCCCAATCATTAAACTCATTAAGTTGCTCTTTTGCAACAGTCCAACATTCCCTCTGAAGATCTGTTGAGTTTCAGAGCCCAAGACTGAGCTTTCTCCTCCTCTCAGCTTCTTCCACTCCCATCAGTGTGGGTGGGCCATGTTGTGGGCACCTCTGGGGACTTTAAGTCCCTACAGCAAATGAAAATCTCCCCTCCTTTCTACTCCTTTCCTGCTCAGAGGCAGGATCCCTCTCCCCAATCCCCCTCTTAACTTCCCCTTCCCCTCCCCTCCCCTCCCCTCCCCCCACATGCTGTTGTTGCTTTCTCCACTGTTCAGAGACAGGCAAGCTCCAGAGCCAGCCAGGCTAAGCAGGGACTTGGGTTCAGCAGCAAGAAAGTAACGGGAGAGTAATTCCCCATCCCCTGCCTGGTCATGGCACAGGGAAGGGGAACGTATTTTCCCGCCCTCCTGCCCATTTCTGCTGCTGTTGTCTGCATCCCTAGCTAAGCCCAGCTCCCCGCCCCACCTCTGCCCAGCAAGCAGAAACAGCTCCAGCGCTCCCCACCCACCAGAGAGCAGGGAAGGCACCAGGAGAGGTGTGCTTTTGAGCAGGAAGAGGAAGGGAGGGAGGATTGTCACCTGCTTTATGGACTTTAAAATTCCCTGGAGGCTCCCGTGGTGTGGTCCAATTAAAAAATAGGGGTGGAGCGATAGCTGTGCTGCTTCACACCCTCTGGATACAAGGATACACCCACCTTCCTCCAAGTACACCACAAACTCATCTCTTTCAGTCTTTACTTTTCATCTTTTTCAGCCTTTACATAGGAGAATACTCTTGGTACACTAAGTAAAGGATGACGGTTGGAAGGGAAATGCTACCTTTCATTCCAGTTCAAGCATGGAATGCTCAAATCTCATCTGAATGTTTTTCCCCTATGTCTAAAGTATCTACTTCTCCTCTGCCCCTGCAGAATTTAGAATTGCAGAAGGACCCTAGATGAGGTGTAGAACTTTTTTTGCATTTATTCAATGCAAAGAAAAAGAAATGGGAGTTACGTATTTCAGGAAAGACAAAGAAACCACTTATAAATGAGTGGTGACTGGTATGGGAGTTAGTACTCCGTAGATCCTGGAATCAGTGCAGAAGTTCCAAAGGAAAGCCACAATAAAGAGAAATTGCAGTAGTCTAGTCAGAAGGACATGAATGCATGGATATTTCTTCTCAGGGAGCAATCCAAGGAGTTTGACTTAGTTTCCTCATCACTTCTGCCAGGCTGGGAGCTGTGCTGATTCAGATGTCAAGGATTAAATAGCATAAACATATGTAAAGCAGATGATTTAGTAGGCAGACCAGAAAGAAGGAGAGCAGGCATAAAAGTGAAACAGCTTTTATAATGCTAAAAGAAGAAATCAGGGAAACAATACAGGCATAGTTTCTCTAATGCAGTTTACAAGGTCTGGGCACTATTGTGAGGTGGTGAGATCCCAAGCTTCTCCTGCAATTAGTGAGAGTTATAAGCAATCAGCACAGTGAAGAAAATGTGCTTGATTTTGCTTTCTGATTTTTTTTTCCCTTTCTGAAAATCTGATATATCAGAATTATATCAGCTTTTCATATCACTGTCTAATCTTTAAGTCTATTTATTATTCTCTGGACAAAGGCACAAATATAATTTACCATAAAGTAAACCAGGATGGCGATTTACAGTGAATCTGTTGCCTTATTTTGAGTGTATGCCCTTAACTCTGTGGTAGATGAAAGGTAATGTGTACTAGTTCTGCAATCAGAGGCCAAGGCAACTGGCTAGTCGCACTGCTAGCAGCTGACTCCAGTTACCTGAGTTGGCCTTGTTGCCAGTGCCCTAACTACCCCCGACTTGGCCCCTGTGTTGCCTGGTGGGCATGACTGTCTGTTTTTAAGCAGCAGTCTTTGCAGTGCTCGGCAGGCTGCTGAGTACAGGTGTCTCTGTCTAGCCCTGGGCTTCTGGCCCCTGTTTCTGTTTTCCTTGGTTGTGCTTGTTTGTTCATGGCTCCTGCTTTCTGACTCCATCTTGGTCCCTGCCTCTCTGTTCCTGGTTTCAGAGTCCAGCCTAGATCCCTTGTGCTCCAGACTCCCTTGCCAGCTCCTTGGCCCCTTATGACTCCAGACCCTTTTCTTCTGTCAGCCAGCTCTCACCTCATGCCTCAGCTAGACGATTGCCTATATACTATCCTATATTCCATAACTATAGCTTTCTGTTCCAGACTCCCCGTCTAGTGAAACAAGTCTGGATCTCTTCCCTGTTCCTGACTTTTCTTACTGTATGGTTGTACCTAGAGTGCCTGCCTACAATCTGATCCTTTATAGACCTTGGCCTGGTGACATGCCTGCTCTTGCTCCATTTACTCCTGGTTCCACTCTAGAGCCTTGTTTCCCTGACATTAACTATTTCTGATTTCCCTGGGATGTGACCACTAAGGAAAAGCACCAGCTGCCTATGTTCCATTCATGGCCCTGACATCTGCTCTCAGTGGAAGAGGGGTAAACTGAAAGGTCAGCTTTCGTATACTGCATGATCTAGTGTAGGCAGTTATGGTAGAGCAGCTGGTTGACTCTAGGTCTCTGTTCTTGTTTACCTCACAGTAACATTTTTGCATGCTCCTGCCCCTCAGTCTCAGAGAATGATAGTGTAAATTGTAGCAAGAGCTTAATTAGAAGCATGCTGAAGTCAATGGAAAAACTTGCCAGTGAGATTTTCAAAAGTATATTGTCAGCTTAACTCTGCACATGTTGAAGTCTGTGCAAGTAATCACTGGGAGCAGAACCAGAGCAGGGTTGAGCATCTTTATTCTTTTTCTTTTGTATCAACCCCATCATGTGTAATGCTAAAAAAGGAAAGGAAGTTTATGCAACTTAAAACAGTTTCTCATAAAATTGCTTGAATTGCTATAAAAGCTGAAAAATGTAACTAGTAGACATATCACCATGAGTTATTGAACATTTAAAGCGGTATTTAAAACTGACCCATGTCATCTACATGATATAATAAAAAAAGTAAAATTGAATTTGTTCTTCTATGCTTTGTTTGGCTTTTCTTAAAATAGTTTTACAGAAAAAAGACATTATAATAAATAACTTACTTTCAAATGCACATAAAAACAATGTAATTTAGTTTTCAGTCTTGTTACAGTTGCATGTGTGCTTAAAATCAGAATCGAGAATAAAGCTGTTTTGTAGTTTACAGCTTGGGATGTCAGAAGAAGCAGCTATATTGATCTACGGCAATAGGGTACCTAGGGTGAGGAGAGGGAAGGACTCAGCCTGGGTGCCACCTATGAGAAGGTGCCAGGATCCTCCACCCCCTGCCAGGAGTCTTCTGTCTTGGCGGGGGAAGCACTGTGCTGTCTCTGCATGGCCAGAGGAGCTGGACAGAACAGGGTTGCCCTGAGCAGTATATCAGGGAGGTGGGGAGCAAGTGGAATGAGCCGAATGGTACCTCTCTCCTCCCACCTAAGCCTTGCAGCAGGGGGAGGGGAGTGGAGCTTTGCACTGCCTTTGCCTAGCTACAGGATTTGGGAAGCCAGTGAAGCATTATACAGTGCATCTGGAGGCCCTCCCACCCCTTTGTCTACTGCAGTGGATGAACTCTTGCCGCCACCCCCACCCTCAGTCTAGGTGCTCCATAAGCTCCCTATGCCACTGATATAAGGCTGTGGAGAAAAAGTAGATATTCTAGTTTCCATGTGGTATTTGGTATCATGTCTCCTGTAGATAGATTTTCCCTTTTTAGTAGCTGAGTACAATTTGTGCACTCTTTGAGTGTATTTGTTTGTTATTGAGATATGAAATATGAAAGCAACTATAATCTCTTGTTTCTTCCTTCTGTTGTCTGCTATGGATTTTTCTATTTCCTCTTATTCTCCTTAGTCCTTCATCAGAGGCAACCCCAGACACCTGCAGACAATTACCATTTATAGTTTTCCCAGTATTTTCCCTGTTATTTTCCCCTTTAATACTATGACTTAAATTGGAGTCTTATCTTAGAAGTCCTACAGAACTGCTAAAAATTCTGGCATCTCAGTATTCATATCAGGAATTAATGATGCATAGGGAAAGAGTCTTTACCTGTTGCTGTGAAAGAGGAGAAAGACATTGCTGAATGATCTGGGAACCGTGTTTTCTAATAAGTACAAAGCCTGCTATAGTGCTACTTCATTTCTGATTGAGACTTTCAGTTGTGACTGCTATACAAAAGGAAAGTACAATAATTTATAAGAAGAATAAACACATCAATCCATGGGAAACACACAAGAGGTTTTTAAAGTGATAATGCTTGCAGATTTAGGAAGTTTTGAAACATTTATTGACAGGCAGCCCACTAGCCCCTTAATCTGTCTTTTTTGTTTCCAAATGCCAGTACCTGGAAATGAAAGGAAACATCACAAAGAAAACCTCATTACTAGGAAAGCAATGAATGGTATCTTACTTCTCCATCACTAAAACTGTCAGCTCTTCAAAAAGGCTTTACTAAGGCCAGATAGTATTTAATTTCAATACCTTAGGTCCCTATGGCTTTAAAACTTCAGACATTGGATAGCCACTCTACTTGTTTCCTAGGGACTGTGAAGAGCCAAGGCATAATACATGCAGATGTTTTGTAAGTTTGTCCATGCAGCTTTGCCAGTACAACTCATTCCTGGCAAAAAACACCTTTTCTATTCCAAGTCTCATCATCTTTTTAGCACAAACTAAGAACTGTGATGATTTTTGACAAGTCCACAAGTGGGGCTTCAGCAGACACTAGTTCATGTGTATCAGTTAATACTGCTCCATTTGGATTTCTCATAAAACGTGTATGCCACTGCCATCCTTTTTTGGCCTGTATGTTTTTAGACTTCTGCCAAATTTGTCTTCCAAGTGATGCAATGCAGGATGCCTTTCCTTCTATTTTCTTACTTGCCTAACAGAGAACTGGCATCAGTGTAAATATATTTGAATAACTCTTTGACAACCCATGTTGACCAAATTGAAGTCCTCTGACATGTAAGAGCATGCACCATTTTTTGCAAAAGCCTCTGTAATTGCATAATAAGAAAATAATAGGGGCGTGTCTCTAGCTCGTCATGCTCTCTTATTCCACCAAGCCTACATAATGAAATGTTTTATGAGATGGGATTGTTGAGTCAGCATGGAGAAACAGAATCAAACCCACACTAGAAGTATCCATTGAACAATATTTATGATTGCATCAGCCAAGGTTCATGCATCAGCTGTTAAACTTTCAATGCTAGATCTGTAATTGAAAAAATATGTTTAAGAGCAATGACTGATTTGCTAAATCAATTTGGAAAACTAGACTTAGTTTGCTCCACAGAAACAGAAGTGAATATGCATGCATGTGCGTATGCACACGCATACACATGCACAAAGCAATATATGAGGTAATACAAATTATTAAATAGTACCTTAATCTTTCAGTCAAATTATACTTTCAGATATGTGTACAATTTGCCTGACTGTAAGAAATTTAATGTTAGCAATTTGTTTTTGTCTCGTATTCCTGTGTTAGTAGTTGTACAAAGACAAGATTGAATTCAAATATCTTCTTACGATTGCTATGTGTATATATAGATGACACATGCACAGCCTTCCCAGATAACTATTAGTATCTTTTTTCCAGAGGACTTAAATATGGACCAGTTGAAACCTTTGCACAACCATAAGACTGACCCTTATGCTTGATTCTAGACTCAGTTCTTCAGAAATTGCCTCCAAGGCTAGGGGCAGAAGTTACACATAAATTGGTAAAAGAGATTGGAAACCAATTCAAATCTGGAACACAACGGAAGTTCAATGCACATACACTGTTTTCAAAATGGCTGAAACAAGTTTAAGATAAACCTGGATGAATGTAGTATCAGACTTAACTGATTTAGGTTAAATCAGTTTCTTAAACTTCTGTCCCAAATCCCCTCCAGTTTTAAGTTAACTCACAGTCCCCCAGCATCCCAGGATGCTTTGCACTTCCCCAGCCCCCCCACCTTCACTTGGGCTAGCCTTGGCCCAAGCGGTCTATTTCAGCAGAGCAGGGAGGCATGCTCTAGCACCATCTGGCTTTTGGCCTAGGCCACTGCGGGTATGTGGCTGCATTTCTGGAATCAAAAGTCAATGCCTATTCATTTGCTTATCAATTCAGTTAGACTTAGGCTTAGAATAACCTGTGAAGACTGAATCAATTCATCCTTGGACTTTTTGACTGTCTGTACTTAGCCCAAGTGAACTGGATCATAGCTTTACTAATAGGATTCTTCCTCTTCTGTCTGCTCCCTGTGTCCCGATACCTGTCCACAGAACGTTTTCTGGATCAGGGTCAGAGGGCTAAGTGTTTGGGAGGATTGAGTCCCCGCTGTTTTGTGATAGCTAACTACTGTATGAATCTTCTGGGATTTTTTTTATACATCTTCTAGTTTATTGAGTTTCTGTAGCTTTTCTAGAAGAAAATGTGATCCGGTCAGATTATCAACATTTTGTTAATTTCTCTGGGCATTCTGCAGCATGGATAATTTTGAAACTATTTTAAAACGCATATTTCCTGGGCCCTTCCATGGTGTTGATATATTTGAAACTAGTACTTCTGCCATCATTTTTTTAGTTTCAGTATGATTCAAAGCCTAGCTGTATAATTTCAGTAAACCTACCTTAAAACCTTATGAAGGAGGAAAAAAGCCCTAGAATATACAATCATAAGCATAAAAATCAGTACAATAATAGCAATCTGAAAGAGAACATGAGGGATAGAAATGTTGTCTCTTTTTTATCAAAGTGCTTGTGTTTTCATGAATTTACTTTTTAATAACTATCTTACAGGACAGAAACTTTTCTTGCTAAAGAATCTATCTTTCCTGTAGTGCTTATTTGACACATCCCAGCAAGCACTCAGAACTACTTATGCCTTAGGATAGTAGGGAGCCAATGTTTTTCAAAGGTGTGCCACAAATTAGCCCCATACCCTCCCCAGGTGCCCTTCTAATTCCATTCACCTTCCTGATCTTCTGCTCTGCTTTCTGTTCCCTGCCCCATGTATCTTCCTGCCAAATGCCACACACGTAGGTTGCTAATGCCACTTGTGGCACACTTGCCACAGGTTGGTCACCCCTGCTTTAGGAAATTAAGAACTGTTTTCACAGTCTGAAGTCCTTGTTTGCTTGACTGTTTCTCTCCAGCAGGTCCAGAAGGCAAATGGCAATACATTATTATGATACAGTTATAATAATGATAAACTGTCCTGTTTATCCTGCAGATCTTATTGTTTGAAAGCATGCTTCCAAAATAATTCTGTCCCCTACAAAAATGCTTCCTGTTGTGAAGATTAAACAGTCCCAATGCGAATCAAAGGGGGCAAGAGTGCTCAAAAGCCCCCATGGCTTGCCAAAGCATTCAGGAATGTCTGAAAGCAAAAAAGGAAGTGTAAACCCAATGGAAGGAAGGAGTCATCACCAAGGAGGTTTATACCTCCATTGCTTGGGACTGTAGGGGGACTGTTAGGAAGGCTAAGGTGGAGACAGAACTAGGACTAGTGACCAGGATCAAAAATAACAATAAGTCTTTTTTTAAATTCATAGGGAGTAAAAAGAAGGCATCCAATAATGTGGGGCCCCTGCAGGACATGCTTGGCAATCTGGTGGTTGCACCAGATGATAAAGCTGACCTCTTTAACAAATTCTTTGCCTCCATTTTTCTGAGCAATCAGCCAGGCCTAGGGTCAGAAAGGATCTAGTTAGGGAACTTCTGCTGAGGCTGGACATGTTCAAATCAGCAGGTCTAGATGATCTCTACCCCCAGGGTGCTAAGAGAATTGGCAAAGGTCATTGTGGGACCCCGGCACAGTTTTATGAGCACTCATAGTGCTCTGGCCAGATGCCAGAGGACTGGAAAAGGGCCAATGTGGTCCCCATTTTCAAAAAGGGAGGAAGGAGGACCTGGGAAACTATAGGCCTGTTAGTTTCACCTCGGTCCTGGGGAAGCTCTTTGAGAAAATTATCCAGGAGCACATCTGTGAGGGACCAGCAGGGGAGATTACGCTTAGGGGAAACCAACATGGGTTCATTAGGGGCAAGTCCTGTCAGACCAACCTGGTTGCCTTCTACAACCAGGTCACAAAACCCTTAGACGCAGGTGTTGTGGTGGACGTAGTCTTTCTGGACTTTAGGAAGGCCTTCAACACTGTCTCTCACCCCATTCTCATTAAAAAAACTAGGTGATGTGACATCGGTGCCTACACAGTCAGATGGGTCACAAATTGGCTGGAGGGCTGCACCCAGAGAGTGGTGGTGGACGGGTCTTTTTCGACCTCGACGGATGTGGGCAGTGGGGGACCCCAGGGATCAGTCCTCAGGCCTGCACTGTTCAACATCTTCATCAGTGACTTGGATGAGGGGGTGAAAAGCACCTTGTTCAAATTTGCAGATGTCACTAAGATGTGGGGACAGGTGGGCATGCTAGAATGGAGGGACAGACTACAACTAGATCTGGACAGGTTACAAGGGTGGGCATATGAGAATAGGATGGGATTCAATACTGACAAGTGCGAGGTACTGCACCTAGGGAGAAAGAACCAGCAGCATACCTATAGGTTGGGTAATTCTCTTCTCATCAGCACAGAGGCAGAAAAGGATCTTGGAGTTATTATTGATTCCAAGATGAAAATGGGCTGCCAAAGTGAGGACGCAGTCAGTAAGGCTAACCGCACCTTGTCATACATCCACAGATGTATCATCAGGTCCAAGGAGGTGATCTTCCCCCTTTATGCAACATTGGTCAGGCCGCAGTTGGAGTACTGCATCCAGTTCCAGGTGCCACACTTCAGGAGGGATATGGACAGCATTGAGAGGGTCCAAAGGAGGGCCACTTGCCTGGTCAGGGGGCAGCAGGGCAGGCCCTATGAAGAGAGGTTATGGGACCTGAACCTGTTCAGCCTCCACAAGAGAAGTCTGAGGGGATCTGGTGGCCTTCTATAAACTTACCGGGGGGACCAGCAAGGAATAGGAGAGTCCCTGTTCCCCCAAGCACTATCAGGAGTAACTAGGAATGACGGCCATAAGTTGACTGAAAGTAGGTTCAGGCTAGACACCATGAAGCATTACTTCACTGTCAGGGCAGCTAGGATCTGCAACCAACTTCCAAGGGAAGTGGTGCTTGCTCCTACCCTGGGGATTTTCAAAAAGAGGCTAATCACCTACCTAGGGTCATTTGACCCCAGCATTCTTTCCTGTCCATGGCAGGGGGTCAGACTTGAGGATCTACTCAAGTCCCTTCCGACCCTACCAACTATAAAACCATGATATATACAGGTGGTATGTTCTCAGGTAGTCTCATATCATTATCAACATGCATATGTATATGATACAGCTTTATTATAAGGTACTGTGACCTGTAAGATTAATTATATATAGATTTTTTAAAAACCTGTATTAGCTAAATTTTTAACTTAGATTGTTTTTTCCCTTAGTCTTTTTTTCATAATGAAAATCCAGGTGTTGCTATCTAAACAATGGTGCTGCTTTGTTTTAATTGATAAATGCGCAATACTTTTCATTTTGTTAAAAAATAAAAAAGCAGTATAATCTCTTACCAAAGTTCCAGAAACTTTAAACATGTACTGCAATGCCAATTAATAAATGATCACACCCACAGTAGAGATGTTCAGGCAAACAATACCCACAGAGTCCTACTGCTTTAGCTGGCAAGCTGTTGCATAGCTACTCAGTAGGTCTTTCTGCTCAGGACAAGTACAAACATCCCTGATAATCTAATCTAACCTATGGCAAAACAGAGCAGGAAAATACATTAAATTATCTGTGTGGTTATATTGAATATAAATGTAACATTTTATAAACCCAGGATTAAATGAAAGGATGCCATGAGGTAGAAGAATAGAAAGGGTGGCTAGTTTAAGAAATATAAAATATTTCTTTTTTCAAAATGTTTACAAAAAAACCCATTTTGCTTCAAACAATAAGATCATATTTATTGTCTTTATTTATTTATTTATCCAAAAACTTAATTTAAGCCCAGCAAGTCTTATTACCCCAGCTGACTTTGAAATGTTCAAATGAACTTGCTTTGTGGGTTTTCTTCTGCTGCCCAGTTCCTGTATAATGTTAAGTAACTAGCTAAAGAACATGATGATTACATACACGATGATAAACAAATTGCAAAGGACATTTTCTTTTCTTTAGCTAATGGTTATGATTTAGCAAGATCAAACTTAAGATAAATTATTGTTGTTGAATGTTTAAAGAATTGTAATCAGTAGGAGCCCTACTTTCTTGTTCAGTTCTACACATTTGCTATGATCTATAATTCTTCTTATTAAAATATATTGTAGCTGGAAATCTTTCTACATATAAACAAGTTTTACCATATTGAAAGCCAATGTTTGCTGGCTTTTGGAATAATAAATAGTGCCATATGTGGATCTTATAGATTCATAGATGTAGAGTTGGAAGGGACCTTGTAGATCTTCTAGTTTGACCCCCCACCCTGGGCAGGAGAGAAAACTGGGCTCAAATGACCTTGGCCAGGTAAACACTGAGCCTTCTCTTAAAGACCCCCAGGGTAGGAGCCATCACCACTTCCCTTGAAAGTTGGTTCCAGATCCTTGCCACCCTGACTGTGAAGTAGTGGCTTCTAATGTCTAGTCTAAGCCTACTCTCTAGCAACTTTTTGCCATTATTCCTTGTTACTCCGGGAGGCACTCAAGGGAACAAGGTCTCTCCCAAACCCTGCTGGCCCCCCTTAGTAAGTTTATAGATAGCCACCTTTTTTAAAGATGGGGACTACATTGGCCCTTTTCCAGTTGTCCAGCACCTGGCCAGAGCACCACAAGTGATTTTAAAGCCATGCTAGGGGCCCCACAATAAGGGGTTCCTGGTGCTAGAGAGGGCACAGCAGTCTGGTGCCAGAGAGGGCACAATAGTGGGGGTTCAGTGGATTGAGGGCCAGGTAAGGCCCAGGCCACCTGAGCCCGATTGTGGGACGCCCCAGTTGGGGCATAGGACCCGAAAAGGGGGTCTGGAGGCTAGGCATGGCTACAGCCACCTGAGCCTCAATTGCAGGAGCCACGAGGCAAGGCCCCAGTGCGGGCGGCATGATTGCAGAGACAGGCCCCAGTGCGGGCGTGAGTGCAAGCAAGGCCCAGTGGGGCAGTGTTGTGCGGGAAAAGCCCCAGGGAGGGCAATCGTACACGGACCATGGGGAAAAGGCCCAGGGTGGGCAGTAGCTGCAGGAGAAGCTAGCTAGTGCCCGTGAGGGTGCATAGGCGAATAGCCCAGGGGGCGCAAGCTCAGAGAGAAGCCCTGGAGAGGGTGCTAGCTCAGACAGAAGCCCGGAGAGGGCAAGCATACAGAGGCAAACCTGGAGGATGACCGCAAGGGCATGGGCTGTAGAAACTGACTCAACAATGCCCAGTACATCTGAGAGGCTTGGGGAGTGGTATAAGGGATGGCAGGAGCCACGCATAGCCCATAAGGCTGGGTGCACCAAAATCTAGCTATACAGAACAGGGGCCAGGATAAATAAGAGCACCGTGTCCAAGAGGACAAATAAAGGCAGCCTCCCTTATAATACTTTGATCATCAAGGACATGGTGGGCAAAAACGAGTGTGCTTGATCACCAATGTGGCATGGTAGGGGGCACCAGGAGAGATCACGGCTGCTCCTGGGTCCCTGCCCTGTGACACACACCTTTGGTAGCCTATGTTAAGTTATAACCCTGGTTTTGTTTGTAGTTTTATAACACTGGTGGTTTGAGTGAGGCTTTTTGGGGAAGGAGGAGGCCTCATTAGGGGCCCACTGCAGCGTGGTGACCCCAGTGCCAGAAAGAGTGGAGCATTTGGGGGTACAGATCCCAGCCCCAGAGAGGGCATGGAATTTGGGGCATGGAGACCCTGATGCTAGAGTGGGCATGGCATTTGGGGCACAGAGACGCCAGTGCCACAGAAGGTGTCGGGACAGGGCTGTGGAGAGCCCAGTGAAGTCAAGAGGCACCAGTGAGGGTGCAGAGACAGGGCTGTGGAGGGACAAGGGGCTGAATTACAATAAGGCTGAGGCAAGACAATGCCATTACCATCTGCAAGGCTTGGGGTGTGGTAAAGGGACAGTTGGAGTCAAACATATGGCTATGGTGCCCCTGAAACACCTATTGCAAAGCAAGACTCACAAGGGGTCTGGGAACCCACTGGGTTCAGGAAGTCCATCAAACCATGTCCAAGAGGACTTAAAGGCAGCCTCCTATTTTAATATTTATCATCAAAGACGTGGCAGGTGAGAACTGAGGGTGCCCATCGGGCCCAAATTGGCACGGTGAAGAGGCCTTAGGAGAACACGGCCAGCCTTGAGGACCCCATCCCATAACAAGCAGGGCCAACAGGGTCCCTCAGTCAATCAGTGGCAAGGGGTGAGCTCATTGCCAAAAGGCCACAAAATCAGCTCCAGGTTCAGCAAGAGGCCCACAAAAATCCCGTTCACTCACCATGACTTAGATCCCTAGAAACAAGTTGTATTATTATTATACTTAAATATTGTAATACACATATGATACTTTAATACATAATATCGTATTTATCCAAATCCAAGACAACTTCAAATTTAAGATGACCCCCCAGTAATTCAATTCTATACATGGGCCATTATAAATTTGTTATAATTTTCCATGTATAGAATCTAATTACTAGAGATCATCTTAAATTCATTTCCCCCACAGCTGTGATTATGAAAGCAGTAGTGTGGGGCAGGAGCCAGATCCCTACTCCTTGAACCCCTGCCTTCCCTCCCATCCCTTGTCCCCACCATGCCTGTGCCTGTCTCCACTTTACCCCCTGCACTGCCTGCCCCCAGTGCGTCTCCCTGCCACCTACTACCCACCCACTCATGCCTTGCTACCAAGTGCCTGTGCCTGTCTCCCTGCCGCCAGCTCCTCTTACCCCACCCAGTGCCTCACCCTTTGCCCACCTGCCATGTGCCCCTCTGCTCCATCTTATGTCTGTGCCTGCCTCCTTGCAGTCTGTGACTGTCCCCATCCTGCCTGCACCCTCATACCTGAGGCTAGTTCCCCTTGCCATCTGCCCCCTGCACTCTGATTCCCCACCATCTGCCCCACCCCCTCTCCACTTACCTTCTGGCAGCTCCAGCTCCAGGGAAGAAGCAGAAGCAGTGACAGCAGCTTGTGGCCCAGCCAGGTTGGAATCCATATTGGGGCCAGAGCCAGAGTTAAAGGTAAAAAGTAAGGGAGAAGAGGGCAAGCAGTAGGGGAGGCAGGTTGCATAGTTCCTGTCTCCCACCCCCCTGCCACATACCACAGCTCTCCACCATATCCCCCAACACCTTCTTCACATTCATCCTGTTGTAAGCACCCTTCTCTAATACATGAGCCACAGGGGCCTGGGGCAAGTCATGGCTCAGCTCCAGGTTAGGCCACAAGCCCTGGATCAAAGCCACAGCTGAGCTATGACCTACTTCAAGCTGGAACCTAAGATGAGGTTCATATTGATTGGAGGGAAAAAACCCTCATCTTGACTTTGAATAAATGTTATATTAAGATCAAATACAAACACCATAGAATTCTCAATTGCTAAGGATATACACATACCAACTTACATGTAAACATTTAAATATTACTGGGTAAAAGAAAGTATTGATATTACATTGTTCATTAGACAAAGAAAAATGCCAAATATTCATTTTGTTCAATTATTCTAATTGTATTTATGGTCTTCCATTCAGAGTTCATCAGATTACATTGAGTTAATGGAAAGTAGGCCAAAAAAATCATGAATTGACTGGAAAGCCAAGAAACAGCCAGTTTGGCATAGTTGTCAAAAGAGACCTGTGTAGAGAGTGGAATAACTGAGTGTATTTTTGTTATGAGATATGACTCAATGTTGGAATAATGTGGCATCCATTAGTATTCAGTAAGCCTCTTTTACCTTTGAAAAAGGAGTTGAGAACCCTTTGGAATGCATTAAAGCCTTGAGCTCAGGTGTTATGGCTGGGGGCTTTTTACTTTCTTCACTCACCTAAAATGAGGAGAATGCTCATGTTGAAAAAGATGATTTCATAGGCAAAAACTTCAGTGTTAACATGAACTGGAAGGAATCCAAACACATATTCATCCATGAAGAGGCTCACATTTACTTTTGGATAGACACAATACCATTTTAGTCAAATATGCCTACTTGCAATGTTCTTAGTTTCTACTATTCTTACCACTTAAAGCTGTAATAAGGTTGTGATATTCCTCGGATATAATGTAGGGAGATTAAAAAACCCTTTAAATGCAGAATATGCACTCTAAAACAAGGACTCTGCGTGTATCTACACATACCTCTTTTAAGCGGGTCTAACCTAAAATTGCCATTAAAAGTGCATGTTTACACGTTTGCCCTTAATGTGCCTTAAAAATGGTGATTTTAGGCTATGTGAGCCTACATTGATACCTGAATAAAGCAGGGCAGGTATTAAATGTAGGCATGAATAGCTGAATCGCGTTAGCGCACTTGTAGATGCACTAATGCGCATTTGCACTTCTACATGTGCAGTAATGCAACTTAGCCATTCACACCTCAGTTTAATGTACCTTAGTGTTCTTTAGTACGTCTACATGTAGATGTACGCCTAAATCACCTTAATGCACCTTAAGCAAAGGCACATTCAGTTTAGGCACATGTAACTACATGTGTAGACATGCCCACTGTGACTAAGGAAACTTGAAATTGGCCAATCTGAGTTCTTACATTTTTTTTTTTCTTTTCCCTTCTCTACTCCCAACCCCAATTGTTAGAAATCTCTTTTTGTCTCTTTGGGCATGCCAAACTTTGGGCCTAAGTTTTAATGCACTGAAAAATATAAATGAATTCTCCAAACCTTTTTCTTATACAATACCCACAAAGAACATATTCTTCCACTGATTCAAAAAGTTGTTCACTGTCTCATCATCTTGTCTTTATTTAGCCAGCTGCACAATAATTCCTGAACGAAATACAATACAGCAGTAAGCAGTCTTGTATGCAATGGGCAAATATGCCTAAATGCATGGGAAATTGTATGGTTAAATGTAATAGTTCAGAAAGCCACCAGGTTTGTTCTCTTAAACCACACATTTGAACAGATTCTAAAAATGTAAAGAGAGGAACTGATAGTTATCACTAAGAACAGTGTGAATTTTATTAATGATCCCTGACCTGATCTGAAACGTCATTGACCCTTGTATCTACTATTGAATTAAACAGAAGATACAGCTTATGTGCCACATTTCAGATCAGTTACTTAGTATCATTAGTCAGACAGAAGTACAGGCAAATAGAGTGAGGAGGTAGACCGGCTGAAAAATGGATATTTTAATGGAGCAGGGAAAGGCAATGTGCTCATAATCTATGCTGCATTTTGACGGAATCTCATTTAGTATATTAATAAAATTACCTAAGACCTTTGTGTATTTGAAATTCCCTTAGTAGGGTTTGAATGTTGTGTACCAGCCATAGATAAGAAGTCATGGAAAGTTATTGACATAATATTTCAAGCTTCCTGACCAGGCAGTTCTTTTGTGCATGGCCCTACTTTTAGATATTTGCTAAACATAACATCCCAAGTTTGGACTTTGCTATTCAGGAGTCATGAACGTAGCAATTAAACTCGGTTTCATATTCAGAATGAATGCTGGAGGTCATTACTTAAGTTCAGAAAAAATAGAGATGGAAAAGACTCATATACACACACATGTAGCAAGGCACAAGAAAATCAGAGTACATATATATCAAAAGACGATAATGATCTAGATGTAAACGCAGGCATCTAGGCATTCACTAATTTCAAAGTAGCTTGATAATCCAGATCAGCTAAAAAAATAATTATGGTAGAAAAACTTTTATTTTTGATTCAGAACATCACTCAAAAAATGCACAGGGACAAGATGCAAAAGCACCAAGTCTTGAATTATGTCCTGAACTGAAATGACTGCTTTAAGGATCTTGTTATTTTGGTGCCATATGGTTGAACTGAAGAGCCCTCCTCACCCTGGAATGTTAATAAAGAGCATCAGAAAAAAGTGGTTTCATGAGAGATGCAGCTTTATTCTGCTCGCATTTTCTCCTGCATCTGTATTTCGTGACAGTATGCAAAACGAGTAACTGCAACTTCCCCATTCATTGCTACTGCAATGATTACAGAGGTTTCTAGAGAGAAAAAGGCATTATTAAAAATTATATTTGAGTGTCACTATCAGAAGCATCACTACGAGATTCTGTACCCTGGCCAGCGGTGACAGTTGGGCTGACAGGGGCAGAAGCTGCCACTCTTGCACTCCATGTGGGCACCCAGGGTTGGTTCCTCGGTCACCCACCCCTCACTACACTACTGGGAACTATGTCTCACCTGCTTCCTCCTTTCACAGGGTGGAAGGGATCCTGAATAAGGGCAAGAGTAGGGAAGGCGGATTGTATTAAGAGACACTTAGGACTGGAACTCAAACTTAAAACAACAAATATCTACCATTAAAAATGATGTGTAGCTTCTTTTTTCTAGGGGACTGTGTTTTGGAAAGAAATTTCACACTTCCTTTCTTAAAGAAAAGCCTGATTTAAAATATTCCCTGGAAGTTTGAGTAAACTATTCTTTGGGTCATCAGTAACATCACTTGATCTATTTGAAGGCGAGGCCTGAATATTTTCTACAGGATCTTGTCACTGACAGCTTTGACCTTCCTCACAAAAGCTCAAACAAAACTGGGGAAAAAGGCACTAGAATGTTCTACATTTTTTTTATTCAACAATGAAACTTATTTGGGGGGAGGGGGAAAATTTTTGTATTACTCATCCAGTGGAAGTGTTTGGAAACCCAGCCACCCAAAGCTCCAGTGAACAATAACAGCTAAAATAAACTTTCCACATGAAATATCCTGTGGTCCTTTCCAAAAATCATCATAACCCTTTTGACTGAGAACACATTCCAAAAATCAAGCATATAAGGCTGGTTTGAACATAGACAGATGTGTCTTTAACCCGTAAGTACTAAAACTAATGGATGTGTGGTCATCTGAAAAAATGAATAAACTAATGAATAACACTGTTACTAGATAATGCCAATAATGCTGAAAGCTATACATGCTGTTCCGATATCTGGGCCAAATATGGGGTATCTCCTTTCAATTCACTGTAACATTTTTAAATTGTATTGAAAGCTATGCCGTGTTAATTATGGATAGGTTTTTTTGCTTATGTTTTTTCTTAGCATAAAGTAAACTTCACCGTTTACATTTTATGCATCTGATTTATGAAAGAGAAAGATAATATGTAAGAGAATCAATCCAAATCAGTAAGGACTAATATTTTTGATTATCAATGGAATGAAAAATAGCCTCATCAAGTTTGTATGGGACAGTTTATAACTGTTGCCACCTTGCACCATAACTGTTGTCACTTCAGAAACACGGTTCTTTCCCTGGCCTGTACTTGTTATTAAAAATGGTAATATCTTATTTTTTTCTGTTGACAAACACTAGCATATGTGTGGTTAGTAATCCTTCATGATGCACGTGAAAGTTAGGGGCAATATTCTGTCATTTCCATAGTCTTTTTAGTCATGTAGTCCTCTACCCCATGTCTGTGCCAGTAGCAATAATCCAGGAGATTCCTATGTGTCAGACAGAGTTGGATCTTTGAAGGAGGTATAAGGAGGAGAGAGGAAGGGGTTATTACTCTGTATGGCCACATAGAACCAGGTTACAAGCAAACCTCTATAGCTGTGATTCTCAACAAGGGTGCCTCCCAGGGATTTAGAAAAGGAGTCCATAGTGTCAAAAAATTGACTTGTTGTGGTCCTTCTGAATTCTTTGCAACAGACGAATTGCTGTATAATTTTTTTCTTAGTCAGGAAACGAGTGAGAGTTAAGATCCAGCATTTTCCAAGGACTGCCTTGAGCCTAATGAGGGATGCCTCTAGTCTAAAAAGTTTGTGACGCACTGCTATGTAGAGTAGGGAGGTATCCACCTTCACCAGTTCAGTTACATTTGCATGAGTATAATTGCTTGGTTTGTGCTTCGCTCATTTTGCGCTTCTCTAAATAAAGGCTCAATCTCAAATGCTTCTCTTGAATTTTATAACCTAAATCTTCACCCAGATCGATTACTCAGTGCAAGTCAATCATGAATCTGCTGGGAAAGAAAGCAATTTCAGACTAGTCCATAGGCACCAACTCTTTTTTCTTCTTGCCAGTGGGTGCTTGCTGGCATCCCCCCCCCCAAACAAACAAACAAACAAACAAACAAACAAAAAACAAGCAAACAGCAGTTTACATTTAACTTGGCACATTCCCAGGCTGAGCCCTGTGCATGCCCAGAAGAGGCAGCATGTTACATCTACCCAGTTCTGGAGTGTCTGTAAAGATCAGGCACTTCAGTGTGGCTTTTCTGGCATTTTTATCTAATAGCTGCTTGAATCGGCAAGAGCTAAAAGCACCCAAAAGCCTGCTGAAGCACCAGATCTTTATAGAAGCTGCAGAGCTGGGTTGAAGTAATATGCTACTTCTCTCAGTAAAGCATACTTTTGGTTAGTTTTTTGTTGTTTCTTGTAATATCTGCAAGTGGCTCCATGGGTGCTGTGCCTCTGCTAATTTTTTTAGTGGGTGCTTGAGCCTTGAAGCATCCACAGAGTTGGTGACCATGCAAACAACATGTTGCACACAAAAACCTATATCAAAATAATAATAATAACATTTCATGAAGGTTGTAACATTAAAGCAAGTGACACAAAATGATGTTTATGCTTTTGAAGGTGACTATAATAGATAAATAGTATGCATACTTTAAGATAGACTTTTCAGAGTTCTAAAACTTGATCTAACATGCAGTAATTTAATATTTAGAGTTTAAAATGTCACAAAAACATTAGGGCCAGTTCTGTAATCATATTCTGATCTTCTGTCTTCTGAACCAACATGCCCATACTGATTTACCATTTCTAAAATTCAAATATCTAATTTTTTGGTATTGTATTTTACAATAGACATGCTCATCATAGTCTCTTGGACAACTAAAAGTCATTAACCAAAATAATCTTGAAGGGTTCCTGGAATCCAAAGCTGTCTTGCAGGCACAGGAAACCAACCCACATTTCACAGCATGTACACAATTAGCCAGCCAGAACAAACAGGTGCGTACGTACTATTCAGAAGACGCAGACACAAAAGGACCATAACTGAACTATATCTTTCTAACTTTAAGTCATGTTCTAATTTCCTGCGCATTTTAAACATTTTTGTCCAAAATATAGACTTCCTCTGAAATATTTAACTCTCAGGAACATATTTTGCTGGTTAAATTACTGTAAAGGAAGCAGATAGGGTTTTATAAAATCATGAAGGTTGTGGATAAAGTGAATAGGGAGCTGTTAGTCATAAAGTCCCAGAATACAATGCCATTGTATCTGCTGAAATTATCAGGAGGGAGGCTTAAAACAAGCAGGAGGAAGTACTTTTTTACTTGGTGCATAGTTAACTTGTGGAACTCATTGCTAGAGGAAGTTATAGAAACAGACAGTATGGCCAGAGGCATAGAGAGCTCATTCAGTGCTGTGTGAGAAAGTGGTATGCTGACCACTATAGACAGGTAATGGGGAAGAGAGAAAGAGAGAGGTTTTACCTGACTCCCTCCACTTTCAAAGGCACTGCTGGGCTGTTCTGTCTGGCTGCTATGGCTGGACAACGCAAGGCTGTCCCTGTCATGGTAAAGGCTCCATAGTAAAATCCCCTTTAGCCTCCCCCCCCATCTCATTACACTACTAAGTATCGCCAGGTTCAAAAAGAGATTAGACAAATTAATAGCAGACAGGTCCACTGGAAGGTTTTATATAGAACTGTCAGGGGTATATTCTCTGGCATCCCTAAACTGATACGGTTGTCAAGGAGGGTATGACGGGATGGATGTCCAGTGCATATATACTCCCTCTAAAGTATCTACTACCTGTCCTGTTAGAGAGTGGGTACATCTAACTGCTCAGTAGTGTAGTTTCCTGTACAGTAAGCATGTACATCTACATATGCACACCCTCACTGCACAGTATAAACCTCTAATTATGAATAAATTTGCCACCTGCTGGTGGACTAAAGGGAGGTTGAACTTGGCAAACTCAAGGGGGGCAGTGAGGGTGTGCCAGCATCCCTTGAGGTGGCTGAAGGTGCACTCCACCATGCCATGGCATGGGTCTGGCCCAGGCACTGGTTAAAGTGGGCCTGGTAGGGGTTCACCTGGCCAGTCTAGGGCTACATGAGGCAGGGCAAAAGTGGGTAGGAAGGAAACACCTCAATGGTCCATGACAGCACAGAGTGAAAGCCCCTCCTGCTGTAGTATGGCCTGTCCCCATGGGATGCGCAGGTGATGGGGATGTGGGTCCCATCTAGGGCCCAATGCACTGAGGAAATCCCAGGGCTCGGAATCCTGCCACCACAGCCAGGGGGCTGTGCACATGGAACAACTTGTGCCCCAGCACATCCTGGTGGGAACCACACACCTCCAGGACAGCCTCCCTGGTGGTGGCCTTGCCCACCCCAAAGAGATGGCCCACATACTGGAGTCTGGCTGGTGTGGTCAGCTTGAGCATGGCAAGGGAGAGCTGGGTGTCTGCAGGGAGGTGCGACCATATGGTGGTGGCCTGCCACTCCAAGTGTGGCCACAGCTCCTCCAGGAGGTCCCAGAAGGTGGCCTAGGGCATCCAGAATGCCTCCAGCCACTCCTCATTGTCCTAGGTCTGTTGGATGATGTGCAGCCACCAGTTCTGGCTGGCCTAGTGGGTTCGCAGGCAGTGAGGCTTCATGTCCAGGAGGATGTGGTCGGCAGTGGCATCCATGAGCCCATCGTTGGTGTCCCTGCCAGGGTCTCACCAGCCGGATGGGGTCCAGGTGGCAGCTGTGTAGTGGTGGCAGGCCTGGGATGGCACTGTAGAGACTGGCAAGTGTTTGCTGCATGTGGGAGAGCCAAGAGGGCCCAGATGGCTGTGGGCCAGGTGGCAGTCGGTGCAGTGGGCCAGCAGGAACATGAGGTGCTGGTCATTGCTTCCAGGCTCAGAGGCAGGAGCAGCCATGGCACAGGTGGTGAGGAGAGCACTGCTGTTTGCCATCCCTGTGCTGCTCCTGGCCAGGGAGGTGACTGGCCAGAAAGCAGTGAGCGGGGCTGAATTTTGAAAAGGGTTGGCTGCTGCTGGCAGCTGTGGCCAGATGTTGGGGCTCTTCCCTGCACTCCCAGTGGTGGCTAGGACCCATTGCCGGGCCCCAGGAAGCATGATCAAATTTGCTGCCATTGCCAGAAAATCAGCTCCTGCTTCCCTGCATGTGGTCACCTACCCTGCACTGTTTACCCCTGAGTAATTTACTCATGAGTAAACTGGTGCTACAGCAAATGCACATGTAGATGAGCCCACAAAGTATTGGATTAGATGGAACATTGCTCTGACCCAGTATGGCACTCCTTATGGTCTTACGTACTTACGTATTGGCCCATTCTGTTGTCCCCCACTGCCAAGCCAGAGCCCCACCATCCCTGCTGGTGCCCCTCACTCCTGACCCACAGCTCGCTGGTGCTGCCAGTGCCCCCTGCACTCCCAACCCACAGTCCCCCGCCCGCACCCTGGTGCACCGCACTCCCAAGCCACATTCCACCCAGCCCTGCTAGTGCCCCTCACTCGCCAAACTGCAGTACGCTGGTCCCCTGGGCCCTGATAGTGCCTCTCACTCCTGACCCACAGTCCCATACCCCCTGTCCCTGCTGGTGCCCCTCATTCTTGACCCACAGCCCCTAGTGCTTCCAGTGCCCCCTGTACTCCCAGTCCACAGTCCCCCACCCCCACCCCAGTGCCTCACACTCCCAAGCCACTGCCCACCCAGCCCTGCTGCTGCCCCTCACTCGCAGTGTCTCGCCCCAGCACAGGCTGGAGAGAAAAGGAAGGGAGGCTGTGGCACCCCCTGCCCTGGGATGGGGCTGCCGTACTACAGCAGGCAGCCTGGCCATGGCCACCTTCCTCTCACCCCCTCTCTCTTTCCTTGCACCCCCCCACCTCCCTCCAGCCTCTAGTGGCTGCTCAGCCCCAGGAAGCAAAGAAGAGACACTGGCCCCTGTGCTGCCGGCCCAGCCATGGAGTTTCTCACTGCCCTTCAAGCCCCACTGCCCCTTTCCCCTGCTGGAGAGCAGGCATCCCTCCCCTCCCCCCTGCCCTGTTGCAGCCCCAGCCCCCGCTTCCCCATCCCTGACCAGATGTCCAGGATTTTGCTGTACTCCGGGGGTGGGAGTACAGCAAAATCCTGGACATCTGAGGTGATCAGAGGCAGCAGGGAGCACATGGGTCTGCGTGCCTCTGCAGCTGCAGGTGGGTATGTGTGCGCTCCCCCTGCTCCCACCAGTGGATCAAAGTAAAGTCCCAGACATTTGGGCAGATGTAAAAAAACCCACCTCGACAGAGAGCAGAGGGCTTAAAAAAGAAGACATGAATGTATGGTAACCCTATCTCAGCAGCGCATGTACACTTGGTCAAAAGTGTTACAGACAGACAGACGGATGGACAGACTAAGCCCTTTATTATATAAGATATATGTATATACTAGTGATGTTTCACTTTAATCACAGAATAATGTGGATTTGGGTTTGCTTTTTTTAATCTGAAAATTGGAGATTTTTTTTAATCAGAGAAGACCAGGAGCCCTGATGATAAATACAAGTTTAGGTTTAAATGAAATTATACCAGACTGACTTGATTGTTTGCTTTATAGGTGTTGGAAAGGCAATAAAAATCTGGTAAGTACTCACTTCCTTCTGTTGTGGGCATGTTATAATTAAAAAAAATCTCTGGAGGTACACTATGAGTATACTATAATGTATGTATTTCATCGTAGATTTCGATTTCGATTTCTGGTAAATAATGGGATAGAGGGTCTTGGCAAATATTACTCCTTATGTTAATTTAAATTGATTTGACAATGAAAAGCCACAAAGACAGATAATTAGCTTAAAGATCACAGACAAAGTGTAATAACAAATGATAGCAATTCATACTGCTGGGGACTGTTCAAGTATTAGCGATTAATGTTAGATCTCCTTTAAAAATCAGAAGTTATCTGGAACTGGGAGTAAATGTCATCTCAATAGAGATTATAGAGATTATACTGAAATAGAAAATTCTGTGGCTCCATCCATAATAGAAGAATAATGTACTTGGAAGCATAGTCATGTAGAAAGAAAATAAAAAATTAGATTAACATTTAAACTTTTGTAGACCTGCGTACCAATCGTTTTCTTAGTAGGTTCCAGTCTGAAATGCCTGATCATGAGAGATCACTTCGGTGAATAAAGAATGTCATTGGCTTGTCTAAGATTACTCTGTAGTTGTTTGAGTCCTCAAAGTCAATCAGCATCGATAGATAATTGACTGTTCCCATAAGGGCTGATATAATCTTACAGATTCTTCAGTGGACTGTGTTTGGGGGTTGGTCAAGGTAACCAAAATGAATTTACCTTTGTCTAACACTAAAGCTTTATTTATATTGTGATAGTTACATGACAGTTATTCATAATTTTGTCACCTCCTGCCTGGAGCAATCTAAATGCATAGGAGGAGTTCTTTGTTTACGATCACATTATACATTAATGTAATACATTACACTGGGGTTTCTGGCCACTCACTCATTTCCAGTTGCAGTCCAAAGCATTGAGCTGGATTTTTAAAAACTCTCTATATTTGGCTCGAGTCCCATGTGAGGGATCCCCTCCCTCCTTGTGGACTGCTATGCCAAGGCCATAACCTGCAGAGCTTCTGCAAAAAAAAAATCTGAGAATTCATCTGATGCAGTCATCTGAGAGTTGATGAGCAGTTGCTATGTTACAACAAGCAGAAACATATTAATTTCCACCTTATCCTCAGATAACATCTTGCATTGTCATTTGTTTCCAACAGAAAGAACAGCTTTCACTGTCATGAAACAGTGCAATCATGCAAAAGATGCTGTCAGCAAGGGAACTTCTGGGCTACTACAATAATTTGGACTTTCATCACATGCCATATCTAGTCCTTTGATAACATTAATGAATTATGCTTCACATTGTAAATTTAAGATATTGTAAAAGTAAATGAAACCCCAATGGCATTAGATTTTCAGGAGATCAGGGTAATTTGTGAAATGTCTGGACCACCCTGTGCTGATCTATACGGTGTGTAAACAAGCTTTTATTTTGTAAAGCTCTGTGCTGCAGCTGTTTCTCATTTTAATCCTGCAGATGCTATCTTGCTTACAAGGCAGCTTAGCTAAAAAGCTCAGTTGGCTCATAAGGCCAATTCTCAGTTTTGACTGAAAAGCACAGCATTGTTTTTATCATCAGAAGGTCAGACATCTTGATGGTAAATAACTGTATTTTAATACACAGAAAATTATGGTTTTAGCGATAGTGTCAAGTTTCCTATTCTTTAGGAAGTGGACAGCAACACTTAATTAATATGCTCGTTCACTCCATTATTATGGAAAAGCCCAACAATTTAGTACATTGCCTAGATTATATAGGTTCAATGAAAGAAGGATCCTGCACTCCTTTGAAGACTCTGACCTAACCCTAAAAAGGCTTGAGTGGTTGGGAACTTGAGCAGGAATATGAATACAACAATGCATATTTCGTTTTGCAATGCCAAGAGGGTTTATTGTGAGCCAGCTGTGAGAAGTTTAGAGGCATCCAAAAGGGTGGGACAGAGAGGGGCATGCAAGGCCAGGGACTAACTGCTCTGCTTTGCAGTCCCTCAGACTGGTGCATTGAGACTTAGGCTCCAGGGTACAGGTATGGCCCATGGCTGCAAGGCATCCTGCCTGGTTCTGCTGCTGTGCCTGGGCCCAGGGAAGACCCTGGGTGCCAGGCAGGTCCTGGAGAAACCCAGGCCAGGGCCTGGGTCCCAGCCAGCTCTGGAGCCATTGCTGTGAGGCGTTCCTCAATTTTATTTTTTCCACCATGTTGAGGCAGCATGCTAGAGCAGCAGGAGGATGCAGCAGTCAGAGACCCTCTTGTCAGGTGCTAGAATGTCAGGGGACCCAGCCTCCACTTGCTTCCAAGCATACTCCAAGAGTGTGTGCTCCGCTGCTTTTTTCCAGTGCAGTTTTTTTTTTTTAATACTGGGATTCCCCGGTACAAAATTTAGAGTCTGCAGTGCAAATATGCAGCACAGGGAACATTTTCTAGTGTGTGGGGTGCTGCCTGTGGTGTCTCAAACTCCTTTAAGATGCTGCAACAGACACAAGCAAGCTCATTTGAACAGGGCCTAAGAGTACATAGGCCTAGATTATTGGAACCCAAATGCAGTATGATAGTAGTATCTGTCGGGGAAATTGGCCAGCTACTGCATAGCACCCATACACTGAAGGGTGTGCTCATACACTGAGGAGCACTGGCCACGTCCCGTCTCTGGGCTCGTTCCTAGCCGTGATCAATTAGGCAGAGAACGAGGGAGTGTCGGCAAGATGATTTATTTCTCTGCAGAGGGGTTACTCAGGGCCTAGTAGACCAAGAGTTCCCTTGATCTGAGTTTGGTGGCACCTTTTACACTAACAGGTCATACATATGCAAATATAGATATACATAGGTATAAGGCATATATGCGTGCGCATCTTTGGGGAATTTCCACTAGCTTTGGGGTTTTGTTTTTTTGCTTGCTGTTACAGAGTTGCAAAATACATAGAACAAGTTTGCTTACTGTCAGCAAAAAGCTATCTTTAAGTTCAGCATTAGATCATCTGGTCAGCAAGGGGTCATCTGCTTTTCACGGGTTATATTGTTTTTCTAACAATTCCCCCCTTTCAGCCGTGAGCGTAAGCTCAGTGGCTGACATCTGAGGCTGCCATTCTTGAGCGTACATGACCTACTTGTTTTGCATTGTGTGTGCAAACAGGTTTTTTACATAAGCAATAATACAAGGTGTAAACATACACTCTATAACGAGTATAGCAAGCAAAGAAAGTACTATCTGTAGTTTAGGAGGCATCTAATGGGCTCTTAATATGCTATGTGTTTCCTACAGTCTTTGTAAGTTTTAAGGGCGGAACAGCTTGCTTCTCTGGTGGTGCTGGTGATGTTGGCTCTTCTCTGGGTTTCAACTGGCTATGGTGGATCCAGGATTCCTTCTCGGCGACTTTGACCGCAGTGTGAGTCGTCAGCAGGACTTGAAAGGGACCTTCCCGTTGTGGTGCCAAACAGTTCTGTCATCGATGCTTTTTGATCTACACCTAATCGCCGGGTCAGTACAGATGGAGGCTGGTGTCAAGGGGTACTGATTGTACCAACGCTGTGGACCTGTGAAGAGAACTGAGAGACTGCTGTAATGACAAGACATAATCAGTTAACTTTTTATCTTCCTCAAACAGGCTTACATGTGGACTTTGCTAGACTTTGTACAACGGTGGGGGATGACTAAACAATAACTCATAGGGTGACAGATTTAGAGGTTTGCGTGGCTTAGTTCTAAGAGCAAACAACACAATGGGCAAGGCTTCAGGCTATTTTAATTTGGTTTTGGCACAGATCTTTCTTTTTAGGGATAGGTTTAACCTTTCTACTTGACCCGAGGATTGTGGGTGGTAAGGGGTATGAAACTGTGCTTGAATTCCTAAGGCTTTATACACCTCTTGCAATATCCTTTCAGTAAAGTGTGAGTCTCGATCTGATTCAATAACTTCAGGAAGTCCAAATCTTGGTACAATGTTTCTAAGAAGGGCTTTGACTACAGTCGAGGCATCTGCTCACGAAGCAGGGAAAGCTTCTGGCAATCTGGTGAGCTGGTCAATTACTACTAAACAATGCTTATAGTGGAAGGCCTTTGGTAAGTCTATATAATCGACCTGGAGTCTTTGAAATGATAGATAGACCCATGGTGTCCCCCCTTTGTGAATACTGTTTTTTGTCTTGTGATTAAATGCTTGGCATGCAGGGCAGGAGTTGACAATTCTGGCGGCTTCCACATAGATGCCAGGCAGGTGAACTAGTTATGGAGAACACTGCGCACTAGATTTTCTTTACCAGAGTGGTTTAGATGATGGGCTCCTTGGGCAAGCGTGTGAAGAACAGCTCTGGGGGCGATGGGACACCCGTCAGGTACTCGCCAAATGCTATCTGTCCCTTCAGTGCCTTCATATTTGGTCTTCCAGTCCTGGACTTCTGTCGGTTGAAGGTGCTGGTATATGGAGGTTGGGCTGGATAATGTGATGCATAAGAGCCGAGAGTTAGAGTTGTCAGAAACAGGTTGAATGGCCGCTGCTTTTGTGGCTGCATCAGCCATACGGTTCCCAGCAGCAATCTTAGTACTGTCCTTGGAATGACCTGGACAATGGACAGCTGCGATTTCTTTGGGTAACAGCATAGCGTTCAGAAGATTGTTGACTTCTGTGGCATTAGCAATTGAGTGTCCATTCGAGGTGAGAAATCCTCATTGCTTCCACAGTTGGCCAGTTACATGACAAATACCAAACGCATATCGAGGGTCAGTATAGATGGTTACTGAACAGCTTGTGGTGAGCTCACATGCTCTCTGCAAGGCAATAAATTCTGCAGCTTGGGCACTGGTACCTGGTGCAAGAGGCTTGGCTTCCCAAACCCATTGCACTGTGGTTACTGCGTACCCTGCATGTCTTGTGCCTTTGATGACTGATGACAATCTGTCGGTGAAGAGAACATAATCTGGGTTATGCAAGGGTTGATCTTTAAGGTCACTCCGGGGTTTTTCCACATACTCAACCCATTTACAGCAATCATGGTGTGGCTGTCCTTCATCTGCCTTTGGCAGAAGAGTGGCTGGGTTGAGTTGTGCACATCGCTGTATGGTGATGTTTTCAGATGTTAGCAAAAGGACTTCATATCGGTTGAGTTTCTGGTTTGAGAAATGCTGAGTATTATGCTGGAGGAGGAGAGCCTCGACTGAATGTGGTACTCTTATGATAAGCGGGTGGCCCAAGACCAGATCTTGGGCTCGCTGTACCAGTGTTGCGGTGGCAGCAATGGAGCAAAGGCATGAAACAGCTCCTTGGGCGACTGGGTCCAGCTGACCTGAGTAGTATGCGACTGGTCGAGGCCGATCTCCCCAGGGTTGCATTAGTACTCCAGAAGCCACTTCTCTGTTTTCATGAACGTATAAGATAAAAGGTTTAGTATAGTCAGGGAGGCCCAGGGCTGGTGCAGTCATGAGGGCATGTTTTATTGGTGAAATGCTTGTTCTTTATCTTTAGACCAGTGAACAGGATCCTCAGCTTCTTTAGCAGTAGCTTGAACTAAAGGACGGACTATTTCCCCAAAGGCTGGGATCCAGGGTCTGCAAAATCCTGCTATGCCTAAGAGTGCACGGATTTGCCTCTTATTCTGGGGCCATGGGAGATCTTGGATGGCTCATAAGCATCTGGGTGATTACTTCCTGGTGCCTGCTTTGAGTATATAGCTTAGATACTCCACTTCAGGCTGGCAGTATTGTAGCTTTGAGGGAAACACTTCATGTCCCTGTTCTGCAAGGGCAGAGAGTAACCTTGCAGTGTCTCCTTGACAGCTCTCTGTGCTGTTTGAAGCTAGCAAGAGGTCATCTACATAAACAATCAAAGCGGTCTCTGAGGATAGAGTGACCACAGATAAATCTTTATGCAGGATTTGTGAAAGCAGCGTGGGGGATTCCACATACCCTTGGGGTAATCAAGTCCAGGTTAATTGTCTCCTTTTCCAAGTGAAAGCAAACAAGTACTGTGAATCTGGGTGTATGGGAATACTGAAGAAAGCTGCACACAGGTTGATGACAGTGTAGCAAATCACTGTGGCTGGGATGGTTGTAACAATAGTAGCTGGATTTGGAACTCCAGGTTGTTGTGGAATAACATAACTGTTAATTGCCCAAAGGTTTTGTATGAACCGGTACATGGGTTTACTATCAGGACCGGGTTTAGGTTTTTTAACTGGAAGGATGGGGGTGTTACAGGGTGAGAGACACTCCTTCAGTATTCCCTGTTCTAAATAGCCCTGTTCTAAATAGTCACCAGTGGTTCTAAACCTTCTTCCACCTCTTTGGGCAGGGGATACTGGGGTACCGACGGGGGTTGACCTGGCTTTGTTTGAATACTGACTGAGGTAGCAGATTTAAGGAGTCCTACTGCTGTGGGGGTCCATCCCCATAGCGATTCAGGCAAAATTTGGAGATCTTCGGGGAGGGAAGGGCACTCAGACTCATTAAGCATGGCCTGAAAGGCCAAGAGGTTAGTACTAGGGACAGTAATTTGGATTCTGTTTGGGCTACACTGCAAGGTGGCATGGAGCTTGCAGAGCAGATCTCTCCCCAATAAGTTAACAGGTGATCCACTTGAGAGTAAGAAGGCATGCTCAGTTGTTAAGGGTCCAATGGTGATTTTCATAGGAACACTATAAGGGATGCTAAAGGGCTTTCCTGAGACTCCTACCACCCGTTCAGTTATTGCTACTCTTAATTTGGCCTGACTTGGGGAGACACCCAGTGAAGAAAGATCTGCGCCAGTATTAATTAAACATTTGTATATCTGATCCTGGACTTCTAGGTTAATATATGGCTCAGAGGTTGGACATTCTAATTTGTGTGAAGTTTCTTCATTCTAGTTTGTGAAAATCCCCAAGGTTCATCTCATGGAAGAGCCCCCCTTATGTCAATCCTTAAGTTCAGGCAACTCCTCCAGGTATTGTTGGTAGTGGTCAACTTCGGGCGGGGCAGGCGTGCGGGGAGCGTTAAATGGTGCAGGGGTCCCTCGTGGGCGGACCGGGCAATCTCGTTTCCAGTGCCCTCTTTGTTTGCAATAATTCCAGGTATCATCTGATTGAGACCCCCTTATTGATTGGTTGAAGGGTTGGGAAGACCAAGTATGGGGTCTGTCCTGTTCTCACCCTCTCCCTCGGCCTCGGCCGTAGCTTTGCCGGGGGGGTGCTTGGAAGTGTTGAGTGAGGGCAGCTGCTAACATATTCACTTCCTTTTGCTTCAGTTTTAATTTTTCTTGCTTCTGGACCTCAAGGCATCAGTTAAAGACATAGAAAGCCAGATCAACTAGCTGGGGAAGCATTGGAAGGAGGTCCAATCAGGGTGGTGCTTAGTGATATTTTTTTTAATATCATCAGTTGCTTGACTAACAAATGCAGAATTCACTATCATTTGATTGGCAAGGCTGCTGGGGTCGAAATCACCACAGTGTCTATTCACAGTACTCAGGAGTTTTTGACAGTAATCGCTCGGGTGTTCATTTGGTCCTTGTTTAATAACCTGGACTGTGGTATAAGATAAAAGGTTTAGTATAGTCAGGGAGGCCCAGGGCTGGTGCAGTCATGAGGGCATGTTTTATTTGGTGAAATGCTTGTTCTTTATCTTTAGACCAGTGAACAGGATCCTCAGCTTCTTTAGCAGTAGCTTGAACTAAAGGATGGACTATTTCCCCAAAGGCTGGGATCCAGGGTTTGCAAAATCCTGCTATGCCTAAAAGTGCACGGATTTGCCTCTTATTCTGGGGCCATGGGAGATCTTGGATGGCTCATAAGCATCTGGGTGATTGCTTCCTGGTGCCTGCTTTGAGTCTGCTCTTTTTTTTTGCCCGCTTTTTTTAGCCCTTCTAAAAGGGATAATCGAGCATGTTGCAAGCGCAACAGATTATTTCTGCCCTCAGCATTTGGATCCCATCCAGGATCTTGGACAGGCCAATTAGTTCTATTTTGTGCGTCTTCTGACACCCACTGATTTCCTTGGTTTATAATCTCTGCTTTCTCCTCTTTGCTGAGAAGAGCATCTAAAAGCTGATTCATCTCTGTCCATGTAGGGTTGTGGGTGTTGATTAAGGTTTCTATTCTGCATCTCACTGACTCAGGGTCGTCTCTGAACTTTGGAATGTTAGTTTGCCACAGGACAAGGTCTTGAGGATTGAACAGGACATGTGTATATGGATATTGGATTCCTTCCTGTGTGGCAATAGGGTACTGATGCAGCAGAGCTAAACAAGCAGGCAGCTGTTTCTTTATTTGACTTCACGTGTGTGTTGACACAGGGGAAGAACTTCCTGTTTCATTGTCGAAGGAACGTTCACTTGAAGTGGTGAATGTGGGGGTTGGGAGCGTGACTGGTGCCGGGAGTGGTGGCGGTCCTGCTGGACGCCACTCATCTTCCTTTGACTTAGGGGCAGTTGGAGCATATGGAGGTGGCAAAGTTTCAGAGGGGCTTTTAGGATTAACCTGCAGTGGAGCCAGGTGTCGGGTTTTTTTTTTTTAGAGGAGCCCAAGTGACTCTTTTTTATTTTGCTTGCAGCATTGGCTCAGACATACCAGTAATTCATCTGACAGGGTTGAGGATCTTCCAGAAATCCTCTGAGGTACCTCAGGGTTTCTCAGTCAAAAGAACCAAGACTAGGCCACTGTTGGCTTGGATCCTCGTAAGTGTATCCAGGCCAGACAGATAGCTGGATCAATTTAAGCTTATTAACCTGACCAGTTCCTGGGATTTTAGCTCAACCAGAAAGGACAATTCCAAGGGGACTTCCCGGTGGGACAGGGACTGACCCTGTCTGCCCCAGCCTGTCTCCCTTGGCGGGGTACCCCTTTGCCTTTAAACCAGAATACCAGACCTGACCAGTGCCCCAAACAGGAAAGGGGACTTATCAAAGAGAAGAGATAAGATTAGAAATCGGTTCCTCTGTGCGCGAATGGAGACAAAAATTATGCCACACAGCTTTTCCGGCCCAAAAGGGTCAGACGGACAACGCTCTATGGTTGCCTGTGTCACCAGATTGAGGAACTGGGAGAAGACAGGCCTAAGACACAGACAGACAGACACAGATAACAGAGACACAGATAGCAAGGAGCCTGAGAATCGCCGTACTCAGACTGACACACCATGAAACAAACAATTAATTTGGTGTCTGAGAATCACCGTAATCAGGACATATAGCTGACACTTCTACCCTTAAAGGTTTGGGATCACCTTACCTCCGGCTCGGGGCCACCCGCTCCCTTGACAAGGACACTGCTTACCCTTGTCTGCCAGCTGGATGTTATCGTGGGGGCGGTGGCAGCGGTCTGGAGAGCTAGGGTCTCATCTGGGTCACCAATTTTGTTAGGGAAATTGGCCAGCTACTGCGTAGCACCCATACACCGAAGGGTGTGCTCATACACCAAGGAGCACTGGCCACGTCCCATCTCTGGGCTCGTTCCTAGCTGCGATCAATTAGGCAGAGAACGAGGGAGTGTCGGCAAGATGATTTATTTCTGTGCAGAGGAGTTACTCAGGGCCTAGTAGACCAAGAGTTCCCTTGGTCTGAGTTTGGTGGCACCTTTTACACTAACAGGTCATACATATGCAAATATAGGTATACATAGGCATAAAACATATATGTGTGCACATCTTTGGGGAATTTCCACTAGCTTTGGGGTTTTGTTTTTTTGTTTGCTGTTACAGAGTTACAGAATACATAGAACAAGTTTGCTTACTGTCAGCAAAAGGGTTTTTTAAACTTAGGCTATCTTTAAGTTCAGCATTAGATCATCTGGTCAGCAAGGGGTCATCTGCTTTTCACGGGTTATATTGTTTTTCTAACATATCCAGCCAAAGGAAGCTCTACATCAGGCTTGTCCTACACGTGACCCTCCAAGCCATTTTCTGAGGCCCAAGGTGCTGCAATGGGAAACGAAAGTAAACACTGTACTTTTGCTTCAGGGGGGTGATGTGATACTGCTTCCTGTGAGGTCTTTGAATATGGCTCACCGGCCCACTGGGTGATAAAAAAGTTCATAATCCGGACCCACATTCAAAAAGGTTGGACACCCCTGCTCTACAGGAACTGTAATAGGGAAATATAAAATTTAGATAGAAACAGAGAGAAAAAAAGCAGCTATTTTTTAGTAACTTTTTACTTCAATGACTCTTTTGAAGTTGGGGCTTTCTCTGACTGAACTGAACCTGAGAGACCAAATTTCAGGAAAAAACAATGGTTACTTGGTATTCAGTACAGAAGGAGTGCATCTACATGTCCAATTATTATGAGTAATTGTCTCAGAGCAATAAACTCTGACACACATCTCACCACAGTTTATTGTTCCTGGGTGCATGTATAAATACATCTGCATGTGTGTTACAGCATAGTAATTATGCCACTGCAGGATAGTACTTGTATGTACAAGTAGTAACCTACAGTGACCTTTATTAGTTTACTGCAACCTAATAGAGCTGCACGTGTATACACAGTAAATGTTTCATGTAGATGCACCTAGCCAGTCAGAAATTTGCACACCCCTTTAAAAGTAAAGTATAGATGGAGAAGGGAACAGTAGAGGGAAATTCATGGATTATAGTTTCAGATCATTCAGGAGGATTTGTGTTAGGAAGTAATTATAGTTTGCACTTATATACATAACAACTTTGACCCGGGATCCTGAGAACTGAGGGATGACTATTCTGCAGTCGCTTGGGTATGTAGGGGGCAGTTAGGAAGGCCAAGGCAGAGATGGAATTAGGACTAGCTTCTCAGATTAAGGACAATAAGAAGTCCTTTTTTAAATACATAGGGGGCAAAAAGAAGGTCCCAGGTAACGTGGGGCCCTTGCAGGACACGTTGGGAAATTTGGTCATCACACCAGATGACAAAGCTAACATGTTTAACAATTTCTGTGCCTCTGTCTTCCTAAGTAGGGACCAGAACAGCCACCTCCCTGCTGGGCCCCCCTCGGGCCCCAGGGGAGGCACACCTGGGCCAAAGGTTAGCGAGGAACTAGTTAGGGAGCTTCTGGAGGGGCTGGACGTATTCAAGTCAGCCAGCCCAGACGATCTCCACCCTAGAGTCCTAAAGGAATTGGCCAAGGTCATTGCAGGACCCCTGGCACGGCTTTATGAGCACTCGTAGTGCTCTGGTGAGGTCCCAGAGGACTGGAAGAGGGCCAACGTGGTTCCCAGCTTCAAAAAGGGGAGGAAGGAGGACCCAGGAAACTATAGGCCAGTTAGTCTTACCTCGATCCTAGGCAAGCTGTTTGAGAAAATTATGCTGGCACACATCCATGAGGGGCCAGCAGGGGACTGCATGCTTAGGGGCAACCAACACGGGTTCATCAGTGGCAGGTCCTGTCAGACCAACCTGGTGGCCTTCTATGATCAGATTACCAAATCATTAGATGTAGGGGTAGCAGTGGACATAGTCTTCCTGGACTTCCGGAAAGCATTCGACACTGTCTCTCACCCCGTTCTCATTAAGAAACTGGGGGACTGTGGTGTCGACGCCCACACAGTCAATTGGATCGCCAACTGGCTGGAGGGCCGCATCGAGAGGGTGGTAGTGGATGGGTCCTTCTCAACTTGGAAGGACATGGGCAGTGGGGTTCCACAGGGCTCGGTCCTCGGGCCTGTACTGTTCAACATCTTCATCAGTGATTTGGACGAGGGGGTAAAAAGCACCCTGTTCAAATTTGCTGATGACACTAAGATGTGGGGGGATGTGGGCACACTAGAAGGAAGCATCAGGCTACAATCAGACCTAGACAGGTTACAAGGGTGGGCGGATGTGAATAGGATGGGATTCAGCACAGACAAGTGCAAGGTGATGCACCTGGGAGGAACAACCGGCACCATACCTACAGGTTGGGGAACCCCCCTCTTCATCAGCACGGAGGCAGAAAAGGATCTTAGAGTCATCATTGACTCCAAGATGAACATGGGCCGGCAGTGTGGGGAGGCCAACTGTACCTTGTCATGCATCCACAGATACATCTCGAGCAGGTCCAAAGAGGTGATCCTCCCTCTCTATGCGGCACTGGTCAGGCTGCAGTTGGAGTACTGCATCCAGACCTGGGCGCCGCACTTCAAGAGTGATGTGGACAGCATGGAGAGGGTCCAGAGGAGGGCCACTCGCATGATCAGGGAACAGCAGGGCAGACCCTACGAGGAGAGGCTACGGGACCTGAACCTGTTCAGCCTCCAAAAGAGAAGGCTGAGGGAGGATCTTGTGGCCTGTTATAAACTAGTCAGGGGGGATCAGCAGGCATTGGGGAAGTCACTGTTCCCCTGAGCACTGCCAGGAGTGACCAGGAATAACGGTCACAAGCTGGCAGAGGGTAGGTTTAGGTTAGATATCAGGAGGCGCTACTTCACGGTCAGGGCGGCTAGGGTCTGGAACCAATTTCCAAGAGAAGTGGTGCTGGCTCCTACCCTGGGGGTGTTTAAGAGGAGGTTGGATGAACTTCTTGCTGGAGTCATTTGACCCCAGTATTATTTCATGCCATGGCAGGGGGTCGGACTAGATGATCTACTCATGTCCCTTCCAACCCTAGAAACTATGAAACTACGAATTGCTTTATTAACTCTAGTTATGGTATATTACTTAATTTTACATGTGCATAAATAAAACTACGGGGAGTCAGTAGTAGTGCCAGCACAAGACATCAGGGTCTTTTTTGTAGGGATTACATTATATTTTTCCTAAGTGAGACTAATAACTTATTTTATAGAAAATGAATTACCTGTTAGGACATAAATTTTCACATCTTCCCATTGCTGATTTAAGTACAAATATTTTGCAATGAATGGCTTTGGGAAATAGGAGATCTTTCTGATATCTTTACTTATCATTAGTCATTGTTTCTGGGAAGTAAGTTGTCTTTGCATTTGTACTTCTGGACAGAATATAGATGATAAAGACAAACACTTTCTGGCTGCCTGGAACCCACAGTTCATCCTTACCACTTCCCTAACATTTCTCCCTTAACTGTAACCTTTTAAAAAGATATAGTGCTATAAAAGCACCATGTTTAATTATTTTTCACTAAGATTCTCAGACATGTGAGTCACCAGGAATGAACATAGTTCAGTAAAAATTTCTGAGAGTTGGATATAATTTTTAAAACTTGCTCAGAGGAATATCTGGTAAATTTAAAGCTAATTATGCAGAAGCTGAAGGCAAAAAAGAATGGGAGATCAAAGCTTTACTCTACTTTTGTGACTCACCAGTTCTGGGAATGCTAGGGAACCATTTTGTTCCCAGTATAAAGCATGAGGTTATAACTTAACAGTTCAGTTCTTGAATATTAAAGGCCTTTGGTCTTGAGTTCTACAGTTCTATATGCCCCCAGGCTTAAGGATATTCAGCTGTTATGTGCTCAGCTGAATAATAATGATTTTAAGTGCTTAAATGTTTTTCTGAACTGAGGCACTCAAGATGCACTAATAACTGCAGGAATTAAACTTTTTAGTGTTTTTTATGGCATTTTCCTCCTGTCTGTGATATACCTCAACTGTCTTAGAAATGGCTCAGTTTACTATTCAGTACTTTTCAGTCTACTATTTTTTCTGGAAGTGAAACAAAAGGCAATCATAACATTATTTAAGCTTCTAAAATACTTTGATCCTTAACCTATAAAGTTAAATTCAGGTTAGTCTTTTAAATGAAAATAGAGCCTAATCGACCAAAATCAGTCAGCAAGACTGAGGTAGCTTCAGTGGTGTAGCCCAAGTCTTCATGTTAGTCATAAGGTTCCACACCTCTAATAAAAGTAGTGGCAGCTAAGAGTAATTGTAACATCAGGATCATCCAGTAGAATGGGAACACAGAAGGTCTATGCCAGCAGTACTTTGTTTCAGCGAGGAAGGAGTAGTATTCACAAGAACAAGGGTAAGACTATATGGAATCAATTTATGCCTGGCTAAGAATATAAGAGTATAACATTTCTTGTGTGAAGTTTTTTCCATACTCAATCCAACAAGTTATGTCATTAATACCATCTGTGACAAAACATTGCTTAAATCAAGCCAGGAAAGAGAAACCTTGGCTAACTTATACAATTACTTCATCTCCAGGGTTTGCCCTAGTGCAGTTTTCCAATAATATAATGTCTGGATAGGACAGTCAGATATAAAGAAAAGTTACTACCATATTCATCCCTGTATAATCTATGGTGCATCCACAATTACATAAAATCCAATACCCAGCTACTTTACCAGTAGATCAAAAGTTGCTTCCACCCTCTATAGGCCAACCATATTGAAATGTATCGGGTTGATACACAGATTTTCTTGGTTTAATTTAGCCTGTTCACTGAGATAGCTTAATCCCTTTTTGTGAACTGCATCATCTATGTTAGAAGTTGTCACCATGGTTTTATGTCAGATTATAAACTAAATCCATAACAGCTAAAAAATTTAACTCTTCACATTGTTTATACAATTCTCAAGAGTGATGACTGCAAATGTAGCTATATAAACATCCTAAGCATTAGAATGGTAATTCATGTTATCATAAAATCCCTGCTGAGAATTTTAACAAAGTCTATCTTGTCTGTTTCATTAACGATATACAACACTAAGTTTTGTATTACAGATTACTTTTAATATGTAAAGGAAACAGATTTATCAACAGCCAGGATTTAATAACAGTTTAATTAGCTGGATTACATGCCATTATTTTCAGTAAGTGAAATAAATGTGGTTCCTGTGAGAGAAGCTTTTGAGAATCTTATCACTTACTCTAAATCTGTCTAAACAGAAATAAAAAGGAGTCTGTATGGTCTGTATGGTAAGGTAAGTGCCGAATATACTGTGTATGACTCCCACTTGCACATGCTGTTGACACTATACTCGCTGAGACAATCCAGTAGGTATTTGAAGAAAAGTCTTCAAAATATAAAGTACACTCATTGCAGATGCCCTTTAGGAGACATACAAATTCCTTCATTCCTGACTGCATCGAGCTCCAAGAATAAGAGTTGAAGCAATTCTTTACTAGACCCAGGGGGGAGATTATAGGAAGACTTTTAGAAACAAGGGAAGTCACCGTGAACCAGGTGCTGTAGTTAGCTAAAGTAGCCCCCTGAATTAATAAGAAATGAATTGTCCCCACCCTCCCTCTGCTGTTAGCAGCAGGGGCATTGAACTTGAAATGTTTTCTTTGGTCATAGGACAGGAAATCAACAGCTGTGCTACAACAGGCAAATACTGCCCTCTCTTCTACAACAGCAGCATCTGACAATTTTGCAAACATTCCTGTCTTTCAAAGGAGTCCTTATCTGCAGCTTCTGCAAAACTTGAATAGTAGAAATCTGTGGTTCATTCTCAACCACACCATAGGGGTTTCCTAATGAGGGTCATTTTTCAAACAATGACAATGGGATATCTCTGCTCCTACATCTTTTAGCTGGAATTCAAAGGGATAACGAATACAAGTCTTGTCTGAATGTTTGCATGTTATGACCTTTAAGGACAACTTATAACTTCAACTGCTTCTGCAGGTCCAATACTAAATTTCTGTAACAGAGTTACTACAGTTCACAAATGGTCCCTATAGCAGCTCCGAAATGGTGGTTCTTGTCAGAAAGGAAGGCTATCTGATTCAGGAAATAGCTTTGAGGGGAAGTTCAAGGGATGGGATGTGCTTCCTGCTGAACTGAAAATAAAACTAATTTGAAGGAGTCCATAGTACCTTCCATAAATGGGAGATGCCTTGGTACCCTCTACTTGGGATAATCCACTGAAAAGGAAATCACAACACCATGCAACCTTTTTACTAATATATGGCATTAACTTAAATTTATGAGAGACCTATTACTATAAAACTTGCATCTGTTGCCTATTGAGACACTGAGGTCTTGGCTCCATTTCATAACACTGAAACAGCTGCGTCCTCACAATTCTTCATGGTCACTCTTGGGGCACGTGAAGAAATCTTCCTATTCCTGTAAAATCGGGGGAAAGTGGGGAGGGCTGGATACAGTGGACAGTAGAATCCCTTCTGCTCTTTGGTTGCATAGCTCAGGGTTGGTCTCAACTCAGGTTTGGCCATACTCGGGTTATCCCCTAAGTGAAATGACATTTTTCCCTAAATTCCCACCTATGCCTGAAGGCATTCACACTTACATTGTCTACAAGCATATTCTAACCATCAGACTAGAGATTTATATGGGTTAGAGGTAACCACTTCCTTCTTGTAGCTACTCCATCTTTCATGGAATAATCAAATATTCAGCTGTCTAGAGAGAATAAGCAGGGCTCTCTAGTCTCTTTTTAAATTCAAGGAACCCTTGTTAGACTCTAAGACCACCATCTGTGCCTAGGAAAAGACTTGCCCTTGTTAGGCACCTAACTCAAGGAAAAGGCGCACAGATGTGAACATTGAATAGAGGGAATTTGATGTAAACAATGCCCTTGATCATAGCATTTCTGATTGGCTGTCTTATATGGATTACCATTCTATTCTTAAATTCCTAACCTGTTTCAGGGGTTGTATGGAAAGCCCAGACCCCTGACTCAGGATTCTGGATTCTGCTTCAATAGTAGGATACTTCACTGTTAAGCATTGCAGTTCTGGGCATTGAGTTGCCCAAGTGTTTGTGGATCCAACTCTAAGAAACTGAAGTTTTCCTCCAATTCATTCTATCCCTAAATTCTGGAGAAAGACTGCATATTTCAGAAAAAAACGAGTAAAGGATTTAGGATTCTCAACTTGAAAAAGTTATAACTCTTTCAAAAACTTTTATAAAGACTATTCTTTGCTTTTTTCATACAATACAGCTAAACTCTGGTGATATGTTAATATAATTTCATGCTTATTTGCTGTATGGTAAGTTGGCTCTCTCCCTTTTTCCCCATCTGGCCTATTTATATTCTGTGGTGACAGCTGAATTTCTTTTTTCTTTTTCTGGGAATTATTACTACAGGAAATATTTTTTTATTATGCAGATCTGAATTTCAGACAAAATCCCACAGTTCAGTAGACATCATGATAGTAAGTTGTGTAACTTTAAGGCAATTATAGTATTAGAAGGGCTGATCCAAAAAAAGTTCAACCAACCTAGAGGTTTGTAATAATATGTAGGCCAAGAATATCAAATAATAAATCTATTATCACTATTGAATAATGCATCTATGAGATTTTAACCATTGGATGATTGAACCTTCCTCTACTAAAAAAAATAGAAAATATTTTCAATTTTGCTCTATGTTCTATACCAGATATTGTAAATATATATGTAAATATATATTCATAATACTTTGATTGGCAAAGAAACCACAAATAAGAAACCTGAGGATATATATTTAATTTACTACTAGGCAGCTGAATATTAGTCTGTTTTATTACAAAGTATGCCACTACTCATACTTATTTTGTTTTAAAAGTAAGCATTCTTTGTCCAATAGCCTAATTCACAAAGTTAACGAATCATTGAAGATAGCTAGCAGCTAGCTAGGCATACATACTCTGTGGAGGAAACTGCTCAAAAACTAAGCATTTCCAACAATAGTTCAACTGTTTAAGTATAAAATTTGAATAAATTTTTCAGAAAACATAAATTTAAAACAGGTTAAATTTTGTTCTCAGTCTGTTGAACTATAGTTGGAAAAGCTTAGCTTTTCAACAGTTAGCTTCCTCCACTGAGTTCTAAACTGGAAATATTCTCCACTTGGCAGCTCCCTCCACAAATAAGATTCTTTGTTCACAAAACACATTTTATTTTGAAAGCTATGTTGATATTATTGACAATCTTGATTTACAAATAAGTAAAGGCATGATAGTTAACATAATCATTAGAAACAAATGCATGCATCCAATCAGATGGTATAAGTTTAAGTCTTAGACAGTCAGTAATTTACAGTAGCAAGCAGCCTGGTCTAGAGCACATAGGTAGAGGTTCATTGAATGGAAAAGTATTCTTTTCCAGAATTCAGGTTTTGTAAGAGAGCTGGTCAAAATGTGCTGTGCCCCTAGAATGCAGATTAATGCCCCCTTCCCCCCCCAGGATGAGATCAAATTCTGCTATTTTGACAAGCCTCATCCTCCTCTCCATGGGTGTATCCAGGGCTGGATGAACCCTTTAGTGGGCCCTAGGCAAACAAACTCGTGGACCCCAAGTTAGCTGCCACCTGTGGGTGGTGGGGCTTGGAGCCACCACTAGGAAGTGGCTGCCATGGTGGTGAGGCTGACAGAGGGGAGGGGAAGGGAAGGAAGGCATATGGAGCCATTTGTGTTGCCACTGCAGCGAGAACGACTGGGGCCCTCAGCAGCTCAGGGGTTTAGGCATGTGCCCAGTTTGCCTATGCATTAATCCGGCCCCAGATTTATCTCTAAAAAAGTCCTATCTACAAGATAGTCCCAAGTGTCCTTTTAAATGTTTGAAGGTTAGGGAACTATGGTATCTCTTCTGTTTGTTGTCTTGTGGTTTTACATTATACCTTAATAATCCAGCTTAACAATTATAAGATCACAATAGCTGCTGTCACTCCATTTAAAACCAAATTTTAAAAGCAAAAGAAGACCCCATTGGGATATTAAAACCAACTAGAATACCACTTGGCTTGTGCTCTACCTCCTTATATGAATATGTAGCATGGAGATTCTGGCCAGTTCTCTACAGTTAAGTTTGGGTTAGTTTTTATGTGCTTCTACATATGATACTTTGGCTGCTTTGTGGTGTTGTCGTATTCCATTCCATATCTCAGGCATCTTACAGCACCAGCATTCTCCCATGTATTATTCTACTTTACCACTTAATGGATGAAAGACAGAGTATAGCCAGGGAAAAGGAGGCATGGTTGGCATGCCCTTAAATCCCTCAGCTCATCAACTGAAATAGTAACCCAGAGAGGAAGAGGGAAGAAGAAGCCCTGTGAAAGCCAGTGGCCCATGGAATGGGATAATGTATGATTTATGACAAATTTCTGTTCCTTCACTCTTGATTTATGCAAATCTTTCTTCAGCCAGGCCAGAGAACCCAACTTACAAGTTTTGAGCTCTAATCATTTTCAATTACATTACTCTTCAATTTTTTGTATGTTTTTGTGGTGAGGCATTGTAGTTTTCTAGGTATTTTTAATTTTCTGAGTATTGAAAAGTGTTTCTGGGCATTACTCATGAAGATTAGATGATGGCTCCCTTTTTCTACTGGATTGCAAAATACCAGGAAGGAAGGAGTTAAAAGGCAAGCAGTCAAAGCAGGGGAAATCTATCAGGCAGTCACCGCCAACTGCCAGAAAGGAAAAAGAAGTTGGGCTGGATACATTGACCTTGATTCTAAGGAGAAAAGGTTGTAGAACATAAAGAGTAAGGCTAGCTAATCTTGGCACTATGCTATGATTGGGCTTTATATCCCATAAAGGTAATATTTTATTTTGAACTGCCTTTAAAGTTAGCTGCACCTTTTAATGTTATGATTGCACAGGTAGCTGGTCTTAGTTAACTGAGGAATTAACCAGTGAATTGCATAATGTCTGTAATGTGTAGAGGAGGCCTTAGAGACTAAATGGTTCAGAGAGGTATAAGCTTTTGTAGACAACATCCTACTTCATTGGATGCTATGAATACTGTGAAATCTAAATTAGGTTCACTAACTAGAAAATAAGTTTTCAAATTAGGGCAGAAGAAACTGTGAAGAAAAGTTCCATGTGAAATCAAATATGTCCTCAAACCATGGTAGTAATTTATTTGTTACTGGGATCTCACTTATTGGGCCAACTTATTGCTTTAAAACTTCATTTTCTTCTTTTCCAGTGGTGCTAATGATTTAAATCTGCTGCAGATCTGTTTTTTTTTTTTATCAAAACATGTTGTGTATTAGAGGAAATTACTTAAGGTCTCTTTTTTTTCCCAATGTACTATTGAAAGCTATTGTTTCTTTGGCATGCAGCAGGTCATACTATATGTATCCTGGGTTTCTTTACTTTTAGGGATGAACCTATCTTCTCTACATGTTAAAATTGGGATGGTAAACACTATTTTTCTGTAAGAAAATGTAACTCTCAGACCAACTGCAGATGCTTCCTCAGCCTGACAAAGGGTGTTTATGCCCAAAAGCTTGCAAAGGAGAATTTTTCCAATTGGTCAAGTTGCTCTAATGAAAGATACCAGATTTCCCCAAAGAACCTTGTCTGCCATTGTATCCTTCACATTCATTTGAAGAAAAAACACAATGATAACAATCAAGTTTCTAATTCTTATTTCTACACATCCAGTAAATCCCACTGGAGCTCCTCTAGTCAGGATTAGAGCAATTTAATTAGGGCATGTGCAAGCATGAGTGTACATTAGTTCACAAACTACAGCTCTGTAGGAAATTATACAATTTACTTCAGAAACTGTTGGAATTTTGGAACAGCCTCTTTCTGTGATAACTTCATCTGCTGAGCACAAAACTATGACAATCAATAATGAGATCGTCTTCAGTATGAGCTCAAAAGAAAATGGTATACTTAGCACTTGAGTTTAGAGCTCTGCTAATCTAACAAATCTTCCTTTTGTTTATATGAACACAGTGAAAGTAGTCACAGATGACTTTTTTCCCCTATCACTGTTAAATTTTTTATATTTTTCCAAATTCTCTTACAGTAAAGAAAAGAAAAGAGTCTCTGTCAACTTGTGTGACATGAAGACAAAGGGGACTTTGAACCAGAAACAGTGGCTAAAAGGCTATTTAACATATAGCATAAACCCTTCATATAATCAATGAAAAAGATACATTACCATGATACAGGAAATATTAAATGCCCTTTAGTGTAATAATGCTTTATATTAAAAATTAAAGAAAATATAAAATTTTATCATTTTGTTCCATGGCTAACACTATGCTAACCATATTTTAAACTTTTGCTTTTATCTGAATTGTTTTGCACACCCAGTAAAGTCCTTGAAACTGGCATGCTAGGCCATGAATAGAGACAATGTTCATAAAAACCAGAGGAAATAATGAGTTTAAAGGATCTGAAAAAAACATTTCAAATAGTCTTTTAAGACTATGTTCTTTATTAAAGGGCATGTTAAGATCACTTTTGGAAGCTAAAAATGTATCTTGAATAAAATTACATTTTGATGTTCAACACAACCTAGAGACTTGATAACTTTGGGAGCAGACAACTACATACTCTGAAACACCATTTTAAAGGTAGAGAATTACTAGGAATAATAGGGGGAATAACAAACCTTTCTTTAAGCTACCTTGCTTGTAGGTTTTTTCTCAGTAAATGAAACCTAAATAAATAAGGTGGTTGATTTAAATATTAATTTATAATTATATACTTTAACTGGAGTTACTTCAATTAAGTTTAATTCATAATTAACCTACAGTTACAGTGGAATCAAGCCCCAAATCAGGAAATCAGTGAAAGGAAAAGATGGGAACTCCTCTACATAGATGATGATATTTGCATGCACATTCTCAAAGGTGCTTCAAGGACTTGAGTCCTTTACCATAAGCAATATATTCAGTAAATATTGAAACTTTTGAAATTTGTAATATTTATCCTTTATTCTGTCATTCCAAAGATAGAGCTTACTTCCTGATGAAGAATTAAGGTGATGTAGGGTTATTCTTCTCCAAAGGGGAGAAAATATTATTCAGTTATTTGTGATACAAAAAGACTGGATTATTTAGATGAAGATAAGACACAAACTATTAGTGATTTATTTAATGGTGTAAATTCTTTCAAAATTCAAAGGTCTTTTCACCAGTGGTAAAATCAGTATTAAGGAAATGTGAGAGAGAATGATACCAGATAAAAATATAATGTAGCATTTTCTTTGAGTATCTTTGTCACAAAATACTAAGGAATCTCTCCTTGAGAAATGTAGCATGACCAGTAAAATACCTCCTAAACTACTCATTACTGAAACAAAGGCATGCACAATGGTGATTGAATTGTTATCATTTCCATTATTTGTTCTTCCAAAATATTGAAACCATGGCATTTTACTGTACAATGCCGACCTTTTAAAATATCACACTTGCACAGTTTAGCTGATGCCAGCTTTAAAACAGGCCTTTTTCCTGCAACTGACTTCTACTGGGTCCATGTGAATTAGAAAGTAACACCACAGGGTAGGATACTGTGTGCATTAAACAAAAAGAAATCACAGACTGATACTAGACTGGTTGAAAGCTTATATTTATACCAGTCTTGGGAGGTGCTGAAAAGTTTTGCCTCCCCATTGCAACATCAGGCTTGCAGTTTTTTATTGTGCTTCCTTCGCAAATTGGAACATGAGGCGCAACTTGTTTCATTCAACAGCATCAATGAGACAAAATAATTGAGTATTAGCCAAAGAGGAAAAATAGGATGACCAGTCCTTCAAAGGGTTACTGACTTTGAAAAATTATACACGGTGTTAATAGAAATTGATTTTTTTTCATGTATGGAGCAAAAGATGTGGTACTGAGATTTTACTTTTTCTGATGGAGTTTTGTAAGGCATGAATATTTCAGCACTCTTTCAGAGTCAATGAAAAGAGATTATTCTTGCTGCTTTTCAGCTCATCAGCAGGTCCGTGTTATGGCTATAGTGTCCATGTGATGCACAATTCTTATTTGACTTTTAGCGTATTAAAAAAACTGCTTCTGCTTATACTGAGGGTTTACAACTAGAGGGCAAAAACTGGGGACAGAAGACGACACATTTCATATCACAAGTATTTACAGAAAAAGCAGTATGACAGCCCTGCATATGGGAGAATCGAAGTTAGTAAATATGAACCAAACCAAAAAAATTGCTTAAAAATACTCGCCTATACTTAGGGATATCATTGTCTCTCAATACCTACAGAGGTTGTTTGTAAACCTTCATTATAATGATGATAAAAAAAAGCTAATGTTTTCCAAAGTAAAAAGGCGACATCAGTTTCTTTTATTTTTCATTCTTAGAGTGGCAGGATTGCTACATTGCTTACAGTCTCTACCAAGCACAGTATATAATCCAGACCAGGCAGGCTATGCCTTCTTTATATTAACAGTGAAACTACAAGTTCTTATCTGAATTATGCTTCTAAATATATTCCATGACTATTAATAGGCTAAGAAAGCTAATTCAGTGAAGTGTTTTGGGATTGTTATTAGACTTGGAATCACTTGACTAGCATGCTAATCCAAAAATAAATAAAGATCTGAGTTTCTGTTATCCCTTGGTTATACGTGGATCTATTTAATGGGGTGAGCCCATTGTGCATGTATTGATTCCCTGTTCACTAGGGGTTTACAAAGCTTCGGTCTGTGATTCAATTTGGAGAAGACTTGGCCCAATTTGGAGGCCAAATCACTGACTCCAAATAGAATTGGGAGGGAACTCTTCCCTCCCCCCCGAATCAATTCAGAACCTCCGAATTGATTTGGAAAAGATTCGGAAAAGATTTAGAGATTCAGAAGGCAGTCTTTCAAAGGAACAGAAACTGAGAAGAAAGAGGGGGAGCAGGGCAGGGGACAAAGACTGTCATCTCTAGCTGGCCAGTGACTGTGATCTTTCTCTGAGTCCCCTTCCAATCACAGTGCTCTGGGGGAGGAACATAGAAACAGCATATAAGCCTCTGTCTGCAGGTATTTTGTGCCTTTTGTGAGCTTTTTCTGCTTGAGCAATAGCATCTGAAAGGTACTGGACTGGCTTGGCTTCCTATCTAGTCAGTCTCCTGCTAGTTTCTGTTCTTGGAAAGGATTGGATGCAGTTTACTAACTAGAATCCCTCTACTTATCCTTATCCAGTCCATTTCTTTCAACTTATATTTGTTTTTGTTTTGTTCTGTTTTGCCCCACACTTATTAAAAAGAAAGCTGTGTTTTCCCTAAAAATGTGATCCATCACTGTGCAGGAAAGCAGGTACATCACATACACTCATGCACATACATCATAGAAGAAGAAGTCAGATAAAGATTATTAAAAACAACACAGAAGAAAGAGTCAGTTAGAGATTATTGAACACAACACAGAAGAAGTCAGATAGGGATTATTAAACAAGCATAACACAGAAGAAGTTAGACAGTCATACATCGGAGAAGAAGAAGAGATATTATTAGTTAGTTACACACACAGACACATTTTCCAGCACAAAAAATGTGAACATGAAGTGTGCTGGAATGGCAGGTGCCAGGTTTTTTTGTAGGGGAGGGAGAGGGGCTAGAGCAGGGTAGAGGGAGAGCTACAGCTGCACGTTTCCCCCCACCCCACCCTCAAACATAGATGCATCCTCTTTCCTGGAAGCCATGAGTCTTCTGCTGCCAGTGGAAACAAGGAGGTGAGAGCAGTACGTGTCCCTGCACCTGCACCACCTCCCTGAACACCAGAAATAGCCAACAGCAGCAGAATGACAGTCTCCTCCACCCCAATTTCATCTCCCAGCATGTGGGTCCCACTGCCAGAGGAGGAGCTGGATCTGGAACAAGGGGACCTGAGTGCCCTAGCTAAAGAAATTCTGTGGACCAAGGGGGACTCTGAGTTTGTGCTCCACAAACAAAGTTCCCCTACAGCCAGGTCTCCTTCTCAGGAAGGCACCTCAGAGGAGGATGTGAGGGCAGGTGGCTCAGCTTTCCCTGTTGTTGTGCCTGTGCCTGCTGAGGATAAAGCAGGATCCCTACCCTCCACCCAGAAGTGGGGCCAGAGAGTAGTGTAGTGTGGGACATTTTAAAGTGGCAAATGACCCCAAGTATGCAATCTGCCTACCATGGTGATGCTGCTGCATCTCAGGCGGCAGCACCCCCTTACCCTTCTTCCTCCTCAGCCTGGCACCAGTGCAAGCATAACCAAAGGGAAGTCCCCCTCTCATTTCAAAGCTCCCATCCCCTTTAAGCCACCCTGGAGCAGTGGGGGAAAGCCACAAACAAAGGGTGCATTTCGAAGGTGAGCAAGATCACCCAGAGCACTGGGGAGATGCTTGTTCTAGGTGGCCAGCCCTTCTCCTTAGTTGAGCAGCCAGGGTTCAGGCAGCTCATGGCACTTGTGGTCCCATCTTGCCGAGTGCCCACATACACCACCTTCAGCAGGACGGTGGTGCCCTCCCTATATGAGGCACACAGGGAGTACTTGAGGGAGGAGCTGCACAAGGCAGGGCCTCAGGTAGCCTTGCACTTCACCTTCAACATCTGGAGCAGCCAGGGTGGAGATCACACCTACCTTTCCCTCACAGGGCACTAGTGCTATCAGTCAGGCTGTCAGTGGACTCTCCTTTAAGCCAAGGAGATGGATCAGTCCCACATGGCAAGGGAGATCATGGTGGCCATAAACTGCATGGTGCAGGGGTGGCTCATTGGGCAGGGCAAGCTCACCTGTGGGTTCATGGTCACCAACAGTGGGGCCAATATGGTCAAGATGGTCCACTGTGTGGCATATTGGCTGCAGTTCATAGTCAGGGATACCTTGGAGGAGGATGGGGCTGCTGGTGATCACACCATCACCAACACCCAGCTGATTTCAAAGTGAAGGAAGGTGTCAGGCTACTTCCACTGCAGGGTAAAGGCAGGCAAGATGCTGCAGGAGAAACAGGCAGAGCTGAGCATGCCACAGCACATAGGATGCAGGATGTGGAGATTCTGTGGAACTCCACATACCTGATGCTGGAAAGGCTGGTGGAACAACAGAAGGCCATCCATGAGATGGCCTTGCTTGTGGAGATTGGGATCAGCATCCCCCTTAACAAAGTGGAGTGGGATACCATCTCCCAGATCTTGGTAGTTCTCAAGCCCTTTCTTGAGGCCACCGAGACCCTCAGTGCTGGTGATGCCCTTCTTAGCTATGTGATTCCCATAGTGAGGGAATTTGAGAATGAAATGGAGAAGTTCCAGGAGATCAATGTGCCTGGCTGGGGCAAGCTGCTGGCACCAGACATGCAGGCACTGGTGAGACAGCTGAAGGAGGGCATCAGGAATGGCTGGATTCATTAAGGTCCAGTACGGTCCACAGTCTGCCTGGCATGTGTGACCCACGGGTGAAGGGATCATGTGTACTGGCAGCACCAAAAGCCTTGATCACTGGATGGAGGTGGTGGTGAACAGAGTCAAGGAGGCAGAAGGGCAAGGGGATGTGCAAGAGGAGGATCCATTTTCCCATGCCAGCACTCCCAGCACCAGCTAGTTTCCTCCATGCCAGCTGTTGCCAACGTGGGTCAAGGGCATGGCTTCAATGTTGGGGTCCAGACACACTAGTCCCCAGCCTTGGGCAGATAGCACCAAGGCTTTGGTGGCTACCTATCTCACCGAGGACATGATGCCATTGGACTGTGACCCCTTTGCCTATTGGGCAACCCGCAGCCAGATGTGACAGGATCTGGCCACGGTTGCCCGGGAACACTTGTCCTGTCCACTGACAAGTGTTCCACATTAAAAGGGCATTCAGTATTGCTGGAATGATTGTGACACCCCACCGCAGCTCCGTGGATCCTGGTTTGGTGGAGCAGCTGGCGTTCCTCAAGGTGAACACCCCACTGCTGGGTTTCCCCAAGCTCCACATGCATATGGAGTAAGTGTCACTCTCCTCACTCCATCTGCACCTATTTCCATTTTTTTAAAACCAATTAATGCCCTGTTCTCATTGCTGGAGACGGCACTCACTGCATCACCAGCCAGTAGGTAAAGAACGTGTCCCTGCTGAGCTCTGATGCCAGAATGAACTTGGAGGTATGGACTGGGGCTATGGGGAAGGAGGAGGCCCCCAGTCCTGGGCATGACCATTAAAACTGCATTCTGCCAGGGTTGGGAGGTCTGGTGGGACTGCCAGTGGCACGGCAGCCCCAGGAAATGCCAGGACCAAGGATCCCCCTGGTGAATGGCGGGTAGGAGGCACCATAACCTCCAGCCACCACACACATGCACACAGTCCTGGCTGGGGAAAGCCCAGATGCATCACATCTTTAACAGGTTTAAGGCTTCCTGGTTGCAGTGAAGTTGTGAGGCTCCAGGTGAGCTCAGCTTAGCTCCTTAGGATGCCAGCTTTCAGGTTGAAAAACCCTTTGTCAGGCTAAAGAATCACCTGTAGTTGGTGTGTGTGCTGTTCCTGGATGGAAGGAATAGTAAAGAAGCCAGAGGTGGGCATGTAATGCAGGCAAGAAAGCCAGTCAGTGAAAATGGAAAAAGGAGTCAGGGCGTAAGAGACAAGCTGGGGTAAGGGGAAGTGGAGTGTAGCAGATAAAAGTGGAGAGGTACTTGCTGCTACCTGCTGAGTCAGATGTCCAGCAGATTGTAGTGTGTCATAAATCCAATGTCTATATTGAGTCCATGAGTTTCTGTATCTGGGGGGTTGAGGAAGTGAAGTTCATAGGCCCAGCTGTGAAAAGTGGTTTGTAAATTCCCCTTGAGGATCAGGCCTGGTCCTCCTTCCTCCTTCTTCCCCTTTTTGAAGATGGGAACCACGTTGGCCCTCTTCCAGTCCTCTGGCACCACACCAGAGCACCACTAGTGCTCACAAAGCCAAGCCAGGGGTCCTGCAATGACCTCAGCCAATTCCCTTAGTACTCTATGATGGAGATCGTCCAGACCAGCTGACTTGAATACATCCAGTCCCTCCAGAAGTTCCCTCACTAACCCTTGGCCTAGGTGTGCCTCCCCTGGGGCCTGAGAGGGGACTAGTGGGGGGGGTGACTGTTCCAGTCCCTGCTTAGGAAAATGGAGGCAAAGAAATCTTTAAATATGTTGGCTTTGTCATCTGGTGTGATGACCAAATTTCCTAGTGTGTCTTGCAGGGGCCCCACATTACCCAGAACCTTCTTTTTATCCCCTATGTATTTAAAAAAGGACTTCTTGTTGTCCTTGATCTGGGAAGCTAGTCCCAGTTCCATCTCTGCCTTGGCCTTCCTGACTGCCCACCTACATCCCCAAGCAACTGCAGTATAGTCATCCCTGGTGATGGCCCCTCCTTTCCATTGGGTGTACGCCTCCCTTTTAGCTAGGAGACATTCCTGGATGCTTTTGGTGAGCCATGGGGGCTTGTGTGCCTTCCTGCTCCTTTTGATCCGTGTTGGGATTACCTCCCTTTGGGCTTGGAGGATCATCTCCATAAGGAGCAACCACTCTCCTTGGACACCTGTCTCCCCTCCCCTCTGGGACCTCAGTGCTTCCCCAACTATTCTCCGTAGCTCATTGAAGTCCACCCTCCTGAAATCTGGGGCTGCTGCCTTGCTGCAGGCCTTTGCCACCTTGTACTGGATAGTGAATTCCAGCAGGCGATGATAGTTTCATAGTTTCTAGGGTCAGAAGGGACCTGAGTAGCTCATCTAGTCTGACCCCCTGCCATGACAGGAAAGATTACTGGGGTCAAACGACCCCAGCAAGGTGTTCATCTAACCTCCTCTTAAAGACCCCCAGTGTAGGGGCCAGCACCTCTTGGAAATTGGTTCCAGATCCTAGCTACCCTGACCTTGAAGTAGCGCCTCCTGATATCTAGCATAAATCTACCCTCTACCAGCTTGTGACTGTTATTCCACTGTCCAGCTTGTGACAGTGATTCCGTTGATCACTGTCACCCAGGTGGTCGAGCACCCGTGGCCAGCACCAGGTCCAACAAGGCGTCTCCCCTGGTGGGGCTGTGCACCTCCTGGGTTAGATGGAGGTCCTGCATTCTGGCTAAGAACCTATGTGAGTGGTCTGATCTGGCTGACTGCTCTTCCCAGCAGATGTCCAGGAAGTTCAGGTCCCTCCATGACTAACACATCCTTTGACTTAACTACCTCCATGAGCTGACCTAAGAATTCCTGGTCGAGCTCTTCCCCTTGGTTGGGAGGTCTGTAGTAGACCCCCACCGTTAAGTCTCTTTCCCCTCCACTGCCTTGTATTCTAACTCAAAGAACTTCAGAGTGCCCTTCCTCTGATTCTTTGTTAGTTGACGAGGATGGGTATTCCTCCTTAATGTAGTGCCACGCCTCCACCTTTCCTTCCTCTCCTTTCCCTCCTGTACAGCCTATAGCCCTTGACATTCACCGCCCAGTCATGCATTGAGTCCCACCACATTTCAGTGATCCCCTCTATGTCCGGGTTGGTGTCAGCTAGCAGGAGGCTGAGTTCCTCCTGCTTGTTTCCCAAACTACGAGCATTTGTGGCCTCCTGTGGATGTGTGTACTGGCCCCCTTCTTTCAGCTTTACTCTGGCCCCTGTCGCTTACCTGTGTATATGTTTTGCTCGTCGGTCTAGGCTGGGCTGTACTTGTGGGTGTTGCTTGGTCTGGCAGTCCAACGATTCCTCCACCCTTGTCTTCCCCTTCCTCCAATGAGCCTAGTTTAAAGCCCACCAGAGGAGGTCCGCCAACCTAGAAGAAAACACATGCTTACCTTTAGGGGAAAGGTGGAGCCCATCCCATCCGAGCATGTCTCTTGTCTTGATGTGTCGGTCATGGCTGAGGAAGCCAAAGCCCACCTTGAGACACCATTCCCGAACCCGCCAGTTGATCTCCATGATGCACATTGCATGCCGTCTTCCACGTCCACTCACTGGTAGGATAGAGGAGAAAACCACCTGTGCGCCTATCTCCTTTAGTACACACCCCAGAGTGTGGTAGTCCTCCATCAGGCAATCAGAGCTTCTCCTGGCTGCATCATTAGTACCCACATGGATTAGGACCATGGGGTAGTAATCCGTGGGCTGGATCATGGTTTGGATCATCCCTTTCATGTCCTGAAACTTTGCTCCAGGTAGGCAGTAGTCCTCACATGCCAAGGGGTCCTGGCAACAGATGGGGCCCTCTGTACCTCTCAGGATGGAGTCGCCTATGATGATCACGCGACGCTTTCTCCTCCTGGCCTTCTTATCTCCTTCGGCCTGCTCGGGACGTGGACAACGTGGAGTTGCCTCCTCCCCGGTCCTTAGACCAACACAGCTACAACCTACAACCCTAGCACCTGTCCCCAGTCAGCTGACTGGAAGGACGCAGGGCCCTGGGTACATCTAAGCCCCAGGTCTGGGTCTGGCAGGGAGAGTTCTCTGGCAGCTGCTGGAGAAGAAGCTCCTGCAGGAAAGAAAAGAAAGGCTCTGTCACAGTTTGGCTGCCAGAGATGTTGCTGGTGCTACTACGCTGCAGTGCTTACTTGTTATTTAAAGACCAAACCAAGTCAGTAGGGGAGGAGGAGGCCTCATTGGGGCACACTACCATGTCGTGTAGAGGCCCCAGCACCTTAACACACATAGTCATGCGTCACAAGTTTTGCTTGTCAGCAGCCTGAGGTAGAGTTTCTCAGAAACCCCTGCACCTATCTCCTTGAAACCTGGCAGGCTTCACAGCCTCAGCAGGGGCTACCGTGCCTAGAGTTTTCATGCTGCTGTGGCTTAACACACACACGACACAAGTTTGGCTTGTCAGCAGCTTGAGGTGCAGTTTTCCAGAAATCCCCACACCTACCTCCTTGAAACCTGGTAGGCTTTATGCCCTCAGAAAGGGCTACCATCCCTGCTATGTTTATCCAAAATCATCCAAGAAATGACAAAGTTATAGGTATTTCAGTGATTCCCCATTATAATCTATGGCCGAATCTCTGAATCTCTCTGAATTGGCACCAAATCTTCCGAAGCCGATTCGGCCAAATTGATTCAGAACAGTTATCTGAATCACTGTCCTCCAAATTCACCAAATCAGAATCAGAATCAAATACTTCCCTATTTGCACAGGCCTGTGGTTCACTGTTACTCAGAAACACAAACGTAATCTGCATATATACTTAAGTTTGAAAATACTTCTTTCCTTGTTCATTCTATCCTTTACTATTTGGCATCCATTACAAATTTCCTTGTTTGTGTACCACAAGCGAACTAACTGCTGCCATAAATAATTCACAGTACTTGTTTTTCCTGTAAAAGTAGCAGGAGTATCTACATGGTTCTGGTAATATGGGTTATTCTGAGCACTCGTTTTGTTGGATGTCACTGTGATCTCTTTACAATAATATGAACTGTATTGTACAACTATGAAAAGAGAACTAGAAGCAGTTAAAACATGCAGATTTGACATTAACTCTGTTCAATCAATCACAAGTCTGAGTTTTTCTTTTATATACCACCTAATGACAGTATCTGTTCCAGAGGATTGTAGTAAGCCTGAGCTACTTGCCATACTTCCTCTTAAAAGCCTACAATGAAAAGCACTATAAGAATAGAAAGCCTACATGTAAAAACAATAAATTATCTTGCAAAACTTTTAATTATTTTGTAAGGTTAAAATTCACATTCAATGACAAATATACATTGTATCCATTCTTACAAAAGTAGTTTTCTTCTTCAATGCAGCCAATTCCTACTGTCCCAAGCTGGACATAGTCTAGCGTATCTTTGGCTGACAATAAAAATGCAAGGAACCATTTATTCATGTAACTGCAGAGTCCAATGGAAAACATTTCCCAGAAAAGAAACAGACATATGTTTTAAATAAAAGCTAAGAGAAAAAATCCATGGGTTCCAGTACCAAAATGGGGTTAGACCCTTCCAAATGGTAAGGTGATACTACTGTGACTCTTGAACTCTTCTAAAATCAATTCATGATCAAGAAATCTTAATTTTACTAACTGAACATAGAATTCCAAATATAGATGCTAGTAATTTTAAAGTGATATTAAGGTCTGCATCCTATTTTCCTTATTTCTAGGTTTTACTTCCTGCTGCTAATGTAGCACATTTGCAATATACTTTAAAATATACTGCCTATTATTTATTATTTAATATCTTGAAATGTGACAACTGTTGAGATACTTTTCATTGGTTATTATTCTAGTTTTAAAGTTTTTCTGTTTGAATGTGTTGGAAAAAAACTTTTGAGTTTTCTGTCCTAAGATATTCCTGGTAAACTTTCTGCATAGTTCTGCTTTTGCCTCACAATCATAGCAACAATCTCTGGGGAAGAGCAGGCACTGAGTTCCCCTCCCACAGCTGTGCTGAGTGACATGATAGTAGTGCATGACTAAATGTTCAATTAACCAGCAATAAAATGATGTGATTATGTACAACATGTTCCCAAATACAGTAAATAAATTGAAAGAGAGAAGTATTTTCTCTCCAAATTTTCATCTAATCTCTAGCTATGTTGGGATCATTTTAACAGCATTAAAAAAGTTTGGTCAGAAATGGGGTTTTGAATTTGCAGTGTCCTTTTTAAGTCAGCACTTAATTTTGATTACAGTTCATTGATTCAGAGCAAAGGGAAATAAATTAATTTCTTCAGAAGCAGTTGTACTGTCTCCTGTCTTGTCTGAACTGCAGTTGACTCAAGTCGTACAAGTTCTTGCAGCAAAATACTCTTCCTTAAAGGAACAGAGCCAGTATTTTTTTAATGGAAAATATACCTTGGTTGCACAGTTTGTTGTACTGTCATTTTCCATATAGGAACTCAAGGTGCTTTTATTTATGTGCATGGATTTAACACCTTTGTATGGATTACCCTTAACTTTCTTGAGTGCACATATAGACATGGCATAAGTGTAATAAACAATGCACTTGTAATGGTGGTTTGAAATATTCAGAGAGGAAATGAACTATACCACTTTTGGAGAATGCCTTCTTATTTTTAACATTGTATATATATTTATAGACTGCTGTGTCTCAGTTAATTGGAAGCTCTGATTCACCGTTTAAATACATTAAAAAATTGAAATACGCGTTTAAGGACCTGTTGTCTAAAATCTTCTCCTTATTGAGGTCAATGGCAAAACTTCTACTAACTTTAGTGGAGCCAGGACTGGCTTCAGTGGAATATAAGAGATTACTGTAGTTTATACAATCTTAAATCAACGTATGAGAACCGTTGCATACTGAAAGATAAGGACTCATACTAAAGGATGGGTGTTTCCATGCTAATTACATAATGTTAATGTGCAGCTACTCAGTCTTGTTCCTCCCCTTTCAGTGTGCATGCACTTTTTAGTGCAACTCACAATATGTAGACTCAATAGATCAATACTGGGGAAAGATCTATCTTTCTTAGAAAGTACAAGGCTACTATTTAGCTATTTTCATATTAGGAGTATTCTTCTTTAATTATTTTCTCCCTTGTCAGATCTGTTTAGTAATGTACTGTGTATAAAAGTACAATAACTATAGAGTTATTTTTACTTTTCATTGGAATCAATTTTTCTTTAAAGATGCAAAAAAATGTTTACCTCTATACTCCTTGGGGTTCTCCTATGCTACGAGTGTCAGTCACAATCTCATGTATATCTTCAGTGTATGGTATATATAGTTACGTATGCTAATTTCTTCTGTTTTAGAATGCATACATAAATGCATACATTATACACACACACATACACACATACACATACATATATGCCTTATTTTTTATAAATATAGAAAATAAATTACAAAAATTTACATTGTGTGTGTGTGTGTATAGGAAAGGTATAATTTTTACTCTTTAAGAACATAAATACAATAATAATACCAATTTTCCATTTATTTCATTTTCTTCTCCTGTGATTCTGGAAAATGTAAGAACAAAAATTAAACTATAAGTTACTATGCCTGTGACTTTTAGTTCTGATTTTATTCAGTTAAAACCACTTTGTGATTCTGTCTTGGTATATCATAACAATCTTTCTATTTTTTCAGCCCTGCGCAAATATTCTTCTTATCAGAACTCTATCATAGTAGACTCTAAGATTTAGGAGGTCTCACACAGCCCTAAAACCGTAAACATAATGATCCTCATAACTGAAAGCTAGAATGCATAGCGCTAAGATTTATATCTGCTAAATCCTCTTCATTAAGTAAGGTTGAAAATAAATTGTGGGTATGTTGTACCACTTGCATTTAATTCCTTCAATTTAGAGAAAAAAACAGAACAAAATAAATCATACAAACAAAATAAATACAAATGGCTAACTCACAAATTTATCTAAGAGAAATTTTGGCATAACATTTGCTTAAGAATGTACCTGACCTTTTCTGTTCTTGTGTACAATGGAAGAATAAGTGTCAGCAGGAGTTTAACAAGACACAGATAGCAAAGAGTTTGCCAAATACCATTTTTTTCAGTATATGTCGTTCCTTCAGATTCATGATCTGTATGTCTAGTGACAGTAACTGATAACAAGTGTTCATCTTCTGGATAACATTTCTTAATCAGAGCCAGAATAAGAATTTCTTATCTAAAGCCCAAAAAGTAAAAACATGTTTCCATACTGTTTTTTGAAATGACTATGGACCTGATCTGGCAAATTTTACCCAAGTAACTCATTCTCACAAGAGTTTAATCATCTGAGTGAGTGTAATCGGTAGGGCTATAGATGAAAAAAGATTTGCAGAGGCCTAGAGCACAAATGCCTTTGGCATATTACTGTCATTCTCTTAAAACCACTGAAGTAGCAAGCATGCTATAAGGTCTATATCTAAAGGGGAAAAAAGCATAGATTCCCCCTCACCCACCCTCAAGAATCCACTTTCATTTGTTTTCCACAATGTGGTTGCATTCTCCAACGGCTTCATTTCAAGAGGTACAACGAAAATTATTTCCCTATAAAATGGAGATGACAAAGGCAAGTTTAAATTAAGTAAGCACTTGTTTTTTGGGTTCGTCTCGTCCCACAGGAACAGTCCCATTCATTCTACTGGCTCATGTGATGGTGTCATAGTATCTATGAAGTTATACACAGTTTAGATCATCAAAGCTACCTCCACCTGGAAATAATTGAGAGGGTCTTGCTGTAAGAAACTTAGTGTTATTTTTCAGTTAAAACTTCAGGTTAGGCCAAAACCATAACCTTGAATTTCAGGCTGAGTTTCTCTCACATAGTTTCATCAACTGATATTAAATGTCATTTTGGAAAAGCTGGACATGCATGTGGGAGAGCCTCAACCCCGATAAGCCCCGGCGGCAATAAACTGCTGGCGGCCAAGGAGTGTGGGGCACGATGCGAGCGCGGCGTGGCCAGCCCAGCGCGTGAGCCGCCGAGCAGGCATGGATACGAGCGCAGGCCAACCGCAGAGGGCGGGCTACTCACTCACCCCTTCCAGGTATGAGGTGGGGCCGGTGGACTCAAAAGCCGCACCAGAACGAAGAGGGCCGGGACCGGAAGTGCCAACTCAGCGGGCGGACACCGGCGTGAACCCACTGTGGTAGGGCACCAGGCATGCCCAGAGGGAGGGGCTGGAGACACCCGTTCGGGGAAAGCCCCAGAGGGGAGAGTGGAACCCTGCTCGGGGTAGGAGCTTGGATTCCAGATATGGCAACTCCAGGCAGGAGCTGCGTTTGCATTCTCCCTTAACTATTCCAGTGAGACTCTGATTGAAAGGCCGAGCGGTGGAACGGTTCCTGCGTGGAGGCACGAGCGAGGGTGTAGGGGTGGTGGAGCCCTCAACTGCGCCAGGCCCAGCGGACACAAGGTCTCACTTTCAGACATGCACGTGCCAGACGGTCCAGCTGAACCGGGGAATCATTAAAGACTTGGCAGGCGAGTTCGGTGTGTGTGGTCTGTACAGTGAGCATCTTGCATCACCAAGGAGACCTCTCGACTGGGCGGAACAATGTAACGAGACAACGTGTCCACAATGCACTACCCATTATCTACCCACTAAATCTGTATTGTTTGGCTTGTTTGTTTTCTTTGCCGTTGTAATCTTCACAGCATACTGTAGTGTTATATTTAGTACTACATCTTGTGGCCATTAGGAACCTGAAGTTACTTCAAAATGTAGTAGTCCATGTGTTAAGCATCACTTTTCTTTGATTGAATATCTGGAATTCAATGTCTATTTTTTTCTATCAAAGCCTGTGATTTGGGTCAGGGCTATGTGAGCTCCACTTACAGTTTCATAGTTGATAGGGTCAGAAGGGACATGAGCAGATCATCAAGTCTTGTATGCCTTTTGTAAATAGAAGTGACTTTGAAGCATATACTTGATTGGTACAGAAGAGAAATTGACAGTGAGACATTCATTCCCTGTAAAGGCTCCTGGATTTGGAAAATTAACACCCATTTTGGCTTGGTGTGGACCAGATTAATGTGCAACTTCATCCAGCTATGGTGTTATTTTGATCCACAGATTTAATTTATGTTCTTATCCTGTAACAGCAGTGTTTATCCACAAAGATGTGTTTATAGATTTTTATCTACAAGCCCAGTATACTGCAGCAACTGCCTCTCAGACAGTAAAAAAAAAATTGTTTCTTGTTTTTGGGGGGGTTTTTTAATGTGAAACAAATTTCTGCCTTGCATTTCTGTCAACATTTCATAACAAAGTAGCTCAAGGGGAACACTTGCAAATTTGTTTTTCTAGAATCATCTATGTCATCTTCAGGAGCTCAAGTTCCTTAAAGTTTCTGAGTTAAGTGCTCGGTCAACATTTGTTTGGTTTTTAATCTTTCAGCAAAGCTAGAAAAATTGCACTAATTAACTTTATCTAATCTTCCTCATAACCTCAAACAACTCCATCAGAACTGTTCCAAAGATATTTCCATCTTCCTCTTCCATTAATCACTGCTTCTTTATCAACCAATGATGTAAATATACTCATGTGATAACACAACTACAAATAAAAACCAAAGTAGTTTTCAATAGTAACTTTTAAAATGAGTTTGTTACATACAACCTACATTTTTTTTTTATGTTTTCTTATGGCAATTGTCCAAAGACTTCATGGATTATTTCTCAAAATCCTCTCATAATGGTTGCCAATTACACCACCTAAAGTAAATCAAACGTAATTCATTATGAGGGAAGAATATTTTAAGAAGAAAATTGAAATTTTAGTTTCTATAATAATTAATCATTAATTCTAATGATTACTTAAATCTACCCAATAAAATTTTATGGTCTGGGGCTGGAGGCTGCAATGAAGACTACTGAGAACAACAGTGTCGCAGGGCACTTGTGTGCCCCACTCCTGATGAAGGTTAAGAACTTAAGGGGGAAGGTGTGTAGCAGAGCACTAGGGTGCTCGCTACTAGTAATAGTAATAAGGACAGCTGCCAATCAACAGGGCAGCACAGGTGAGGGTTGCCGGGACAACTAATGTGGGTCAGCTGGCTAGAAGGGGGCAGGGCCTGGCCTTTATAAACAACCAGGCTGAGGCCAGAGCCAGTTCCCTTCTGGCAGCCTGAGGTGCAGGAGCTCTGCAGAAGAGCCTAGCAGAGCAGAGATGAGTGGTGCAGCCTGAGCACCTAAGGGGCCACAGCATGGTGAGGGCAGAGAAAATCCTGGCGGAGATGCCTTTGCAAGAGGGCCAGTTTGGGCCTGGACCCTTATGTTATAGCCGGTAGGCCTATTTTGAGTTAGAGCTGGTTGGCTAGTAGTTTGCTTTGCAGTAGGGCTGTTTGTGTGAAGACCGGAGGACTGAGTGAGGCTGTAGGGGTGTGAGGAGGCCTCACGGGAGCTCCCCAATAATCCGGGAGTTCCTGGTGCCTGGTAAGGGCGCAGCAAGTGGTGCCAGGGTGGCGCAGCAAGTGGTGCCATAGCTGGCACAGCGGGCGAGCGCTGGAGAGATGCGGTGTGTGGGGTGTTGAGACCCCAGCCTGTGAGGGCGGTATTTTGCCCAGTAGGGCGTACCACCCAGGAGAAGGGTCAGGGGCCAGGCATGGCTACAGGCCACCTGAGCCCCCAAGCGCAGGAAGCGCGCAAGTTAGGCCCGAGAAGGCGGGTCTGAGGTCCAGGTAAGGCTAAGGCTGCCTGAGCCCCAACCACAGGAAACCCCGAGTATGGGCGAGGAGCGCGGGCAGCGCGGCATAGGCCCCAGGGAGGGCAGGCATACGGGAACAGGAAGCCTGGGTGAGCGTGCAGTAAGAGTCCGGGAGAGAGGCTGGCGTGCAATAACAAGCCCGGAAGGCAGGTTAAAATAAGAGGCTCCAGGGTGAGCGACTAGCACCCTAATGACACTAAGTCCCGGAGAAGGGCGAGCATGTGGTAGAAGTCCCAGAGAGGGGCAGGCACGTGAGAGTAAACCTGGAGAGGGGTGGACGTGTGGATAGGGGCCTGGCTGATAGGAGCTCGACAGAGCCGAGCACACGACTAGAGGCCCAGAAAGGGCAAGAGGGTTGACAGAAGCCCAGGAGTGGCAAGTATATTGGGCACGCGTACGGAGAAACCCCAGAGAGAGGGAGTGCATGTATCGAGAGACCCCAGGTAGGGGCGAGCATATGACATGAGAACGTCTGGTACAGCTGCGAGGCTTGGGGCGTGCTAAAGGGGAGGTTGGAGGCACGCATAGCTCTTAAGGCTGGGGTGCACCGAGTCACCCCATATGGAACGGGGAATAGTTCCAGCATAACACCATGTACTAGGGGATCAAAGGCAGCCTCCCATATAGATATCATCAAAGATGTGGCGGGCGAGATAAGAGGGTGCTGGATTGCCTACTTGGCACGGTAGGGGGGCGCTAGAGGGATCATGGCTGCCCCTGCGCCCTGCCCCGTGACAAACAGTGTGTCAAAGGTTATTGAAAAGACAGAGGGCATAAACACTTTACATGTCCAGTGGACACAGGGCAATAAATAATGAGTTTAAATTGTTGCACATTAGGAACAACGTAACTACCAGAGTAGTTAAACAGTGGAATAGATTACCTAGGGAAGTTGTGCAGTCTCTATCACTGTTACTTTTTAGAGCAGGTTAATCAAATATCTGCTAGGAATGATTTAGGGCTGTCAAGCACACCCCGCTGATTCTGGGAGGGAAGGGAGAGTGAGCTGATGGCAGGCAAAGTGGTCTCTGGGCTGGGGGCAAAGGGGTGCTTCCCTCTGCAGCAGCTGCTGCCCCACCCCCTCAGCGGCAACCTCCTGCAGGCACCTGGCTCAGGTGGTCTCAGGGGGCATCACAGCCACAAAAGGAAGTGCTGGGCCCCCACACAGCTCAGACAGGCAGGCAGGCTCCAGGGGGGTGGGAAACAAGATCAGACTCATTGCTTTTCTTGGGCAGAGCCTGCTTTCCTGGGCTGCTGCCAGGCTGCCTGCTCAGGCTTCCTGCAGAGCCATGGAGCTTCACGGAGCCCAGTGCTTCCCTCCACAGCTGTAGGGCAGCAAACTAAACTCCTCAACAGAATTTTAGTTTGCTGCACCCCAAGTCACTTAAGGCGCATTACACTGCCAAATTTCCTACAGCAGCTGGCATTACTGCGCAATATGCCACCGATGCATGCATGTAACTGATACCATTAAAGCAGTGCAAAAGCATTTAGCCCACTTTAAAGTGTTGTGCACACACATCTCTCATTTCATCTACACAACCAAGGTCAGTAGAGTGAAGTATTATATGAACAACTCCAGATGAATTAATTTTCTAGGGCTGTGCAAAGCTTCAGTCCCATATTTGATTCGGTCTGATTCAGTGGCCGAATCTCCAAATCTGAATCAAATCGGAGCACCCTTTAATCTCTCTGAATTGAATTGGAACCTTCTGAATCAATTTGGAGAGATTCAAAAAGATTCAGACATGGACACAGCTTTAAATGTTTTTTCTACATACCTTTAGATAGCAGGTGAGTTGTGAATGCTGCGATGCTGGGGCACATGGAGTGTCCCACATAAGTGTGGGGGGGTCCCCAGAGCACTTGGCAGAAGACCTGGAAGTGGACAAGAAGCACTTCCAGTCCACATCCATATCCACTGGGGAGTGCACAGCCATTCCCCACCTCCGGCTTGTTGACTGGTGCTCCTGGGTCGGGGGGGGTGGTACCCAGGGTCTCCCCATGGCCAATCATTGAGCCAGGGGCCTGTGGGAGGGCCCCCCGTGCAATCCCCAGTGGACTCAGAAGTGGACCAGAAGTACTTTCGGTCCACTACCAGATTTACTGCCGAGCACATGGAGGGCCCCACCACACTCCTGTGGGATGCTGCATCCGCCCCAGCATCGCAGCATTCACAAACCATGCTGGTACCTTGAGGTATGTAGGACAAAACATTTAAAGCTGTGTATGTGTCTGAATTTCTGGTTCTCTGAATCAGCATTGAAACTTCGGATTTGGATTTGGCCAAATCGAATCAGAGACAGTGATCCAAATCAATTAATTGAATCACTGTCCCTGATGCAGGCCAAATCCAAATCCAAATGGAATAGGGCCCCCTTTGCACACCCCTAGAATTTTCTTCTGCAGTATTAAATAAGTCAGGAATTTTGGATAGTTTATGGTGAAAAGCAAGTTCAAAGAACAAAATTAATTGCGCTAGTCTTGAATAATTGTTACCTCAAACATCTTACTGAATGATGGTGTCCTATAATCTGTTTCAATATCAAAATAGCAACATCATTATACTTCTTTGTTCCTGTGGCGCCAAAAATAATAAGTCACCAAATATCTGCGGTAGTATTGCTGAAAACTATATGTATAATATGAATTCTGTATTGAAAGTCAGAGGGAAATATAAGAGCTTCATTGTCCACAAGGGATTCTTAGATTTATAAGCTTCTTGCTTTAAGTTCATGAACGTAAGAGGGTAGGCACACAAGAAGCTTGAGATGTTTGTTCTGTGCTGAGGTATATGTCAAATTTCTAATTTTTATATGTGCACAGATCTGATCTGATATCCTTGCTTTTATGTTAACCTGTTTTAGTCTCTGCACATTATAACTATGGAAATATTTCTATCTCACACAGAAGCGGGGTGCTATTTTCTATTGCCATAAATAAATACAGACTCCATTTCTACTTATGGTGTTTGACAATTAAAAAAAGCATGTCACTTAGACACTTTTTTTTTTTTTAATGTATGCAAAATGTTTTTTGTCTGCTACATAGGTGTCACAGGTCCAAACATGACTACCAAGATGCTGGACACCACTTAGCTGATTGGATTACAGCTCTTCTATACCTTTTTCTGTTGTCCAGAACAGTTATCTACACTTTGAGAATATTTGCTGCATCTTTTTCATGGCAGACATTTTGGCCATATCTAGGCTCTTGGTATTTAGTCATAGGTTATACGTCACTATGAGATCTCTTTATCCAGATAAAAAAGTAAAGTTTGAGCCCTCATCTGTATTACCCAAAACAGAACAAAAGAAATACAGTCGTGGAAAATGCCAATTATTAAAAGATTTAATCTATTTTTTCATTTAATCAAGCCCTGTATTAACTTCTTCGTAATTGTTCCATTTCTTCAGGCATCTTGTTACAGCATTGAAAGAAATCTTGTGTTTTAATTGTCTGCTGATCTAAATGAAAATATATATATATAGTTGTTAATCTTCAGTCATTAAAATGTTAAAGCAACTGTATTAAACTTGTTAAAAATCAGATGGTTAATGTCACTGCCATGAACACAGATGTCTTAGCAAGGCACTTCCAAGTGAGGAAAATAGTCAAGGGACAGAAGGTTGTAGACAGAGAATCCAAGTAGTAAAATACATTCAAAGCTGTGTGTTCCTCATAGGAAAAGTGTTTTATGCATGTGAGATGTTTTTGTTTTGGTTTATTTTGGGGGGATACAGAGGTTGCTTTTGCTTTTTGTTTTCTTAAAAAATGTGAATTAAATCTAAAATATTTTGTTCAGGTAATGGCAAACCTACAATATTACGATTAACAAAAAGCTAAGGAATACAGAAATTAAAGTATACCAATAGTCATTTATCTATGCTCTATGATAAAGATGTTCTTCCTAGGATCTGTATTCAGTTATATTTTTATTCTGAAGAATAAACTCTTTTTTTTGCAATGTGGCCAAAATAATGTTTTGCAAGATACTATAAGATTGTTTATGTGTGTTAGGAAATATTTCAGTTGGTTGTGTTTTTGATAGAATTTCAAATCACTGTTATTCTTTTGTAGCTCAAAGAATAGAGGGTTCAACCTTTTAGGGGAAAAAAATCTTGAGTTTGATTACTCACATTACGTATGTGATTATGGTATAATCCAATCTGCCCTGTTTTCGACTTGATGGTTTCAATCCTATTCCACTTGTCAGACACTCAAGTGTTTCTAAGTTCTAGCCCCAAAAGTGTGTGTTACCTCACAGATGTGAATCTATTCCACCCCGAGATAAACAGGCTTTCTATTTTCTCAGGAGGCAGCTTAGTGTGCTCTCTGGGGCTTAGCTTATTCTGTCCCCTGGAAATGGGCATTAGATAGATTTCAGCGACCCTTGAGTTTGATCCTCAAGACAGAGCTTCCTCCATCCCTCCTGTTGAAACTGGGTCACTGAATGAAAAGGAAACCAAGAGCCATGGGGTCAGGTAGAAAGCATCCAAGAGAGAGCCTGACACTTCCTTTCCTTTTTTTTTTTTTTTTTTTTTTTAAACCAATGATATTTAACCAACAAGCATAAACAGAATTGGCACCAGAACCCAGAGCTACTTCCCTAGATAATGCCCTTTTGCCCTCCTGTAGCCCTTTGACAGGGCTGCAGGGTACGGCTCCCTGTTGCACATTCTCCTGCTCTCTAGCCCCCACGTGCTGTGATTCTTGCATTCCTTTGCAATCTTGTTGCCCAGAGATGGGGGAGAGAGCACCCTTCTTACTGCTCTGGAGAAGGTACAGGATATGGACAAGTGTGTGTTCCTGCAGAGTTGTTACAGTTTTAGAAAGGAAGCAGATGTTTTGACCCAGTTAGGCAAGATTTGTGCACATGCTTAATTTTATACGTGTGAGTTGTCCCACTTACTTCAGTGGAACTCTTCACAGGAGAATCATTCACATGGCTACAGTAGAAAAGAATATCTGGGACATTCCTTTCAGAGAAGATTTGACTGATTATTTCCAGATAAATCAACATGATAGCATAGGATACAAGTAGTCTTATGTTGCAGTATTGACTTTTTTCATGAAACATCAGTCTTTCTGATGTGGAAGGAAGAACTTGTAGGGTCCTCCTCTGAATTTAATCTGTTAGAATGAGAAGTTCAGTGAACAGCCACAAAACATTAAAAGGAAAACCCACAAAACTTTAAGCAAGAATAAAGTAAGATCAGAAACTGCAGTATGCTATGGTCATTTGTAATGAGAATGGGTTGGAAAAAAGTGGTGAAAATAAAATACGATAATTTTGAGTTTGATAAAGATAAATCAAGATCTGACTACACCTGAGTGATTTCCAATATATAACATTCTCTTCTGGTGACTGATTACCTTGTACTGTAGAAGATTTTAAGTTTGGAGAGAGAAACTGTTACTCTAGAAAATGTTTTGGGGCAGTCTTAAAAACCTCATGAAACTCTGTTAGGGTACTTGAGAATGAAGTTACATCTTAGATGCCAAAAAGGAGGAAGTGGGAACCCTCCTGAGTAGACATTTACCATTAAAAATTCAGTGGAAAAAACCACAGTGAAATCCACAGTGAATGGTTGATAGAAGCATAAATAATTCAGTGAGTGGATGTCTCTGGATTCTTCCTGAATATTAAGAGAATTTCTGATTTCCTTCAATTCTTTCTTCAATTCTGGCCTTTAATCTGTCATTAAATATTTCCAAAGCTTGATATAAGATCACAAGGTGAAGTATAAAAACATCTTAGTCTTTACACAATAAATGCTTTTAACAAAATTCTTTCACTGTGCCTTTTAGTATCAGTATCTCATTTTTCTTTTTTTAAATCTTTGTTCGCATGTAATACAGTAGTTGTTGAGAAGGATCTAGGGCACAAGAGAATGTGAAATATGTAGGAACTCTTCTTTCAGATGTGCAGTAGTTCAAATAAATATGCTCTAAATATTATTTTAGATTTTAGAAAAAGGCTTGCTCTGAACAATCAACCTAGAGAAGTGTCTATTTCTTCTGCATCTAATTTGAAATTATTTTTCTACTATGTAGTTATTTCAATCATAACAATCTATCTTGCAAGTAAATTCTCTCCGAGGGGTGCGGCAGGGCAATGCAGAGTGGCCAGTCATTCATGCTGGGGAGCCCACAGCACACTCCAGCAGGAGAGCCCACAGCCAAGGAGGTGGTGGGAGGTTTCCACCCATGCGTGTGGTGAAGCAGTGGGGTGCTGTCTGCCCACTGTGCCAGGGGAGCTTATGGCTGGGGAGGTGAGGGGTGTCTATGGCTGCTGCTGGTGCACCCTTCACAGCATGTGCCCTTCCCACAATGTGTGGCCCTTAGCCACCAAGAATTCAGACAGCCCTGCTTGAAAGTTTTATTTTATTTTATTTTTTTTACCATATGCATGACTCAGATTCTGTGCTCAGAATGACACTACCTTTTGCCCCAGTTTAAATCTAAGTAGTATGGGTGGGGGGAGGCACTTGTTCCACTAGGCAACACTTTCTCAAGAAGCCATCTGTAGTTTACTTTAGGTGCACCATCTTCCCTCTTTATTCTCCCTTCTGCTGACCTGGTGTGCTATGGAACTGATAAATTTAATTCCTAACATCTACATGGGAAAATCCGCATGAGGGAGATGTAGGCAGTTTCTATTCCTTTTGTGTAACTTGAGGGGTTTGTTTGTTTTGTTGTTGTTTTTACAGGAGTGAAGGAGGAAAAGTACCCACATTTTAAAGCCTAAGAGACATTTTCTATAAATCCCAGGTTAAGTTTTATTTCTATTCATTTCTACATTACAATGTTTCAGTTTTGCAAAACATTTCTGGATGCCGTCTGTGTAACATTGGATTCTGTAATACTTTTGGCCAATGTTTGTATATACAAGGAACGTGTTTTTGGAACTTTTCTCAACACATGTATGGAGCTCCACCAAGATGGATTCAACAGTGCAGGAAATTTAGTCTTAATGTACCTTTTTAAAGCCAAAAACTTATTTTTATTCCAACACAAGTTAGGGCTGAAGTCTGAACTTTTACTGAGAATGAATTTTTGTGCTCTCATTACCTTAATCAGACCAGATCTGATGTTTGGGCTGGTCAAGCTAGTGTTTGGGCAGGAATTAGATCTCTGCAAAAATACAAAATGAAGATGTAGTGCAGGCTGTAAGGTTACAATCTACCGTAAAGAGGCAGTGGAGTGGGGAATCTGAGCATGTGCTTTAGGATGGTGTAACATAGTGGACATTGTTTAGAAAACAAAGTTGATATTAATTAGTTAGCAATCCACTGACAATTTTCTGCCAGTATATCCTGTACTGCTGCTGGTGGTAGTGCTAAAGTGACAAAAGACTTATGTATTTTATTAAGGTAAAGAAGAGCAATATGGATTGTATTTCTTTGTCCATCTGTAATTAATTCTGATGGTTTTCACTTTCAACTTTTTCAATTTTTCATAATGGGTTGTTATTATACATCATTTTCTTTCATTTGAGGCAGAAATAGGCATAAAGAGTAGTATTTTAACATTCAAATATGTGCTTATGAACTTTCTACCCTTTAATTAAAAGACAATAGTCTTGTCTGATCTTGTGCTTTGAACATGTCCTTTGAATATGCTTGAAACTATGGCATGGTGAAAGCTGTGATCATGTACCATCTGGAGATTTCTCCAGAGAGCCACAGGCAGGCATTTCAGGCCTGAAAACCCAGAGAAGTTAAGAGGTTAACAGTCTGCTTCAGTACCTGTGAGATGTTCTCAATAGGTGGCTCCCTGCAGGCCAGTTCAATTGAGGGGGTGTCATAGACCAGGTCCTGTTGGAGCAATTCCTCTAGGACTTGGAAGAGGACACCCAGGTGTGGGTAAGGAGGCACCAACCCCGGTCCAGTGAGGAGGCCCTCCACCTTGCAGAGGCCTTTGCCAGCTCGGAGAATGAGCGAGATCGGGGCTGAGGGCTCCATTTCCTGATAAGGAGCCAGGTAGAGAAGAAGAGAGGCAAATACATTCACAGAAGGGCACATCGAGGGGTGCCATCTGCTACTGCTGAGGTTGAGCTGGACATATCTTGAGGGAGTGCAGACTGGGCTTTAGCAAACTGAGTCACAGTTTGGCTGTCTCCACCCCTCCCCCAGAGAGGGCAAAGGAAGGGGATCAAGGTGAGCCCATGGACTGCAGCTTTGGATCTACTGCATATGAAGGAGGCTAGGACCACCTGGTTATGACAGCCTGGATCAGGGATTGGGCAGTTAGTACTACCCTGGACACACGATGCTCACAGTCCCTCTTCCATGTGGACCTGGCCCCACGGACTGGAATGAAAGAAGCCAGGCCATTGGTAATGACTTGCTTCCTGGGTGGCAAGATGTGCTTTTGGAGCTGCTACCCCTAAAAGTAATGGAGTTCAGAGGAGAACTATGGGTTGGGTTGGCTCCAGCACTCACCTGTGAGATGATCCTGGGCTGAGAATGGGGGCCGTTTTATGTGGTGCATGAGTGTGCACAAGTGACTGAAGAGGAGTGGAGGTGACTCAGAAGAGGGGAAGGCTGGGCCTGGGAAACTGCCCCCCCACCACAGAAAGAGACTGGCCAGGAGTGCATTGATATAGAGCAGGTGGCCAGTGCCACTCAGTTTCGACAGGCTCAACGGGAAGACCCAGAGTTCCAATGGCTAGGGACAGAGGACCCAGGAGAGGGGACATCCAGCAGCCACTCCAGCTTTGAGGTAATAGGGGGGCACCACAAGAGTCAACACAGTTTTCACTCTTCCAGCCAGTATATGGGCACCGTCCCAGGGGCCTATTACAGATCATCTAGGAGGAATGGGAGCTGCTGGTGGGGCCCAGAATAGTAGTGGAAAGATACCAACAGGAGTTACAAGACTGGATCCATAAGGCCCAGCAGATCGCTTGTCAGAACCTCAAGAACAACAGGAGACCCAGTATAATAGAAGAACGAAACCCAGAACAGTCCAACCAGGGGACATGGTCTTACTCTCACTTTGAGCGTCAGCGAGTAAACGCCTCACAATGTGGCAAGGCCCATTTAAGGTGATCTGCCAGGTAGGACTGGTAGATTTATGAAGTGCTTAAGACCAGGCACCATCGCGAGCATCAAATTTACCATATAAACCTCCTCAAATAATGGAAGGCCCCACAAGGTTGGCTGGTGCAAAAAGAGGAGACAGTAGAGGACCTGGGACCCCCCTGCCTTGAGTTAGAGGAATCCAGACTGGAAGGGCAAGTGTAACTGGGGAAAGATTTCAACCCTGATCAGAAACAGGAATTGGAGGAGGTGATAGAAGCCTTCTGGGATGTGTTCCAAGAAACCCTAGGGTGAGCGCGGGGGATTGAGCATGAGATCAGGACACCACCCGGTGCACTAGTCAAGGAGAGATGGAGGCCTATACCCCAACGTTGGCAACAGGAAGTACAAGAGTTTGAAAAGATGTGGAAGCAGGGAATTATATGGCCGTTACGAAGCCCATGGCGCAGTCTGGTCATACCTGTGGCTAAACTGGATGGATCACTCCGATTGTGCGCTGACTTTCGGAAGTTAAATGCATTAGTAACCTTCAATGCATTCCCTATGCCCCATATCACCCATCTTGTCAAGAGAATTGGGGAAGCCAGTTACATATACACCATCGACCTAGCCAAGGGGTACTGGCAAATCCCAATGCAAGCCACGGACTGTGCCAAAACCGCTTTGGGACCACTTGGGGCCTGTTTGAATTCATACGAATGCCTTTTGGGCTGAATGGAGCGGTGGCCACCTTTTCAGAGCCTTATGGACACCCTGTTGGCACCACATGCAGCATATGCAGTGGCTTATATCAATGACATCACCATCTTTACCTCAGATTGGCTCAAACATCTCGAGGCCCTGAGAGCTGTTTTGAGAGAACTTCAAACAGCTGGGTTGACTGCCAATCCAAGAAAATGTAAACTGGCAGATACGGAAACTAAGCATTTGGGGTTTTGTGTAGGGTGGGGAACCATCTGACCCCCGGCGGACAAGGTTGAGGCAATATGGTGGTTTCAAGAGCCATGCAACCACAGGCAACTCCATTCCTTCTTGGGGCTTATCAACTATTACTGGAGGTTCATATCGCACTTTGTGGAACTCGCCATACCCCTCACAGATGTGTTTTAAAGGGGGATTGTCAGGGGCCCAAAAGTGGATGTCAGAGATGAAAAGCAGCCTTGAGGGCCTGAAGGAGGCTATGTGTCATGACTTGGTGGTACATACTCCTGACTTCTCTACCCCTTTGGTTTTGCAGACCGCATCTGGCAATGCCCTAGGGGCTGTGCTACTGCAAAGATGGGGGGGAAGAGGAGCGTCCGGTCACCTTTGCAAGCCACAAACTCAGCCAAGCCAAAACCAGGTATCCCACCGAGAGCCCCAGCACAGAATAAGCAGAACCCCCACATCTGGGAGAACTCGCCCTCAGGCGTGCCGCCGGAGCAGGAACAGGCGCTACAGCCATGCAAGCCGGCTTTTCAATCAGCTGCTCCCAGAGCAGGGGAGTGCCAGGCCAATGGCTGCGGTGGGAGATGCTGCCATGGGAAAACTTAAAAACCCCACTACAGTGGGGAGAGGGAGAGAGAGAGCCAGTGGGGAGCATGCGAGGCTCGGAGTGACTCCTGCTGCTTGCAGGAGCGTTGTTGGAGGTGCGGAGCCTGCCTCCAGAGCAGGGGAAAATAACATCCCTGCATTAGGCTGGGGAGGATCCATCCCCACTCCCAGCTACCTTCAATTGCAAAGGGGATAAAAGGCATTGCCCTTTCTGGGGAAAGACAGGCACGCCTGATATCTGGAGTCCAACGCTTTAGCGCCAGGGGCTGGGGCTCCAGCTGCCTTAAAAACCCAGGTGGAAAAAAAAAAAAAAAAGACACCTACTGGAGCCAAAGTCAACACACAACCCCTTGGCAAAGGGGCTCCCAGGGGCATGGTGGATTTACATCAGCAACACCCAAGTGGTTGGCAAGTGGACAGGTTGTAGGGGAGGCAGAGCCCTGAGGAACATCATGGCGCAACTGTAAGTACCTCCATCACCAGGTCCCCCTCTGAGAAGAGGAACACCACAGAACCCCTCGTTTCACCCAATAACATCAAGTCATGGCAGGAAACTTTGAAGGGGGAGGGACCCCGGTAAAAGAGAGAATGGTACAGTACCCATCACGTCCATTAAAGCCTCCACAGGCTGATTAAACCCCCATGTTGTGTGCACACTCTGCTGACTTGCCTCTGGTGGGGAGGGGAGGATGAGCTGCCAGTGGGCGGACTGGTCCCTGGGCTATGGGATAGGGCTGGTGCTTCCCTCTGCAGCAGCTGTGCCCCCCCCCGACAAGCAACACCTACCCTCATACAGTCGTGTGCAAACATGCCTCTTGTTTTTTCTACACATGGCCAGTGTAGCTGGGAATCACTTCCCCTCCTCATTTTAAGCTATTTGAAATTGTTGGTAAACGGGAATACTCAGTGCTGCCAACTTACTATTCATATAAAAACAGGTTAAAGGCCAGCTTAAAGCCAGCTTTGCTCTCCCTCTTTCCTTATACCACTCTCTTTAATAAGAAAAACTACACTGGAAGCAGTTTTTTCATCTTTAGCCCATATACCAGAACAGCAAGAAAATGAGGGTTCCATCCACATTTTTCAGAAGTCTTCACTAGTGTAATATGCCTAGATTTTGGCTGTCCAACTTTTGGAGATGTCATCACTCTTTCATGGACCACTTAGCTGTAGACCTCTCTGGAAATACCAAATTTGGGTGACTTCCTCCTTGAAGTTCTTTTCAAGAAAATATTAATTTCCTACCCTAAAATGTTGTGTAAAACTGCTGCATTGCAAAATCCATAAGCAGCTGGATCAAACAGCTCTTTGATTTAATCCCTCCGTTTGTTATACACCATATGTCAAGAACTTTTGAAGTTTACAGAGAAGCCCTGAGACACAAACTCAGAGTAGACCTTAATTAAGGAATTAGGATACTCAGATGGGATAGACCATACCAAGTTTCAAGCCCCTGGTCTGTCTGACTTAAACTTAAAGCCACATGTCCCTGGCTTCCCTAGGCTGTTTCTCTTACTTTTATACTCAACAACCAAACCTTAAAAAGCTTCTCAAAAAAATTGTTGTTGAAACTAATGCATTTTATTTTATTTATTTATCCACATTTTAGACGGCCAATAAATCACACGAAAAAGTCAGTCTAGGCCCTCTCTCTTAAATTCCACCTCAATCCCTAAGGTCATCTGACAGCAACTTCCTGCAAGTACCATTTGCACTGAGTTCACTTGGCAAAAACACATAGAAGGTTGTTCCCAGCAGTAGAACAGCACCAGGCTCTGGAACTCCCTCCCCTCTGTGGCCCACAAGAATCCAAACCTCAACATCTGTGTTGAAGTGCTGAAGAACTTTTATTTGGGAAGGCATTGAATAAGAAAATTAGGGTATTATTTGGGAACTTTTTGGTATATACTGCTATGTATCTTAGTTAATATTTTATCTGATTTTATCAGTTGTTTTTTTTTACTGTAAACTGCCCTTAGCCTTTTGGCAGGAAGGGTGACATATAAATCTAATAATAATAATAATATTGTGTATGAGCATAAATATAATTTTCTTCCTGTAAATCAAGGGTTTTAAACTCACCTTTTGCCCCAGGCAGTATCTGGGCCATCATCTTTTGTAGGATGGATCAAAACCAGGACACAGGATGTCTCCAGTTTGGAACATCTGTCGTCAGCAGCATTGGCTCCAGCCCCAGTGTGGGGCACATGACAGTACTGTCTCCAGGTCTGACCTGGGGTAGTGGCTTTGGCTTTGGCACAGGGTATGAAACAGCCCCATCACAGGATGTGTGGCAATGGTGGCTCCATAAAGGTATGGCAGCTGGGCCAGCAGAAGAGGATCTAGAGCAATGTGACAGTGATGGTAGTGACAGCAAAGAGCTAAGTGGCTGCAGGGAAACTGTGTGTGTGTATCAGCCCCTGTTCACACTCTTGGTACAGGGACTCAAGGGCCTTGGATTTTGCAGTTGACTATGTTTCCAACTTCTGATTCCCCACTAGTAGCCCAGAAAGTCAGATACAGCAGCTCTATGGAGCTGATCTGGCACAACAACCATATGTTTGACATCCCTGCTGTAATTCAAATGAAAAAAGTAATTAAAATACTGCATGGTTTGCTCTCCTTAGCTAATTTTTGTCTCTGTTTCAAAAATTTGTTTTGCGTTAGAATTCTGCCCTAGCTGTCTCTGAGTTTCTAAGGGTAAATTAACAAGCCATAATTTTCTGAACACTTCACAACCTGCTCTCATCATTTTCCTCATTTGAGCCGATACATTTTATACAACCCTTAAATAAAAATAGTTTCTGCTCTACAGAAGGATACTATTAATATTTGGAAGCCCTCAATATATCACAGGGAGGAAACAAGTATGCTTCCATAAGAACCACACCTACTGCCGTTCATTCCATTGCCAGAACATTTCTACAGAGACTTTTGAGCATCCTGAGCCCTCCAATGCATGTGTTTGTCCTTTTTGCTCCAAGTCTAAAAATCAGCTTTCACGCCTCATAAAGAGTAACAGAAAATCACTGGATGAAACAAATAAAAACAAATTTGGACATAAAGGCAAAGCAGCTAGCACCTTTTCAGAGTATGAAATGACTGATCTATATGGGATCCCAATCCAAGAAATCATTTCTGCATGTTTTAACTTTTACTCATCATATTAATAGTTCCACTGAATTCAGTAGTACTATTTGTGAAGGTAAAGTTGAGAGAGCACTTAAATGAGAGAATACTTTAAGTTACCTTCTCTTATGTACATTTCTAATCATGACCAGGGACCTACTCATTTCAAGGAGACAGGCAGATCATGGAGCTGGCTGCCATTTTCTCAGGCTTATTGCGGCAGGAATCCCTGATGCCTCTAATCGGTTGAGGGGCCCTGGTGGTTCTTCCCCTTGCTGCTAATTAGCTGAGAGGGCTGTCTGTTGTACAGCCTTGCCCCACTAGAGAAGGGTGGGGCTGCATGACAGGCAGCCCTCTCAGTCAAGCAGGAGCGAGGGGTGGGGTTGGCTACCATCTTAGCTGCTCCCGTTTGCACTGGCAGCTCCCTCCACAATGGATCCAACTGGATAGCCAGCATTTTATTTTTAATAAGTTTTTTTTCTTGTCATGGATTTCATGTTTATTGCCCAATTTTGCAGACAATGCTCAATTTTGTGATTTCTGTGAGGTCTGTGAAATAATGAATTGAGTAGGTCCCTAATCTTGACAGTTTTGTCAACCAAGCTTTTAAATGTAGAAGAAACTTAAGCATCTTGCCCGATGTCACTTACAAACCCTGGAGCAGAACAGTGATCCCATAATTTATTAACTCACTTGCATGCTGTACGAATGACATTTGATTACTGGACTCCATTAAGCGAACTCAGATATTCTCAGTAACTGTAACATGCATGAGTCAGTTACCACAAGACTCCTCATTATAAGGTCATTAATTTTGTAAATTTAAATGCAAATTCTAAATGCTGTACTAAAATATAGTTGGAGATTGTGTTTTTGTTTTGTTTTGTTTTCAAATAAGAGACAATATAAGCCATCTGTGCTTGATGCCATATTTGAAATGATTCAGGTAGCTTTTGGGGATGTTTTTGGGAGCTGTGTTGATCTGAGACAAAAAAATGCAAAAATCTAGAACTCTTGGTTCAGAGATGATCCCTTTTATTAGGCGTACTAAGAAAGTGCAAAAGAACTTACTTTTTTCTGCAAGCTTTCAGGCACACATACCCTTACTCGGACTCAGGGAAAATTAAACATGGTAAAAAGCATGAACAGTGCATGTCCCTGGTGGCTGGGGGGGCCATGGCTGTGCTGGCGGCGAGGGCGGGTGGCGAGAGCTGACCGGGGGTCGGCAACCACCTGCAGGCAGCAGCAGCAGCCTGGGGCAATTGTGGACTGCCCACAGACATGTCAGCAGCAGAGTGGTGAGCAGCAACTGGCTGCAGGCATCGCCAACAGTGTCAGCAGTGCCTTTTTGCAGGGGGTGCACCACCATACTCAGGGAGTGCACGTGCATCTGTGTGCTCCCTCTGTGCATTGCCCCTGGTAAGACGTCCCCATAGGTAGAAAATAAACTTCATTTTTGCACAGAGGAAGCTGAAGACAGAAGTCTGTTCTTCTGGGTCCATGACAGTGTCTTTGTGAGTTGCTCTTCAATGTGCAGATGAGGCAGGATTCCTTCCCTGGTGGTGTCAGATGGCAGGGAGGTATAAAAATCTTTCTTGTTGCTAAATCTTTCTTGTTGTTCAACAATGAAGTTTAAATTCAAAATTGGCTAAAATTTGACATCTTCTATATTTTAGGGATGTATTTGGTAGCTGTGCTGGTTTGAGACAAAAAGAAATGATACAGCTTTTGAAACTTATGTCTCATTAGAGAAATAAATGGAGGAAGAGAGTGTATGCCTCCATTTCTATCCTTCATCAGGAACATTTGTCAAAAAAATTGTAGAAAAAGTGAGGGGAAGTAATGTTTTTCTTTGGTCTGAGACAATTTGTTTTTCTTCCTGGATGTAAATGTAGACTTTTGAGAATTTATGCTATATATAATGTGTAACTATATTACTGTGAAATCTATTATTCATTGTCTGGTCATAATTACCAGAGGACAGCAGTGTATTCAAGCCTCCACAATAAAGAGTGCATTTTTTAACAAGCCCTGTTGAGTTGAGTTCATATGTCCCAAATGAACCCAATGAAAAAAGGGAAAATATCCATGTGCTCATAGTGTTAGGGTAACTTATAATAAAACATCACTATTCTAACATTGCTTAATTCAGTAATAGTGAATGAATGGCAACAATACTGAAGAGTCAATAAGAAGAAATAAAGAAAAACTAATTTCCAGTTGAAACTACAATGTTAGGTAACAAGAATGTAATTTTCTAAGTAGTGCAATGGCATTTTTAATTCTTAAGGGACAGTATCTTCTCTTTCATCTCTTCACTATATCCCTTGGAAATCAAATATAGAAATGTTTCATTCAATATACAACAAATTAAAATCTGTGAAGATGACTTTTTCTAATGCATTTTTTCTAAGATTATCATTATACTGTATAAGTGATAAGATGGTCTGTTACATATGTTGTAAATCCAGAACCAACAAGAGAGCATCATGGCAAAGTTTGGTCATATATGTCTAAAGCTAGAACATATTTTGTTATTTTTTAAATAAAAAAGCCTTTTTAGAGTACATCCATTTCTTCTTCTATGTCATATATCTGTGGTATCTGTGGTATCTTTTGGATGCCAAAGGCCAAATCTAATTAGAAAAAATATTTATCTCCAATTATTAGAGATTATGAGGAATAAGGGAAAGAACATCTATATAGTCAGTAATGCCAAAGTAGTGTTCAATCTGAATTATCTTGTCAACATGTTTTTAGTGTAATCACTCTACTTATATGTAGAGTAACTAATTACTATGAACAGATCAATAGCTGAAGTGTGAAAAAATTCCCTTCTGAAACTGTATAATGATGAAAAACACTTCTCTAAACTATGCAAAGAAAACAGAAAATCGAAGTCAATGGCACCAATAGTGACAAGAATGTATTTTATGTATTTCAGAAAACTTAGTTTTGTCACTGAGAATGGAAAATTTTTGCAAATATTTTCTAGATGGGACGTTTATTTTTGTGTCCTCAATTCAGTTGGCACTTTTAATCAGTATTAGTGAGCTGGTAAACAAATTCATGGTGTAACTGAATTACAGGCATGTCACATCCCTCTTATATTGTTCATATATCATATAACTTGCAGTTCACTTTCACTAACACACAGAAAGTGTGTCAGAAATTGGTCTGGGGCCCAGCTATTGAGTATAGGCCAGATGCTGTCAGAGTTGCTTGGCAGCAGGAAAGCAAGCACATGAGGATACAGACATTTTGGAATGTCAATGCTCTACAACGCCCTGCTGCTTAGAAGAGATGACAATAATCTGGCCTGTTACTTTCTGGTTTATAGCAGATGATTTTTTCCTTGTGCCAGAACACTGGTATTATTGAAAAAAGCCACCAGTACATCTTTATTAGTGATTCCCTTGATAGAAGTCTGGCTAAATGGACCATATCTATCAAATTTTTATTTTTAAACATTCCAGGCAGATTAGGTAGACACTGTACATTATACTAGATTTAATTAAAAATATTTGAAAAATTAAATTATCTGTATGTCATTATCTATTATTCCTATTGCAAGAGCACACTGCTCCAAAGACTGGCCCCATTCTTGTGGGTACTGTACAAAAATGGTCCCTACCTTTGAGAGTTTTAAGCCAGTCAATAAGTAGACAGAGGGGAGAGGTGGGGGTGCAGGAGGATAAGGATATTGTAAAGAGCTATGCCTATAAATTACTGAAATGCTGATTATTTTCAATGGGTCACTGCCTTGAGCAGCATCTTCAGTTGGTCTGTGATTTGTATGTTACAGGAAGGGCTGGTTACAAAGACTGAATTGAAAGATGGTGAAGTGATAGCTTTGCAAAATTTGGTAATGGGCACTTCCCAAACATAAGAAACAAAGGGGACAGGGAGATTTATGAAGTGTTATATCTGTACTCAAATATAACAACATTATGATATGATTTTAAAGACATAGTCTGCTCCTTTCAGGATGACCTGGCCCTTGCTGCACTCTGTCCCAGTCAGCTGTCTCTGAGCACTGTTCTCAGCTGAGCATGCAAGAAAACAGGAATGAGGCAGGGAGGGAAGAAGGGTGTATAGTGCTGGAGAACTGGACAGTCCAATTTTAAAAATCTGTCCTGGGTGTCCTACTGCAAATGGGGCAAAAATGTTCTTTTGCCCAAAGTGATGGAACAACCAGGACAGGTTATTAAACTGGGCTGTCCTGGCAAAAACAGAAAGTATGGTCATCCTACATTTTGTTGTGCCTAACTTGTGTCTCTAACTTGTGCCTGGGGAATAAATTAGGCTCTGAATCAGGGGAGTTCAAAGATAGTTCTGCTTCCCTTGTTGCTTCACTGCATTAACAGGATCTTAGAGTATGGTCCATAGTATTTAATGTTGCTTTTTTATTTATATTCATAATATGGTTTCTTAGCAAGTGGAAATATGTTAGTGTGAAGTGTATTTGATTCCATCAGAGAGAACTTATCTAGCACATCTGTATTTTGTCAAACTAAATGTAAACCATAAAGAATTAACTAAGTTTTCTCCTGGGCCAAAACTGGTTTTATGAAGTAGAATGAGATTTGGAAAGGAGTCAGTTTAAGATGTACTGTCAACAACAAGCTGTTCCTTTTAAAACCTGATTGCTCTACTAAAACATAAACAGTGAAATTTAAAAGACTATTTTAACATTAACTAATGCTTATTTAAATTAAACTGAAGAAATAGAATTCCCAAAATCTCTCATGACCAAAGTATTGCAACAAACATGATTTCTTAGAACTCTAAATAAATAAGATAAATTTACATGATGTATTTTTAAAGAACCACTGTCCTGGAGGGTTAACGATACCAGATCCTTTTGTTAAAGATCCTGCAGAATGTGAAAAGACTCTATTCTGTTGTTTAGAAAAGCACTGATGTGAGGTTGTTAATGCTGTCAGCCCTCTTATAGTATGAGCAGGGCTTGATTGTACAACCATTCCTATATGACACTGACCCTACACTGCACACATCTCTCTTCCTCTTTCACTATGAGATGATATCTAGTTTAATTAGGTTTTAAATAAAATTATCTGAAATAGTGTATATTCCCCCATGAAAAATGAAAGTCTAAGTAAAGCTAAGACCTACATGGCTTTTTTCTGCCCTCACAAAACTCCTGTTGCCTTTAATGAGAATTTGAAGCCTAGATACTCATGATAATAAGTGTTATCTTTCCTTATACTATACTGCAAGTACCCCAATTTATATCAGTTTCCTTATGACTTTCATAAATGAATTCTTTAACACAAAATTATTACAGAGCAAAAGAATGTTTCAACAGAGATTTCACAATATTTACCTAATGATTCTTCATGCAGTACTCCACTATTCGGCAAATCCTGATGGTTTGGTTCACATGAATCTCTTGCGAGTTCCCTGATCTGCTACATTTTAGCTGGGCTTTTGAGTGTCAACTTCAAGACCACTTTCAAGCCTATACCTAGTAACCACCTACAATGAAAATCCCTTTACTCAGCCTCAAGTGGTAGTCCAGCCTGGTGTTGGAAACTGCTGGACTTCAGATTGACAGGTGTTCTAAGCCTGCCCTGTCCTTTTTTGGAAATCACCCAGGTAACAAGTGCAGGAAGCCTACCATGCAGCAATTCACAAGTTCCTGTTCTTGACTTCTGGCATTTTTTTTTTGCACTTCACTTCCAGTCCTTACTCCCTGTTATTTGAGACGAATGTAGGACAGACAACTAGTTTATAGACTAATTCCTGAAAGGGTTCCTTCGGAGAACTAGGAAGTAAAATGAGAACAGATGTCTTGCTGGGCACAAGGTAAGATATAGGCAAAAAGGCGTGGTTCATGCTACTTAAGGAAGGCCTGTCTTAAGGATAGTCAGTCTGGACATCACCTAGATAGCCTGCATGACTGCCATTAAAAAAATTATAGTAGAAAAGCCAAAAATCACACTTTAAATATTTCTACTCAAAATACATGCATCCAGACATGTGTCTTTTATTATAAAGGTTTATATGCTACAAGGTTATAGAGGGTGGCGGGGTTTCTGAGGGAATAACCTGTCAAAAGAACCTATTCCTCATCAGTCTCATCTCTTCTTACATAGAACTAAGTTTCATTACCTAGAAGTACTCTATTCCATGAAGAGCCATTCTTCAGCAGGCCTCTTGGAGGTTTGCAATCCTATTTAGCATGAATATATCAGAACTGAAGCCACAGAACTAATTTTTTTCAAAAGATGTAGTAAGATTCTAGTCCAAAGTCTAATGAAGTTAAATTAATCTCTTCCTTTCATGTCAAAGGTCTTAGAAACAGAGCTTAAACCATCTAGTCCCTTCTGTACCCATTTTGCTGACTTTTTAAAATCCTTTCGAGATATATAGACTATATTATAAAAATTACTAAACTATATCATTAGTGCTTGTAAATAAAAGAGAAATATACTTTTTATAATACATAGTTTCATACTTCATTCACATTTATAATTGTGATGTTGCATCCCATTTGGTAATATGTGATATTTCTCTATCAAACCTAAGTGCAGATAACCACAAGCTTAAAGACCAAGTTTTCAGGAAGTGAATATTGCATACAAGGAAAAAAATACCCGTGTTTAAGGTGGAAGATTAATAATGTCTCCCCCTCTTCCCCCCATTAACTGTACTCGATCTAGCCAAAGTTGTGAAAAAGATGACGCTTTAATGATTTCCTGGCAGACACTTCCTATTGAAATGTCAGAATTAGTTCATGTAGCATTGCATAATTTATGTAGAACCCTGACTAATAACTACATAGACTAGGCAGCCAGTTAAAATATAAAGTACTGGGAAATTCAAAATAATTTAGTACTGAAACGACATTTCAGTCATAAATGAATAACTAAATATAGACTATATGTCTAATAACTCTACTTTTTGCATGGAGCATTAATACATGTAGGGTTTATATATCTATATCTAACTTTAGGGATTATGAACCTCAAGAAATGAATTACGTTATGGTTTGGACATTTCCTGAAATCAGACTCTCTCAAGTTCTTTCTAGAAAATACATGATTTAACTTATCTTCCAACATAACATGAACATTCCTACTGGAAATATTTAATTTGTAACCAGAATGCTTAGAAATGTTTCACTGAACTGCCACCTTTCATATTTTTCTTTTTTCTGCCTCCTCCCATTCCCATTGAGAACTGTTGGTATCATAGTTTTTTTTTTTACCACAAAAAATGGAGTATGACTGTAATATTTCAGAGGGCTTGAGCCTATCATCTGTGACTTAGTGACTATTAAATCCATTCATAATTGATGCTTCCTGAGGAAAAATAACACAAACTATAAAGATCCTAGACAGAACATAAAATAAAGCACACCTTGTTAAATGTTAAATGCATTTGTATAGGGAAAATTATTTTAGGTTCAGGTTGAATAACATATTCAACTTTCTGGTTGGGTGTTCTGTCCACTGTGAGGAACTCCACATGAAATGGAAAGGGAGCCGATAAATATGACAATGGTATGCTTTGCATTTTGTTATCCTGTTTTGCCCTTAATTTCCCCTCAACTATTTTGAAAATTCTAAACTGTTTATTTCAACTATAGGTGAAATATGACTCCTGAATTTTCAGAAAGCATTTGCAGATCTGTATTGTGATCCAGTCCTTATGCAGGATATTGCCAGCCTTGGCCCTTTTCAATGTTCTGCAAACATAGAATCGGTGTTCATCTTAATACTTATATGTTAAACAATATCATAACAAATAAGACACCCCGTGTCTTCAGCTATCCCTCAGTACAAGGATGATGTCTTCCAGGGAGGGATTATAGGTGAGTTTTAAGATGGCTGAAGAGTCCAACCCATGCTCTGCAAGTTTTTCCACAGATATGATGTGCAGCCCAGCAGGTCTCGCTTTAGGAGAGCAATAGTGATGTCATATCTTGACAGTTCTCTAGCTACTGTGGCAGTTCTTCTTTCAGGACATTGGCTGTCTGGGGAGTCCATGTGAGTGTGAATATTCCATGTGGTGAATTTCAGTATTTTATTTTGCTGGCTTTGGCTGTAGGTAGAGTGATACCACTGGATGCTGCAATCCAGCCAGGAGAGAGGGAAAGGGGCTGAGACAGCCTATGTTTAAGGCACCTCTTCTAGCCCCTTCCCTGTTCAGGGTGAGCAGAGGGGATCTAAAGAGGACTGCTCAGTCACAGCTGTAGCTGCCGAATTGTACTTCTGTCTTAGTAAATGCAAAAGTGACCATCAAATGGCCGCTGCCTAAGTGCAGATTTGTGACTAGGGACTCCCAGAGATCACTGTTCTTGTCTCTACTGCCACTCATCTGTTGTCACAGGACTTGGTTTGTGGGAGATTTTAACATCCACTATGTACTATCCCTGGTAGAGGCCTGAGCATGACATTTTTTAATGTGGGGAAGCCAGTGCGCAAGCAAAAGCCACATGAACTTGACACGAATAAGCCCTGAACCCAGGACAAGGATGTCCAAGACAACCAGAGACATCCATCCCACTGCAGCCCTCATACACGTTCACAGCCACAGAGAACCTCAAGTGCAGCAGATCCTCAAGTGCACCTGTTTCACCACTGGGGTCTTCAAGAGTTTGGACCATACTTAGTCTGGGACCTCGCTTCAAACCTGCTCATCAGTGGAGACCCCACCAGGAGTACAAGACTTCAGATGACATTTCTCTGAGAGTCATTGGAACTCACCAGCTTCTCCACCATGACAAGGTTATCGTCCATGACAAGGTTATTGTCCAAGGAGAGGACTCCGTGTAAAGAGCAGATTACTGAACATAGTTCTGTATGGTTACTCATTAGGACTATATGTTAGATTTACTTGGAAGAAAAATATCTTTTTTCAAACTTGATATACGCTGATTTAGAAAGTATCAGATTGGACCTTGTCTCAGGCTCTGGACCTTCATTATGGGTGCAGACAGAAGTGGCAATTTGCACCTAATCTGGCCACAGAGGACAGTCTATAGTCAAGACAAAACACAAGTGCATGCCTTTAGACCATTTCAAAAGTCATCAACTGGGTGAAATCTGAACCTTCATTGCATGAGGGATCAGATGGAGATGTTTCAAAATATAGAGTGTCCATACACGTGTTCTGGGGTACAGGAGGGGGCACTTTAATTAGAGCGGCTCTGAGAGCCTCTCTAATTAAAGTGCCCATAGCATCACGTGCATTCAGTGTTCCACACTTCAAAATGGTGCCAGGGCTTTAGTTAAAGTGCCCCCACTGCCATTTTGAAATGTAGGGATGCTGACTACACTTGATGCAGAGGCTGCAGGAGACATTTGGCAGACTCAACTTCATAGATTTCATAGACATTAGGGTCTGGAAGGGACCTAGTGATATCATCCAGTGCCCCTGTCATAGGCAGGAAGTCAACTCTGATTAAGTGACTCCAGCAAGAAAAACATCCACATGTTTTTTGAAAGAGTCCAGACCCTGGATACTCGCATCATAAAGAACTTTGTTCTTATGTCTAGTCTAAATCGACCTTCCTGGAGTTTATGGCTATTAGCCCTTGTTATCCCTTGGGGAGCTCTAGTGAACAGCTGCAATCCCAGGTCCTGATGCACCCCTCTTATATAATTGTAGACTGCCACCAAGTCCCCCCGAGCCTTCTCTGAGAGTCCCAAGTCCCTCAGCCTCTCCTCATACAGCCTGCCCTCCAGGCCTTGGATCATAGAAGTGGCTCTGCTCTGGACTCTCCCAAGCTTTTCCACATCCCTCCTGAAGTGGAGGACCCAAAATTGGATGCAGTACTCCAGCTGTGGTCTCACCAGGACTGAGTAAAGCAGGAGGATGCCTTCCCTGGTTTTGCTTGAGCTGCATCAGTGGATGCATGCCAGAGTTTGGTTTGCTCTGACATGTGCTAATTAGTATGCATCAGAGCAGAGGTCTGTTACATGTATAGGTGTCCATAGCATCTTCTGTAACTTTTATCTGTACTGCCTCCCAGCTTGTCACTGTTTTCAGAATGAAAAGGGGGAAAGGGAGTGGAGGGAGTTTGGTCTGAGGTTTTTTCAGTGCCTCCCCCCCACAGTGGTGGGCTCCAATTCATCCACCCCACCCCCTAGAGCCAACAGGGGAATCTCTAGAATATGCGCCCCTTGCTACCTTCCCCCTCTCCCATACTGAAAACAGTTTGGGCTGGCAGGGAAGAGGGGCCATTGCTAGGAGAAACCAGGCAGCACTTGATTCCCCTCCCCTCTGGAACCAACAGTGAACTTCTGTTTGGTCCAGGGAATTGTTGTAACTCCAAATACTTCCCACAAAGTGTTCTGAGTTACAGTGAGAAGCTTCACTTCTGTATGCACCCTATATTTAGTCACTTTTTGCTAATTTTTACAGTGATTAACAAGATGATAAACATAGAAAATTCTCCCTTATCCTTTCTTAGTCTAAATCCCCTCTTTCATTTTAATCCCATCTCCAAAGCAACTTTGGGCATGGTGCCTAAAAGATATCAGTACCCCTACAGTATCCCAGAATCTCAAATACATATAAGAAATTTATCTTCACATAGCCTCTGTGAGGTGGGAAATTAGACATCTATAAACTACAGAGAACATCTGTAGATAGTGAAACATAATACATGGAAAGGACAAACCAGAATGCTTGTTATTTTCAGGTTTAAAAGGTATTTGTCAGCTGTAGAAAAAGGAAGCCACCATGATTGCTACTACTGAATAGTTTAGAAGGCTTTCTAAACATAGGAAATTTCAAATTTCATATTAAAGCCCAGGACAAAGGAAGCTGAGTATTTCAAAGGCAGTAAAAACACAGTTATGGCAGATGCTCTATCTGAGACTGCCCAGATGTGTGTTAAGGTACAAGATGTTCATTGACTTCACTGATATCCATAGGTCAGTATCAACAACAGAGCTCAGTTGGATGTCACTGGAGAATTAACGCTTAGGAAGGTACATCAGAAAGGATCTCTTAAACAATATTTCAGCTGAAGATATATGAGGACTGAGACAAATAAATGCCAGTTTTGAGTTTTCTGAATTATGTTCATTCCCTCATTAGGTCCTACACCACCTTATTGTTAAGGATGAAGACAGATAGATAATATTTTAAAGAGAGGTTAGCCCTAACATTGGCCTCGGAGCATTGTGCATTATAAATACTAAGTTCCTAAAACAGAAGCTGTCTTTTTGTTATTTTAATTCTTTAATTGTTTGTACAAAGGGATCTGTACTGTAGCCAAGATCCTAATTGTTATCTAATGTAAAAGTAAAAATTATGCTTTTGATAAAAGCTGTAACATCATTAGCTCCTGCTTCTTAGAGCAACGGAATTAAAGTCTTTTGACTTTATCTCTGCTTTACCTGGTATTTTTAATGAATTTTCAAATTCTAAATGAAAGCTTCAGGGAAATCTGCTTTCTGTAAAACTAACTGAATTTCACAGCTATATACAAAGATGTATATAATAATAAATACCACTTAACAGTATTTATAGCACATTATATGTTCAATATGCTTAGCTCTTTTTAATTTTTTACATAAGGGATGCTCAACCTCTGGCCTATGACCCAAACCTGGCCTGTGGCGTTGTATGATCCAGCCTGTGGGGGCCCCTGATGGTCTGGAAATTTGGGGGAGGGGAAGAATGGTGGCAATTAATACTGTTACCACCCCCTACCGTAAAATTTCCAAGCCCTGCAAGCTAGCTAACATATCCTTGTTCACTGGATCCTGCTGGCTTGGTGGCAGGGGGCAGGGTGGAATGAGGCACCAGGACCTGAATCTGGCACGTGCAGGGCCAGAGCAGCATGGGGCAGGGCAGTAGAATGCACAGGGGAAACGTGGGGCTGGTAGCAGGGTGAGACAGCAGGGCTCCATCTATTGTGGTGGGGCCAGGGAGCTGGGGCTGGGAATGGTGCATGTGTAGTGGGGGCTGGGCAGCAGGTCCTGCTCTGGTATGTGTGAAGTTGATGTGGTGAACCCAATCCAGGGCCAGGCTGCAGCCATAATATATTGTATGGGACCAGGCCTTAATACACTTTCCATATTTAATAACTTGTTTCTTGATCTCTTGAACTTTTGAAAATTTTACTAGGATATGTGATACAAATATCTACCAAAATTTGGCTTTTGTTTGGAGATGGAGCAACTTGTTGCATTAGCCTTTAAAGAATAATGTTTATATGATAGCTGGATAACTTCATAAACAGTGTTATTATTCTATTTTCTGGTTGGCTCACCCTTTTCATTTTTTAGTTCCTCCCTCCCATCCTCCAGTTCCCTAGCCAGTTTCTTATCAGGATGATTTCTTCTTATAACTTTCAAAATTGGCAGGAACTGCTGGATAATTAAGAAAAAATAAAAAAATGTGATTTTGTAAATTATCATGCATGTTTTTGAGAAGGCAAACTGCATCATATTTTAATAATGGTACATAGTAGTATAGTCTTAAATCTCTTCTTTTACTGGTTTCACTGTGAAGTAGCTCCATTAAATTTATTTCATTTACTTAATATTTGTACTGGTATAACTGAGTCAAGTCAAGCCACAGTGGGCACATCCATACGAGCATGCACATGCCTCTTGCCCTGCCTCAAATTCCTTTGAGGAAGGGCAACAGGCACATGCGGGAACAAAAAAATGTTCCCCGCTCTGCAAGTTTGCAGCACAGGGAGAAAAGTTGACCCCTTGATATCCAGGTGTCTAAAAGAAGTGAAGTATAAAAAAGTGGCCCTGAGGCAACCAGAGGCTGTATCCTCCATGAGGATCCTCCTCGCCCTGGTGCTGAAATACGCAACTGGTGAGGCCACCATGCCTGGAACATCTTCCATAAACAGAAAACTTTGAAGAAAGAAAGTTCATGAATCTAGTGTTTCTGAAGAAGTTTCACAGGTTTAATTAGGCACAGTGAAACTTGATAATGAAAATAACACAAGAACAGAAGCAAATATCAAACCACATCAGGATTCCAGAAGAATTGAAGTTATTTGTTCTGCTACAGCTGTTGATGCATCAGTTTACTATTTTACAATCTCCCTGCTAGAGCTCTGTAGAGGTTTCCTTAGATTTAGTATATATTCTATTTTTATTATCTTAATTGGACTAATATGTTGAACCTGAGTCATGAAAATCTTCTGTAATTCTATACATGGTCGCCCTGAGAGATGCTGGAAGGTTGGAGGAGGCACGGCGACTGCCTGCAGGTGACAGCGGTGACAGCAGCAGTGGAGTCATGGCAGCGACAAGTGAGGAGCTCTCGCAGGCTGTGGTTTAGGGAATATTTTATAAAACATTTTTGGAAATGCAAGGAGATTGTGGAAGAAAGGTAATGACCTCCCTTTATTAAATAGAAACCACTGTTTTTGAGGTGTAGTACAAAAATGAAAATCAAGAAGATTGGTCAGTTAGCTTTTGGCTTGGAAAATACTTGTCAACATTCAGTCCTATGCACATCTCCACTTAAATGCCATTTAAGTCCATATATAGCTGCAGCTATGGATAAGAAGCCAGTTTTTTTCTATCTTGCCAGGGTGGGAAGTTCTTAAAGCTCTTTCTAGATGGCACTCTGAATGAACTTTTAGCAGTCCAACAGCTTACTAGATGACTGAAGCTTCAGGGGAACTTGATGATGTGGCAGTTTCTTGCATGTGCACTAAACAGCTGTGGGGTATTGTCAATGCAGAACATTCAGTAATGGCAGGACAGCAACCTGATATTACATAGTACAAACAAATGAAAAACTTACTTTAAAACATGACATTGTTTATGGAATTATATACGTCAAGTGAATTAATTGTAAATTACTGTAGATGGAACTAGCAAAAAAAAAAATATTGCACAATCTTCTGAATCTGCTACATTCCACTACATTGAGCATTTGGCTTGTTTCATCACACACAACTGAAATGTTGATATAAACCATACAGTGAGCTCAGCTGGAATTTGTCACAAATCTTCTAGGGTGGGTTTCTCTCATGTGTTTCCAGTTCTCTCTGTTCTTTTCTCTGGAACAGCTCTGCTCTCTGGAGAAGTGTATAGGAGTGGGAACTTCAGAGTCTCAAAGCTTAAATTGTGTAAAGAAGACAGAGAGGTGAGAGGCTCTGGGAGCATTTGCCAATGAGTTAGAGGAAAGGCATACTGAAAAAGATGCAGTGCTTAAGGCAGTGCAGAAGAACTACCACAGGGCTACCAATGTAGGGCTACAAAAAAAAAGTACTTAGCTTTGTGAAAAAATTCAAGTGTTCATGATTTGTTTCCTACAGGGAAGAAACCAGATGTTTCTACTTTTTTCACAAAGAGGGAAAGAGTGAGGGAGAAAAAAAGCCTGTTTAGAAATTGCTGCATGGTGACAGTAGTACCAAAAAGGATCCTGGAGTCTGGGTTAATCACAGACTCAACATTAATCAGGAATGTGAAGTAGTTGTAAAAAAAGGAAATGCAAGTTTGGGCTGTATCCACAGGAATATTAGTGTAAGGCACATGAGGTAATAGTGCCACTGTAGTCAGCACACTGGTGTGACCTTATCTAAAGTTTTGTGTGCAGTTTTGAAAGCTGCATTTCAAGAAGGAAGTAAAGAGGTTAGAGTGGGTCTAGAGGAAGCCAACAAAAATGAAAAAGTAGCTGGAAGGCAAGCCATGTGCTGAATTGTTTGAAGAACAGGTCATGGTTAGCTTGGAGAAAATGCAATAGAAGAGGTACATGATAGCAAATATCTGAAAGTTTGCCATAAAAGGAAGGAGAACAGCTGTTCTCCCTTGTGCAAATGGCAGGATGCAAAGCAACTGCAGCAACATCAATTTATGTTAGACATCAGGAAGAACTTCTTTACTGTTAGGAGAGTGAGGAGATGGAATAGACTGCCCAGGGAAAGTTGTGGCATTTCCTTCGTAGTAGGTTTTCAAGAAGAGATTGGATAGACATTTGATGGGGTGATTTAAGAGTAGCCCAGGGGCTTCTGAATTCATGGAGGGGGCTGGACTAAATGGTCCTTGATGTCCCTTCCACCCCTATGATTCTATGGGGCATTTTCCAGGGATTTGGGAGATGCAGATCCTAGGCCCTGTTCTCTTGGATATGCAGGAGTGCTTGAACCAGAACTTTCCATGCCCCAGGAAAGTGGCTTGACCCCTGGGCTTATGGAGTCATGATCACTAATCTTTTAAGATATTCCATTTTTTATGATTATTTAAATACAAATTGGCTAAGATGGAGGAATATTTTATCTCCTAGTGGTTACTACACTTACATAAGTTGTAATAATCAGGTTCAAGTCCATGCTCTGAATTAGGCAAAGCAAGGGCTTGATTTAAACTTCCCATGTCCCAACAGAGTGATCTGGCCACTGGATATTCTGAATTATTCAGTAGGAATTATTACAACTTATATGAAACATAAGAAATTTAATCTTGAAGTTAAGTCTTTTCATGATTAAGGTCTTGTCAGAACTAATACTTCTTCAGTGAATCAGCATTCCCTATTGACAATTCACCTTATTTCACCACTAACTGGTTTCATATACCTTTCTCTGAAACACTTTGTACTGGCCCCTGTTACTGGATTTAGAAGGCCAGACTGGTGTGGTTTAGTACGTTCTGTGTAACTCCACCACGATGGTCTCTAGACCAAGTGGATAAACATATAAAAATCTGATGTCTGTTCTGATTTTAAAAAACCTCACTTTGTTTTAATATTCTCTACAATACGTAAGTGTGTACAATACATAAGTGTGTGACCTTTGACTACTAGAAAAAATCACATTGTGAGCCAGCCCCATAGGAAATTACTGTGTTTTCCCCTGCTGAGAAAAAAGGGTAAGTGAATTTTTATTTTATTCAAAAGACATGCTGAATTATCAAAACAAAAGTTCAGCTGTAAAATGAGCCATTTCTGGCTGACCAACCAATGTTGAAAGAGGTTTATGAGGAGCATTTCTTTTCCACTTGAGTGAAATTACTATCTTGATAACTCCTATTGAAATGTCACACTTAGAAGTATTTCTTGATGTTTATTGTGACATGAATATCTATATAAAATAAATATCTCTCTCAGGATTATAGTTTTATGTGTTACTGACCAAGGTCAAATGCCTCCCTGGAGTGACTCTACTGACTAAATTGCACAGGAAGGAATCAGAGTAAGCAATAATGGCCTATTTCCAGATGTGTTCTTAATTTGTCGTATGCTTATTAAAAATGCTGTATAACAGCTCAGTAATATTTGCAGTAAATAAAACATGCAAGCCTTGAATTGGAATAGTCCAAAATGTTCATCAAGGCAGGGGTTGGCAACTTATTATCTGTGGGTCACATCTGGTCCAAAGAGCCATTTTATCCAACCCATAGAGATGGAGGGCTTTTGAAGATTTTCAGCAGTGCGGAAATTTCTGAGGGGGGCTTTGGCAGTGAGGAGCTTCACCCACACAATGGCCAGCTGGAGGGGAGAAATGGCAGTGGCAGCACTGTAATTGGAGCAGTAGCTACAGTGGTGTGCACCAAGTTTAACAGCTAAACTAAGCTTTGTTAAAGTAGTCGTCAACCCCAATCAAAAGCTTTAATACCCTTGAAACTATTGTGAATTTATTCATTCACTCTTTTCCCTTCCATGAGCATATACAAATAGAAAAAGCTGTAACATCTGTTTGTTCTAGGGTTCCATATTTTCCCATATTTTGTAGTTCTATTCATATGCATATTTTCTAACTTTTAATTTGGGTCAAAGACAGAACATTGGCAATCCAGTCTTAGAGCACTGAAAAGTGTTGGCTTAAGTGAAAACTCAGTCTTCTGGTGCAATTCCAAAAAAACATGAGCAACTATTCCCATGATTCATTTGGACTTCAGGCTGCCTCCTGACTTCTGTGAAGACTATAGTAACAGGTTAGTGGTCTTTCCTGAAAGTTATCTTCACCCTTCACAAAGTACAACAAATTATTAGAAACAAACGAAGACACCAGGCCTAGAAGATGGCATAGATGAGGTTTTGAAAGGTTTTAGAAGATTGAGAGGAAAGAAAAAACAGCTGAAGTCACTAAAGTTGACAGGTTGGGAAAAGAAGGTTAGTGGGCATCATTTAAAGAGCCTTAGCAAAGGTCCACTAAATTTCAGTGAGATTGTTTCATGTATGCAAAATTTGGGGTATACAGAAATAAATCTTGAAGCAAATCAGAAGGGGTTAGATGTCTTAAGTCCTGCAAATAGACTTTACAAGTTTCAGTTTCAGACATGGGGGTCTGCAGGATTTGTTCACCCTTGATTTGGATGATTACATTTGCAAACACATCAACACCTGCTTTAAATGTCTAAATACTAAGTTGAGTGTCCAAAAGCCAGCATGCTGAATAAAGATCTACCAAAAATGAGACAATAGGACATGCCAAGGGCAAAAGCATATCTTAAGTCCAACTTCAGCTTCTTATTTTGCGCTAGAGAAAGGCATTTCCCTCTGCTTGGAATTCACATACCTGAATCCATTTCTAGAGTGTCTTGCTCAAAAATACAAGGATTTTTCTTGAAATCACATGCTGATGACACAACTGAGTGGGACTGACAGTATTTTGAGAATATTTTGGAAGACACATAAAATCCAAAGAGATAGGAACCAGTTGGTGAAGTGGGCATTATAGAAGACAAAGTGAAATTCAGCAAAAACAAATGTGAGATGCTACACATAAGGAAGAAAAACTAAATGTACAAAAATAGAATGAGGGATACCTGGCGTGGTAATGGACTTCTGAGAAGGATCTGGGGATTATGGTGGGCCATAAATGTAATAGGAGTCATCAATATGAGACACTTACAGGAATAAAAAACAAGTGCAATTATGGGTTGCATTAAAATGTTTTGTATGCAAGACAAAGGAAGTTGTTGCTACTTTACCCATCACTCAGCTAGAATACATTGGGCACCATGTTTTAAAAAGACAAAATGGAAAGAGTTTATAAGAAGGTTGGAAATATACTACAAGACTTGTAAGAAGGTTGGAAAGAAAACTGTCTGAGGAGAGGCTGAAGGAACTGGAATGTTAAATTTAAAGAAAAGGGGAATGAGAGGGGACACCCTAGATTTTTTAAATACCTAAAGGGTTTTGATAAAAAAGTTGGTGAAACATCATTCTTCCATTGCTTCATGTCCTGGTTTGTACGGCAGGGTTTTAAACTTGCAGCAAAATAGATTTTATCAAATCTTAAGGGAAAACATACCAAACTGTTAACAGTAGAACAACTGAATGAGGTAACTAGAGAAACTGTGGGATTTCTGTCCTCGTGGTTTTTAAGAAGAGGCTGAGCATGCTTTTATCTGTAATAGTTTAGGAATACAGAGTTCTTTGTTTTTGGCAGAAGTTGAACTAGCTGACCATCAAGTTGCAAGGTCCAGGGAAGTTCCATTTTCCCAGAAATATAGCTCCTTCCTCAACCCAAATTTCCAGCAAACCAAAAAAACCCTGCTTTTTGGCTAATTCTAACTCTGTATCTAGCATAACTATGGGCAGCAAGCAGGCCAAACAGGGCACTGGCTATAGGTATTGATTTAGAGGGGTACCAGAATGGCATCCCCTAGGGAGCCTTCTCTGTAAAAGCAGCAGGAGCTCATATACAGGGAACCCACACCACAGAAGTCTCCAGGATCAGATAAGACTCTTCTGCATACGCCACATCCCAGCACAACCCCTGGTATCCAGCATAACCCCTTCCATGCCTCCCTCTTCTCTGTCACTGCTTTTTGATATCTCTGCACAGGATGCAAAAATTACTAGTTACTCCTCTGATGCATTAAGTGACCAGGTATTTATGCTAAATGGCAGCCCCTTTTTATAAATGGAGCCATTGCCTGATATTTTCAAAAAATGCAGGGTAAAAAACAGAATGTATTTTCTGTATTTTTTCATATAGTAGAAAAAAGGAATACAATATGTTTGGTATTCAGGAACATAGGTATATTCCTGAGACTAAAACATTTGTAATTGGGAAACCTGGGTGTCAAGCTTACTAAAGCCCTTAACTAGCTTGTTACAGAGCAAAATGTACCTAGGTGACTTTCAGTAATTGTCCAGCAATGCTTTTATATGTTTGGAAGTCCTGACCTGAGACAATCTGCAAATACCGCTTAATTACTGATGGTCACAGGAGATACTTGGAAGTACTGTGCACTGCACTGAGACAATAGATGTGAGACAGGTGAGCGTAAAAGGGGAAATACTGAAGAATGTAGCAGGTAAAATGGAGACGGGTTACCTGAGGTTATAAGATGGTAGGCAAGTTATGTGCCATCAATCCAATGTCTATATTTAGCCATGGTTTTTTGCGTCCAGTAGGTTTATTAAGTGAGGTTCATAGGTTCATCTACGAAAGGTGTTTTTGTAAATTCCCATTGAGGATTAGCACTGAGAGATTGGAGAGACAGTGGTTGTCTTGTGAGAAGTGTGCACCCACAGGTAATTAGGTATTTTTGTCTTTGATAGATTTTTGGTGTGCATACATTTTGGTATGCAGTTGTTGTTTGCTTTCTCCTTCATATTTTCCATCAGGGCATTTAGTGCACTGGATGAGATACATTACATTTCTGGAGGTGCAGGTGTAAGATCCAGGAATGGTGATGGGTCTGTTGCAATGTGTAGTTTTTGTGGAAGTGGTGGTGATTTGTTGCCAGGTTTTACATTTTTTTTGTCCCAGCATGGTCTGGATCCATTCAGTAAATTTTGATCTGTGATAAAGAAAAATAGTACAATACTAAACAAAGTCATTTATTGTCTTGATAAATCCCTTTAACTCTTCATTGTGCTGATGTTTTCCTAAATGAATGACTAAAGACAGGAGGAAATACAGAAAGGCTTGTGACCTCAGTGTGGGAGGCAAGAAAATGTGGGCTTTCCCATGGTATTCTGTTGTTTTAGTCCAGAGTTTACATAGTTGTAACTTTCCAATATCAGTAGACACCAAAGAATAAACAAAAATCAGGGCCAGATACTATTTCCATATGTAGCTCAGCAACTCCATTTACTTCAAAACAGATGCAGCTGAGACTAAAATTTGGTCCACTGTGTCTATGTGTATTTCATCAGGGAAACTTAAGGTAGTTCTAATAATTATACCACAGTGTATGCCAGTCTTTTAGCTGTGCAACATAGTTATTGGTAATATCATCTGTCCTCTTAACTGGACATTAAAAAGTCAGCATGGGTCAAAGCATTGGCTCTGAAAACTGCTGTAATAGGAATATACCCCAGTCTATGCAGTGTCTTCTCTAAATGTCTTTCAGCCATTTCTAAATTAATCTTGAATCATATCTGAGTCATTTCAGGTACAGGAAAAATGGCTAAGTACAGGCATTCAAGAAAGCCAAGGGAGAAACATTCTAACTTTCAAGCTTTACTCTTAAGCACCCAAGGTTAGGTCAGAAGCAAGCAGAACACACATTAGCCCCTGGAAGGGGGGAGGGGGAAGATCCTGCCTGTGTGGCCTGAGCCCAGCACATCAGGGGGGCTCTCATATGCCTCCTAGCTTTCCCCTGGGGTACTCCAGGTTGCTGAAGATGCCAGAGTGGAGCCAAATGGCCAAGCCACCCCTGACTGACTGGTGGGAACATCGCAAACTCCCACCTGGACTTGATCCACAGCAGCTCATCATGACATGCACCGTCACAGCTGTGAGCCACCAGCCAGCCATCCTTCACATGCCCATCCACTGTACCCTGCACCCACCAACTGTGTGTATCAGATGCCTGAGTTGTGTGTGTCCATCCTGGATGTCTGTATTCCCTCCCTCGCACCCATGCTGGTGCCCCCAGCCCTACACAGTGGCAGGCTGTCCAGCTCTGTGAAGCCCTGGCTGACTACCTTTGAGTGCCCTTGCCCTGGCACTGGGACATGTGTCTCCAGCCTTGGGCTCCTCTGACTTTGTATCACAGGCACTGCTGCCCACAACCCAGCCTGCTTAGGCATCATCCCCCTGCCCCTCCCTCCCCCTCCCTAACTGCCCCCAGGGGCACAACCAGGATGTGGGGGAATGGTCTGAGGAAGAGACTTGCCTTATTTTAATCAAACGTTAAAGCTGCCAAACTTTTAGTATTTTTATTAAACAAAAACTGTGCCATGTTGCCACTCCAGAACTTGGAATCTTCCTCTCAGTCAACATTGTGGGGAAAGACCCTAGCTGCACTGGATGGTTATGATGTTGAAAGGGGGAGGCGGGTGGGCAGCCAAGGGGGCTCAACTTAACCCTGAAACCTTGAGGCTGCAGGGAGAATGCCGCATATGAAACTGCTGTCCCTCAGTTTAATTAAATGTTGCAACTGCCAAACTTTTTGTGTGCATAATAAGGAAAAACTGGAAAATTGTCTGCCCCAGAACTTGGGCCTAGGGAGGTGCCTATCCTCACAGATGGTCCTGCTGCACCACTCCCTGCAGCAGGACCCAGGCACAGAGTGCCCTGGCATGGTGGGTTCCCCCCCCACCCCATCTCACCCATTTTGAGTGCTCAGATGCTCCTCTGGGATTGGCCAGGTACCTCTTTGGGGCCCTGAACCTATGCTGATGACTGTGAGTGGGCCCTGGAAGGGGCTGAGTCAATGCCATCCCTGGCAACAGGACTCAGGCAGCCTGTTCCCTTCCCCTCCCCAAGTGCTGCTTCCTACAGTAGGCCACACCAGATGCCTTCCTGTCTCCTTGGACCACAGATCAGGGGCTCCCCCACACTACAGCACCTCAGTGCATGGTGTATAGCATTCTCCCACAGAAGCCCCCAGCCACATTCTTCCTCTCCTCATGGGACTCTCGAGCATGTTGCTCCAAGTAGGAGTCCCTAGAGCAGGGCTCTCCATGCCGCGGGGGGGGGGGGGGGGCGGTTGGAGGGGGAGCAGTTGGACGCCTGCCCCACTACTTCTGCCCAGGAGTACAACAGTCTCCTAGCAGGAGATGGCACTGATGCCACTCAGGGATGATGTCATAACTTGATACCAAGCAGTCCTTCACCCTTTGCATTTATTCCTTATCCTGGTGCTGCATCCCTTTCAGCTCCGTAGCTATGAGGGTAGCCTCCCTTAGAGGGTGGCCATCTGTAGACCTTATTCTTGGACCTTTGCAGTGTGTCCTTAGCCTGTACAGCTTATTCAAATGCTGTGGCAGCATGGGTGCAAGTAGTTGTCAACCTGTCCCTTCCAACTCCCCACATTGAAGGCCCCATTTGGTTACCAGCGTTGTCTATGCATGTCTCCAGTGCTGTCTATACATATGTCTCTGACTGAAAATCCTGGATCCAGCATCTCAGTCTCCATGACCAGGCACTACAGAGTTTTCAGACAAGAGAGACCAAAGGACCTATGGTAAGTTCCCTGTCTGGACCCTTTCCCCCACTCAGGGCTGGAAACTGTGCAGCTGCTCACAACCTGGCAGTGACCATGCTGTGAAATGCTTGTGTTCTACCTCCCAGCTGGGAAAATATGGCTGCCTGCATTCCATCTCCCTGCCATGGGAGACAGGAGGGCTGGGTACCCAAGTGTCTGGGCCCAGAGGGATGAGCCTTCTCTGGTTCTCCAGAGGATTTTTTTGCTAGGGAGAATTCCTGTTTCCCACTGTTGCTTCCCTGCAACAACTCTTGTAAGTAGGTACTCTGCTGAATGGTGGCTGGAGGAGTGCCAGCAAAAGCCAGAGTTGCGACTGTTGCAGCGTCTTAGCTGTGGGCCTTGAAAAAAAGCTTTCAGTGTCTTTTCAAATGTGTTTGGGTGCAGGTTTGTATTAGGTGGGTCCACATAATTACAGTGGGCTCTCTCAGGAAAGCAACATGACCTTGAGGGACAAGGTGACCATCTGTCAATTAACCATATTTATAGTCCCACTCAATGTACCACAGACTGATAAGCCCCCAACAACAGTAGAGGGTACCGGCCCTTGTACCTCAGATTTATTTGAGGCCAGTGGTGTGGGAGTTTAAGGGGGTGTTTGAGAGGCATGTGGTCAGTGGAAGGCATCAGGAAATCAGTGTCATCAGTCCTCCACATGGACAATTGTTGAGACAAGAGCACTCTGAATATCAGAGTAGGCAACGGTATCTTTCCCCATGAGCATACCCCAACTGACTAAAGAGTCATATTAGACCAGGGTTGGGAAAAATATGGACCATGCACCAGATTCAGCCTGCTAACTGCTTGTGTCCAGCCCATGGGCATGTGACTGCAAATTCATGGGGTCTGGCCCATGGTGAACCAGTGGCTTTGGCTGCTGTTGCGTGGGTGGGCTCATCCTGGGCCCATCCACAGTTTACATCAGCTTCTGGCATGTACCTGCTGCATCATAATGAGTGGGAGGGCACATCCTATCTGAAGCTTACACCAGTTCCCTCCATGCACACCAGAAGCAGAGCCAGGCAGGTGTCACCATCAGCTGTGGACGCTGGTGGCAAGTTTCCAATGGTGATCAAGGTGATTGCCAGGGACCATAGTTGGCATGCTGATGTAGTAGTGTCAGCTACAGACCTGGATGGATGTCCCAATCCCTACTTGGAACCTCCTGGCAGCATTCACAGCTTATGCCAGCACTAACCTGGTGTTGCTTCCGGTGCACGTGGCGGGAGCTGATGTAAGATGTGATCAGGGCCAGGACATTTTGGATCAGGGTGTGTGCAGGTGGTTTGGGTGGGGAGACAAGAGAGACAGAGATGGAAAAAGAGTCAGAGATGTGGCCCATGACAGGACGCAAGGATGGTTTGGGTGGGGATGGTTTGGGTGGCCCAGAGGTGGTGCTGGTGGCAACAGTGGGGAAGAGGTGCAGGGCAGCCCCAGCACAGGCTCTGGGTGGCCATAGCAAGAAAAGCTCCAGCAGCGGTGAGAAGACAGATGTGCCTGCTGCTAGGTTCCACTTTTTCCCAGTGCCTAGCAGCAGCTTCTGCATGGCCACTACTGCCTCTGTACCAGGACCACCACCACCACAGCTGGGCAGCAGCTCCAGCCCCTCAGGGTAGGAAAGTGGCCCAGAGGCAGTGCTGGTTGTGGCAGTGGGCCCAGCTGAGCTGCCCCTCTTGAAACTCAAAGGCTGTGCCCCAAGTCATTTAAGGTGCATTATGCCACCAAACTTCCTACAGTGGCTGGAATTAATGCACAATATGCTGCCAACACCATTTAAGGCAGTGCAAAAGCATTTAGCCTGCTTTAAAGCGTCATGCACACACACCTCTTGTTTTGTCTATAAACATCACATTCAGAATGTCAGCAGTAAAGTTTCTTCATGGGTACCTGCCTGCATGTTTAGCCAGCATGACAGGGTGTGCCAACTTCAAAGTGTTGAAACCACCATACTTGCAATGGTATATGTCCCAGCACGTTACTGCACTCCTGTATGGTCCAGTAGTTGTCACACTAAAAAGCTGGACACTGTGATTAACAGTGTGCAGAGGCTCATAACAGGCTGCACAATTTACACATAGAGATATATTCTCTGCACTGTAGGGTGTGTGGTTTTGGAAACAGAGGATAGACCAGGGGTGGGGCTGACCCAGCACTTGGGCAGACTATATGAGCTTTGTCCAAAGCTAGACTACCTTCCTGTGAGGGGGGCTGAGCAGTGTGCTGCAAAGACCCATGGGTTGCTGATGGAATACAACCTAAATTGAGTGGTGACAGGATCTGGTACAGATATTCATTACGGTTCTCTAACCTGCAATGCTGAAGTCTGATACCACATCCATCCAGGGTTATCTTAAAGCCAGATCCACCATTTTTACAGTGCCCTATGTGCTCTGACTATCTGTTCAGGTACAGCTGTGGAGCAGTTTCTGCACACTTACCACACAATAAGTGTAACTTCTGTGCCTAGGCAATGTGTTTTCCCTCTATTTCTCTCTTCATCTCCCTTCCCCTCTACTCGTTCTACAGAATCTCACCTGCAATCCTGGGGTTCCTACACACATGCAGGAAGGCTGCTTGGATGCACTGTAATTACAGTGCATCGGAGCATATTCTCTTAATCAAGTCTGTGGGACTGAGATAATTACCATGGTCCAGCAAACTCCAGCATCACTTCTATCAGCATCCCTATGCAGAAAAACAGCAGCAGGGAGCTTTAAAGTAAAGCTCGTTCAATGAGCTTTAGTTCAAAGTGCCCCGCCAACATTTTTTAGTGCAGGGACACTGATGCATGTGATGTTCTGGTCATTTTGAACTAGTGTGGCTCTTGGAGCTGCATAAAGTGCTTCCCCCCCCAGCCTCCCAGAGTATGTCTATAAATGTCCTTGGTTTGGTAAATTTAAAACTCAGTGACAGTTTAGAAAACTGACCACCTCTGAATTAATTTCATTCTTTTACTTTAAAAATGTCATGCTCCTACACACGAAATAGATTATAGATGTAACGGAGATTACTTCATCATGGATTATCTTCCCAAACGACTCACTTCTAACATTTTGCTTGCTTCTTTTGAGATTACCATATGAACACATACATTTCATTGGAAACTGCTATGGTTCAGTGGTAGAATCCTTGTCTGCCACACAGGAGACCTAGGTTCACTTTTCAAATGCTGAGAGGCACCAAATATCTAGACCCAATCTGGCCTTTGGATGTTATGTCAGTGGCCTAAAGGGAAGATGGAAGGTCTGGGCAGCCTCCACTCCTCCAAAAACTCCTGCCCAGGTGTATGCATCAAAGGTTTGGTGTGACCTCTCACACATACATCATGGTCTGGAGGGGGAGCCCACAACTGATTCTCTGCAAAAAGGCTGAGCTTCTTATTTCACATCAGTATTCTTGAAAACAGGCATGAACCTGTCCAGAGACCCAGAGAATACAGCGATGAGAGTCATCCACATAAAATCAGTCCCAAATAGGTGAAGGTAATCTTAAAGCATTTGAACATTTTCAAGTCAGCTGGGCCAGATGACCTGCACCTGAGAGTCCTGGAAGATCTGGTTGAACCCATAGCGGTGCCTCTGGTGAGGCTGATCAAAGAATCATGGAACTCATGAGAGGTCCCAAACAACTGGAAGGAGGCTAACATGGTGCCCATCTTTAAGAAAGAGAAGAGGGATGACCCTGCAAACTCTAGGCCAGTCAGTCTGACTTTGATCCTGGGAAAAATGGCACATAACTTGCACTTTGTATTATTATATTTTAGCCTAGTTCTATTACTCCACCCCTCAAAGTCATCCTTTTTTTTCCTGTATGATTTTTTTTTATCATCTTTTGTATTCAAAACTGTCAACATCTTACAGTGTAAGGTTTGTGTTCTCCTATTAGTAAATTAGAAGGAATAACTGTAAAGTGAAATGCCTTACTAACCAGCTTTCCATTACCACTTTGTTAGTCCCTCGTTTGTGTCTTAACTCTGTAGAGTGATTAATTAGGGTTCATCTTTAATGCCTTCATAAATCATTTTGTATGATCAGGGCCTTGGAGTGTCAGAAACAGAAAACATAAACTGCTGGGCCCTCCGATTTTTGTTTAATTTGCTATTCAGAGGTTAAAATAATGCATATCTGTGTGGTTTCTCAGAAATTCAGGATATTAGAAAGCCTTTAAGGGAAAAAAGAGGGATAATGAGGGAAACTGTTTACACCATTTGAAATGAGGAGCACAAGGTATGAAACATAAGAAATCTTATACTAGTTTGACTTTTCCATGGTTTGTGATGCCAGCTCTGAAAAATGAAAATGGGAGAGAATGCTGAGACAGCACTTGGCTTCATGCAAACCTGACATTTATTCAAATCCTGTGGGGAAAAAACAGCAAGTTCAGGTATGGTATTAAAATAGACTGTGCTTCAATATCATTGTGAATGATGAAGGAAATGTCAGTTCTTAAAAATGAATGTTGTCTGGCTTAAGAAAAGGGGTGCATGGATTAAGGCATCTATTCATCACTGGCAAGATTATCAGATGGTACTGATTTAATTGATTTTACTATTTTTCATGTTTAAAATTTGCCTAATGCAAATATAATATTGAAAACATCAATAGAGTTCCATTGGTGACAAAACAGGCTCCTCTTAAAAATTGTTAATAAAAGCACCATGATCTAGTGAGAGAGTTGACTAAGTATTTAACTTTTAAAATATAATGATCCAAGTTTAACTGCACACTCTGTGTACCTGAGAATCACAGTTCATCTAACTTGTGATATGAGAAACATAAAGCCTCAAAAATTAATTTGTTTAATTTACCAGTTCTGTATAAAATATATCCAAGTTTTTGGGGCTTTGTTTGTTTTTTTAAAAGAAACCTAAATATGTTAGATTTGCTCCTTGAATTCAAAGTGTTTTGTGCTCCAAATCAGTTACCACTCCAGACTTTCACTGAATGTAAGTGCTGTTGTATATTCAAAGGAAAATGTCAAGTAGCAGAAGATGTCAGTTTCTCTATGTTTTATGACTACAAAATTCAGTTATTAGCCTGAGAAGAAAAAAATCATTCTACAGGTTTAAGGGAAATGAAGAAAAATAAGACATCTCTGCTTTAAAATATATCTGTAACAAAAAGATGTACTGGACATTCTGACAGAAACATGAAATGAAATATAAGCTGCAGTTCTTTGGAAATGCTGGCGTGGACACTATGTCATTGGTGCCAGCTGATGTGGGAAAAGCATACAAATGTGTCAAACAGAAGAGCAGCAGCTGCATTTTCTGTGCAAAGAGAACTGGCTTACAACTGGGAAACATCCATGGAGCAAAAAAATTATAGCCAAACTAGCAGAGACAGTGATGAAGTAGTCACTGGTAAACAGATTATGAATTGTGCATAAGACTTCATCAAAGTAATGTTAATAGTGTGGATGAAAAAGAGAGAATATGTCTTGCCATATGTATATGGAAATGATAAAGGACTCTGGAAACTTGCCTGGGGCATGAGTGCATTCAACAAGGTTTGCTGAAAGCACTGAATATAAGTGACTTCTATTTTTTTAAAGAAAAAATCATGAGGTGGAACAGTGTGGACCAACCTTTTTGGCAGGTATGCCACAAATTAGCCCCACATTTGCCCTGAGTGCCACTCCAATCCGTTTCCTCGCCCTGATCTTCTGCACAGCTTCCTGTTCCCTGCCCAATGCTTCCTACCTGATTTGAAGCTCTGCTTTCTGGTCCCTGCCCAATTTCATCCACAGTCTTCTTCATACCACATACAGGCTGCCTTTGCCGCTTGTTGGCCATATCGAGCACAGATCTCACAGTGCTCTAAGTGTAACATATAACTTCACCCTAATTTACAATAATAACTTACACTGGGGATACACTAAGATTGTGTACCCACAGTTCTTGTCAATTCTGTCCTGGGTAACTGTTTGCTCAATTCAGGAAAATTCAGGTGCAGTCAAATCCAGAGGAGATACAGTGATGTGGTTGCACCCTGCCTTCTTTCACCTGCTTTCAGACCACATCACATGAGCAGCAGGTGGGCTCAGCTTAGGGAAGCATCAGTGACATTGGAAGTGCAATGATCACTGGGTTCAATTAACAGAGGCATATGTATGTATATGCTGGCATTTTGGAAGAAGAAATGTGGTCATTTTTTGTCACTTTGCAACTTTGTAATGTGGATTTGCAGCTTTGTTTCCTATGAGAATATCAGACCTTGTGTTTGCTGGTATGTTGAGCATGCTGCAAAGCCCATCTTTCCTCAGACTATTGTTGTACAAGTAGGTTGAGGGCTGGAGTATTAAAGTCATTAGCATCCCTTTCGTTTTTCGTGTCCAATCTATAAGATAAGTGCTTACAACAATTTTTATAAATTGGACAAAATTAACATTTTCCCCATGTGAATTAAGCCTCTTGGCTTCCCCTCCTCAGATAAGGAAACTGAGGCTGGGAGATGTTAATTTTTCTTCCTGGGGTAATGCATAAAACTTTGGAGGCTGAATTAAAAATCACTGACTTCATGGAAGTCAGGATTTCATTCTGGATCTTCTCACTACCTTTCATTCTGGATCTTCTCGCTGCCTTTAAAAGAACAGCATCAGAGAGGCATCTGCCTCCCATCAAGGTCACTGCCCTGGCTCCTCACTCAGCTCGGGGTTCTCTGACCCTTGGCTTCTCTTCTCACTTTGTGGTGTGTCTATCCCACCGTGGGGAAGGAGGAGGGAGGGAACTGGGAACAGGAGTGCAGCCAACCCTGCAATGCTCAGCACTGTTCCCTAACCTTCTTTACAAAATTCTGAATTCACTTATGACTACTGACTCCCCTGCCACCTAATGCTGAGGACTGGTCTCCAGAGAACACTCCTTCTTTCCCCAGTGTACAAACTCACATAAGTTACACTAGTGTTAATGCAACATATGTCACCATCCATCCTGAGCTTATTAGCCCAAGATATGGGAGTTAGCTTGTGGAAGAGAAGAAATCAAGTTTCCTTATAATTCAATCAAACATATTTAGATGCATATTTAGATGCCTAGAATGCACATATTTTTGAGGTAAAATATAGTAAAAAATAAAGAATACATAGATTCTATAGCATAATAAACCCTGGTCTGTAAAACAGCTATCACCTTATTACATGAGTTTTAATTCTGTATTTGGCCATCCAGTTTTCTGATCTAAGCACAAACTTGTTGTACTGACATGCACAAGAATTTTTGCTCTATTGAACGTGCAGTTCGGCTCAGACTGTTTCAAATTGTTGGCCCTAGATGTTCAGCTTTGATATTATTAAGAGTGTTATTTTGCCCATTTAATTAGGTGTCTGCCCACAAATGCTGGTTAGCATACTTTTGATAAAGTTTGGGTATTTACTATCATTTATGAAACTGTGATGTTATCTGAAACCCATTGATTTGGGCACTAACCTCAGATATGGGAGTCCCAAGTTGAAGTTCCTGCCTGAAGTAGAATGATTTAGGATAAAAAACTAAGCTCTGAATCAGACAATTGTACTGCAGGCAGCCTTGGTTAGATACTTTCTTCTAATTTCCAGCCTAAATGTATTCATGGCCAATTTCATATCCATTATTTTTTTTCTGTCAATATAGTACCTTAAATAGCTTTTCTTACTATCTGAAATTTACCCAGAAGTACTTTTAGACAGTAACAGCCTTCATGTTGATAAATGAGCCAGACTCATTTAGCTCTCTGTTACCCTGATTATCTAGTAGGCCTTCTCTGCATCTGTTGCAGGTTGAGTTCATCTTTCTGAAACTGTAAGAACTAAATTCCATGTGAGGTCTTGGCAGTGCCTTGTACAATTACATTAATGCTAACTTCAATAGTAAATACCCATATTATCTCACATATAACATGCACCTCTTCCCCAAAAAACAGCTCCCAACCCAAAAAATTGAGGTGCAGGTTTTAAGTAGGGAAGCTTTTTTCTTCACTGGAAAAGAAGCAAGTCTGGAGACACTGGTCATGCCATGCATGTGCCAAGATGGTTGTTGCTTGTATCTGCCCAGCAAACTGAAGAGATCAAGTCTTGTGTTAACCATCTCATAGCCATAGCTAGTGGCTGAGCACTATAACTTATGCCTAAAGCAGCAAGTAAGCTTCTGGCAGTATCTTAATGAGGCTTCTGATGAGGAAACAATCATTTATTTATAGGAACTTATATAAAGAACTACTTGTACTAAAGACCTAACAGTCTTGCTTCTGCCCTTGTAAGTATTGGGGGCCTAACCTCATGTGACAGAATAACTCGGCCACATTACATTCATAGTTATTCTGTAATTAACTAACATGCCACCTGTTTTCTCATCTGTTTTTTAGCTATCAGCTTGTAGAAGATATTCTGGTGGAGTCCCAAAGTGGCATAACCTTGCAGTTTGTATTATTATATCCAGCCTAGTTCTATTACTCCACTCCTCAAAATCATCCATTTTTTCTGTATTCAACACTGTCAACATCTTTGTGTTTAATGCATAAATTTAATGCATAAATTCCCACTTTTGTACCAAAGTCTTCAATGAAAAAATTAAAGAAAGTTAGTCTGGAGATCAGTTTTTGAGCAACTCATAACACTTCCCTTTCAATTCTATACAGTGTTACATCCCCTTTAACTCATTCCCTCTCTTCCCCAACATATGAACTAATCTTCAGAATAACAAGTAATATACCACTGATGTTCTGATTGATTGGAATTACACATTTTCCTTTGTCTAGAAAGCCATTTAACTTAGAGAAACCTATTAAGCTAGATTAGCATATCTATCCTTGATAAATCAATGTTGCATTTTATCCCATTATCTAGTTGTCTCCTAATTCTTATATCTTTCAACTGTCAGCAAAACATTGTAATACTTTTTGAAACGATGTTAACAGGCCCATTGTTGGCTGTTTGAAAAGTTGTTTTCTAATCAATATGAAATAAAAACAAATGTCAAAACTTGAAAATTACCATGAACAGAGTTACCTCTTCCCTGTTACATCTGAACAGCTTTAAAGTAGGTTTGTTGGGGGATGGGAAAGCAGGGGATAAAGAGAACCTGGCATCAGTTAACCATGAGCAATGCACTGCATCAGTCCAGGTAAGCACTAAGGGGCCCAATAGACATCAGGACAGGGGGTACCAAGGGCACCCATCGTGAGACTTTAATGTCTCTACACTAATGCTAGGAGCATGGGGAACAATCAGGAGGAACTTGCAGTCCTGCTTGCAAAAAACAAGTTCGATTTGATTGGACTAACTGAAACCTGGTGGGACCCTACTCATGATTGGGCAATAGGCATTGAGGATTTCAGGTTGTACAGTCAGGATAGAGTGGGAAAAAGGTGTTTTTCTCTATAGGGTGTTGCTCTCTATGTTAAGGAACAATTTACATCCTCTATAATCAAGATGGGCTCAGAGAAGGCCAAACTGAGGTACTGTGGGTCAGAATACAAGGGGGTCAGAGAGAAAGGGACTTGGTAGTAGGGTCTACTATAGACTGCCAAACCAGGAGGATGTGTTAGACCTGGAATTCTCCAGACAGCTCTCAGAGGCAGTACGGTTGAGAGATCTGGTTGTCATGGGTGACCTAACTACCCTGACATCTGCTGGGAGGAGCGGTCAGCCAAATCTAATTGATCACATAGGTTCTTAACCTTGTATACAGGACCTTCACCTAACGCAGGAGGTATATGATCCCACTAGGGGGAACGCCTTGCTGGACTTGGTGTTAGCTACAGGGGATGACCTGGTTGAGGAATTTGCAGGTACAAGGTAACCGAGGGGATAATGACCATTGATTGATTGAATTCACTATCCCGCAAAGGGTGGATAAACCAACCACCAGTGCTGAAGTGCTAGACTTCAGAAAGGCTAACTTCAGTGTGCTCAGAAGAATAGTTAGTGAGACATTAAAGCTCAAGAGCATTGGTGAAATGGGAGTCCAGGAAGGGTGGTCATACTTCAAGGGAGCGATCCTACAGGCACAGAAGGAGACAATCCCAAGGCCCATAAAAGGGGGCAAAGGGGCCAATAAGTCCTCTTGGCTGAACAGGGAAATCCAGGAAAGCATAAGGGCAAAGGAAGAGGGATATAGGCTGTGGAAACAGGGTGTAGCTACCAAGGAGGAGCATACCTCTCTGGCTCACACTTTCAGGGAATCAGTTAGGAAGGCCAAGCAGGGTTAGAACTTAGGCTGGTGACAAAAATTAAGGACAACAAAAAGTCCTTCTTCAGGTATTTAGGGAGCAAAAGGAAGGTACAAGATAGCATAGGACCCCTGCAGGACAAACTAGGGCAATTGGCGACAGAGAGTGGGGACAAATCTTCAATGAGTTCTTTGCATCTGTATTCCTATACACAGACCAAGACAAATCTCCCAGTTGGACTGTAGACAGACACAGGAGGGATCCCAGCCCACCAACTGTTACTGCAGGCTTAGCAAAGGGGCACTTGGAGGGGCTGAATTTGTTCAAAGCAGCGGGCCCAGATTAATTTCATCCAAGGGTGCTGAAGGAATTGGCCACCAGTGTCATACCAGAGCTGCTGGCATGGCTGTTAGAGCACTCAGGGTGCTCCAGTCGGGTCCCAGAGAACTGGAAAAGGGCTAATGTGGTCCTTATTTTCAAGAAGGGGAGGAGGGAGGAACCAGGAAACTATAGACCAGTTAGTCTCACCTCTATCCTTGGAAGAACTCTGGAAAAAATCATTAATGGTCGCATGTGTGGGAGCCCAGCTGGGGAAATAATGCTGCAAGAAAATCAGCATGGGTTCATTGCAGGTAGATCCTGCCTGACTAACCTGGTTTCTTTTTATGATCAGGTCACAAAATGCTTAGATGCAGGAGTTGAGGTAGATATCATCTACCTAAACTTTAAGAAGGTCTTTGATACAGTATCGCATTCTGTTCATGTAAATAAACTCACAGGCTGTGATGTAGATAATTACACAGTTAGGTGGGTGGCAAATTGGCCTAGGGGTCACACCCAGAGAGTGGTGGTGGATGGGTCGACATTGACATGGAAAGATGTGGGCAGTGGAGTCCAGTAAGGCTTGGTCCTTGGATCAGTGCTATTCAATGTTTTCATCAGTGACTTGGATGAAGGCATGGAGAGCACCCTGTCCAAGTCTGCAGATGATACTAAATTATGGGGCCAGGTTAATACACCAGAGGGTAGAAAATGGATCCAGGTGGATTTGGACAGTGTGGAAAAATGGGTAGAACGAAATAGGATGCAGTTCAACAAAGACGAGTGCAAAGCGTTGCACCTGCGCAAAAAGAACCACCAACAAACTTACAGGCTAAGGGAAGACCTTCTCAGAAGCACAGCAGCAGAAAGGGATCTTGGAGTCACAGTTAATTCCAAGATGATGAACATGAGTTGTCAATGTGACAAAGTGATCAACAAGGCTAACCGCACTTTATCATGAATTAGCAAGTGCATGATGAACAGATCCAGGGAGATGATGCTTCCCCTCTGTGCAGCACTGGTCAGGCTGCAGTTGGAGTACTGCTTCCAGTTTTGGGCGCTGCACTTCAAGAGTGGTGTGAAGAATCTTGAGAGGGTTCAGAGGAGGCCACGTGTATAGTCAGAGGTGGACTTCCAAGGGAGGTGGTGCTCTCCCCTACCTTGGGGGGTCTTCAAGAGAAGACTGGACAAGCACCTAGCTGGGGTCATCTGACCCCAGCTGTCTTTCCTGCCCAGGGAAATGGGTTGGACTTGATGATCTACTGAGGCCCCTTCTGACCCTAACATCTATGGATCTATGTTTTACCAAGAGCACATATCTGACAAGTTTATTTATGCTAGTTAAAAATGCAACCTTTTGTGAATTGCCTTCATCATGGGGAGTATCAAGTGGTGCTTATTCTTTTATTTTTTTCTTCTTTTTTTTCCAGCCTAGAGCTAAAATTAGTTTCTAGTATGTTCCTAGTAAATGTTTTCTAGTCTGTTCAGTCATCTGATAAACTAGGACCTCCCTATAGGAACAAAATAGGAACAACCTATTTGAGAACAGGAATTACATTAACCTACTCTTTTTTTCTCTCTTTTTTTTTTGTATCTGCTTATTCCAGTAAAAGATTGCTGAGAGAGTGCCTAATTCTCTACCCAGGAAAAAAGCACAACACATTTTTCCAAAACACCAGGGCAGTTAAAAGACGCTTCAAGTAGTTTGGCTGGTTTAACTTTTTCTCTTTTTTTACAGTTCTGTATATTTACACACACAAAGGGTTGGGACACAGTAATAAAAAGAACACAGGTGAGAAACTTGTGTTAATGGCTATACCACATGCAGACATGTAAATTACAAGGTCAAAAAGAGTACAAGAAGGGGAATAATAGGAGAAAAATGTATGTACATCAGTACAAAGAAAGTTAAATGTTTTTATCTATGGGTTGTGTCTTTTTGAATCTGTCTTTTGCTACAACCACACTTCACTCTTGCTCTCTTTCCCTTTAACTTAAGAGGGGAATTTGTTTGAAAATTGTTTATCCTGAAATGAAAATCATACCCAAATGTTTTTTTGAAAGGTTAACATTTCTATCCATCATAAAAAAAAGCAACCAAACAAAACCTCACATTCAGGATTGTCGGGGTAACCGAACACTGAGTGAATCAGGCCCTAAGGTCACGGTGGGCTGGGGTGGCAATTGGAATACGAACAGGTGGAATTAGCGGCGGTGGAGTGTGAGCTGTACGGGAAGTTTAAACAAAGATGATTTATTTACTCACGCTTGGGAAGCGGAGGCTCAGATATTTCTTCAGTTACAGTATAGCGAACAACAAAAGGGTCTGTTGGCCCACAGGGTTCACTAGCAAGCCCTTGCTTTCTACCCCCTGAGGGATAGGTGCGGCTGCCCACTAGCTAGTCCCAGGGCTGGTCAACAGCTCATGAACAGGATAACAAACAACAAAAACTGTAACGTAGTGAATCGAGGAACGGGGTTGTGACGCCAGTCCAAAAGACAGTCCATAAACCGAGGTCGGAGATGAGAAGCCAGAACGAAGTAAGCCGAAGTCAAAATCGAAGCCAAACAGTCCCGTAAACAAAGATCGAAAAGACGAGTTGCTCCACCCGCCGTCTGCAGCCTCTGCTTGCGCCTCACAGTCCCTGCCGTCCGCAGCCTCTGCTCTTTCCTGAGCTCTTTCATTTCCAATCGGTTTCTAGATCTTGTGGTTATTGTCATCTGCATCTGTCCTTGTGGCCCGGTTACAAATTTTTGTACCGCAATTGGGTATGCAGTTACACACTCCAATTTGTTGCTTCCATTGATTTCAATCATGTTCGTGTTCCGGCAGTTGTTTGTTTCCTCCATTGTTTCTGTTCCCACGCTCTTAGTTGCACGTTGACAGCTTGTGTGGTTGCAATACTCGCGTACGTCCTCTAATTGGCACCGATCCAAGTACAGGGGCGATGATGCTGGCTCGGGAGGTGGCGCTGTTGCGGGAGGCCGATGACATCGTGGAAGCAATCCAGGGGTGGTAACGAACAATGGAGGAAGCGGATCCCAGGTGGGCGGGACAGCGGGTGACGTGAAGCGGGGGGAGGAATCTTGGTGGGCAGTGATGTCAGCGCAGGGGTTGGCGCGCTTTCAGAGTGGCTGGCGCCATCTTGTAACGGCAGCTCAGCCAAATTCTCGGAGAGTTCTTTCAGTACCACCGAGTACTCTTGGAAAAGGATATTTATCATCTGACCCTTTTCCCATTTAAGCCCCATCCACTTTTCTTTTCTTCCATCCCATACAAGGCTTTCACAGAGCTGGGTTAGCAGCTCATGCCCCCTTGATCTGGCCATGAGGCTTGGACAGCTAAACCCGTCCGGAGGGGTGTCCTCTCCTCCCTCCTTCATGTACCTCATGCACCGGGCAAACTCCTGCATCGGGCTGGAGCTTGTTGCGCCTGAAGGTTTCACGCAGACCGGGGAAACGGGCCCTGTCTCTTCCCTTGGGTGATAAACGGCTTGGGGGTCCCGCATAACACAGCTCAGGGCTGTGGGGCTAAGCTGTACGGCCCATTCCTTCCCGCTTCTCCCATGGAGGGACAGGTACCCATCAATCATCTTCACAGCAGGATCCACGGCCTGATGATACACAATATGGGCCCACAAGTCGTCTGGGTCACCAGCCGGACAGACTCCACTGCGCCGTGGGCAGTTCTGAATAAACTCAGACTCAAACTCGCCTCCCATAAATCCTGTTCGTGACGCCATGTCGAGGTAACCAAACACCAAGTGAATCGGGCCCCAAGGTCACGGTGGGCCGGGGTGGCAATTGGAATACGAACAGGTGGGATTAGCAGCGGTGGAGTGTGAGCTGTACGGGAAGTTTAAACAAAGATGATTTATTTACTCACGCTTGGGAAGCGGAGGCTCAGATATTTCTTCAGTTACAGTATAGCGAACAACAAAAGGGTCTGTTGGCCCACAGGGTTCACTAGCAAGCCCTTGCTTTCTACCCCCTGAGGGATAGGTGCGGCTGCCCACTAGCTAGTCCCAGGGCTGGTCAACAGCTCATGAACAGGATAACAAACAACAAAAACTGTAACGTAGTGAATCGAGGAACGGGGTCGTGACGCCAGTCCAAAAGACAGTCCATAAACCGAGGTCGGAGATGAGAAGCCAGAACGAAGTAAGCCGAAGTCAAAATCGAAGCCAAACAGTCCCGTAAACAAAGATCGAAAAGACGAGTTGCTCCACCCGCCATCCACAGCCTCTGCTTGCGCCTCACAGTCCCTACCGTCCGCAGCCTCTGCTCACAGGATCGAGCACAATCTCTCCTCCAAAACACACACACACTACCTCACCACACCTGGGTGGCGGCTCACAAACCTTTTATAAGAATTTAGTGGCCAATCAGAACGCTCTTCACAGAGAAATTTCTCGTCAAATTACATCATGCAGTCAGTGAACTGAGCATGTGTGTTAGATCACATTACCTCATGCTCTGTGATTGACAAGCCTCCAGGTCACCCAGAGGGCACATTCTGGGGGCCTGTCTGAAGTTTCAACTCCCTGTGATAGCAGCACCAAACTTAAGATTTTTCCTTGACAAGGATCAGCTTTGCCAGGGAGCGAAAGAGATTCTATTCTGGCCTAATTTCCAGAAACAAAAGTATTAGAGATTTTTCAAAATAAATTTTCTAATTTTGACTCTGACCCAGCTTGACTTTCAGATTTCAAGTAGCTTGAGCTGTAAAATGACTAATAAGTAAATGGTTATTACAAAAATATTACAACTCAACAATGTATTTTTAACAGGGACACTTTTCAGATCATAACTGGAAATGCTGACTGTTTTACCCCTTTTTCAGAGACCTATAGTTATTTACATGTGATAAGAAAATAGATATATAGAGTAGGTTTTCAAGTTAAATAATGAAGCAATGCCTTGTTCCTCAGTATGCTGAAATATTATCATACACCAGCATTCAAACCTATCACCTTTTATTCACCAAGCATCATTCAATCATAAAAAGTAGGACTAGAAGGGACCTCAGGAGGTCATTTAGTCCAGTAGGTTCTCAACCTTTTTTCTACCGGGACCCATTTGCAAAGACCCATGACCTATCCCAACCCACACACCCTTGGCTCTGCCAGTGCCCAACTCCCAGTCCCCTGTCCCCACATGCCATGCTGGTGTCCCTCCCACTTGGGCCAGAGTGCAGTGGCTGCAGCAGCTACAGCTCAGGCAGGTGGCAGCAAAGCAAGTCCAGCCGTGGAATGGGTTGGAGGTAGAAAGAGAGGCCTGTGGCACCTCCCCTGCCCTGGGCTGGGGCTGCCACACCATGCCAGGCAGCCTGGTCATGGCCCCTCCCACCCCACAAGCAGTGTCTCTGAGCTGCTGCACCCCCATGAGTATGACACCAGCCCTGGTGTCATCAATCCAGCCACATAGCTCTCCCCTGCCCCCTTCCCCCACTGGAAGGGGCAGATGCCTTCCCACCACCCCCCTGCCTTACTGCAGCTCACAGCCCTTTGAAATACTCTTGCAATGCATTTTTGGGGCTGATAGTCCAACTCCCTGCTCATGAAGAGCATTGTAAGGAGGTACTCAGCCTTCAGGGGCTGAAACCCAGTAGTTAGAGACTACTAGTCTGCCTCGCTGCAAATCAGGGAGCCAGCTGCAAATTATAACTAGTAAACAGGGCTGGACCTACAAAGAGAGTTGAAAAACTCCAGGAGCAGAGTACAAATAAAGCAGGGGAGGTTTGTGTGTTGAGGGGGAAGCACAAAGGTTGGGGTGCTCCTCTCTAGGTCTAGAGAAAGACCTCAAGTTGTTTCTTTTGTTTGCTGTGGGGGCCAGATTGCACTTGAAAAAATAAACTAACTATAAACCTAATGCCTTGCCTTGATGAGGAAGCCAGGTGAGTGACCTGCTTATAAATATGTAGGTGGAATTTTCTGGTTTGTGTTAGGCAGCAGCTCAGACTAAAGACTAAAGGTAAAATCATGGCTTCACTGAAGTCAATGGATGTTTGGTAGTTAAACCCAATCGAGCCAGGTGTTCACTTACTGAATCTTTTGGTTGTGGCTATGTGGGGACATTCACCCTTGCCTTCCATTGGCTGCTACCACAGGGAAGTAACCAGGATATGTATATACCTGTGTATTGTGTGACTCCATGTCATTAGCTGCTGGGGTGTGCAACCTGTGAAGAAACAGCTGATGAAGAGCCTGTGGCAGCTGGCAGAAAACATGCATATATCTATCCATAGAAATAGTATCTTCTCTTTTTCAGAGCTGATATTACTTTGCTGGCATAAGGAAGGGATTCAGCCACTGCAGAGCAGTTATGACTGTTGATGCAATTACAGTTTTGCCATAGACCAGGTCTTAGGAAAGTGAAGGAGCACTGATGAACTGTGAGGCAAATAACTGTAAGTTAAAGCATCTCCATGTAGACGCTCCTTTGGAGAAATTTATTGAGCTTTGACTTTTAGTCATAAGTTGATTTATCTAAGAGTCATGTTAAAAGAGCTTTGGAAAACTCTTTGGTCAGGTATAGACGTTACATTTTTTCCAGTTGAGGTGGTTGGAAACTGGTCTACACCAGTAAGAGAACAGAAGTTCAGAGCACATAAACTGGTTTAAAATGGCAGAACTCAGTGCAAGATAGACCTGGATCAATGTGGTATTAGACTTAACCAATTCAGGTCAGACCGCTGAATCAAACCTCAGTACCAGGTCTGCTTGTGAATCGGGTTAGGTTGCCGTACGCTGGCATCCCAGGTGCCTTTGCAGGCCCATGCTACCCCCCTCTCACAGGAAGCCACCTCACATTTGGCTGCTGCCCCCGAGCACCAGGCCAGCCCCCTCCAGGCTTTCAAAGAGCTGAGTTAGCACAGTGGCTGGTGCTGATGGGGGTGGGGGGGCAGAGGGGTGCTCGACCATGCCCAGCTCCCTGGCACTGCATCAGCTCACAGGGGGCTTGTAGGTCAGTATGCAGGAGTTAGTGCAGTGACAAAGAGCAGACTGGGCTAGATAAGCCAGTCACTGACACTGACTGCTGAAGGGGGAGAGGTGGAGGCTCCTTTTTGAATGTCTGTACCTAGCCTTTGTAATCCTTTCATGTTTCTGGGGAGCCATGTACTGTTTCTTCTGACCTCCAGCTCTGATGTCAATAAGAATGAAATGGGGCTGTTTTAAATAAAATGGCTTTTAATGACAACCAAATATATTTTGTGTCAGTTTATATATATTTTCAACAATTTTATCGCTTGGTTTTAAATTACATTTTGTGCATGGATGCATGATCAAATCTTCATCTGTATTACAAAAACAGCGTGCATTTCCAGGGGGAAAAAGGAATCTTAATAAAGATGTTGCAAGGAAAACAATCACCATAAATATATTGGTGAAATAAATTAAAACTGCCCCCCATTTTTTAGAAATAAAACAAAAAATTGGCAAAGGAAAGGAAAGGCAAACAAAAAGACAGTTTAGAGAGGTCATGAAATAAACATTGACAGCCCTACTCTCACAACACTTCAAATCCTTCTACTGAAAATCAGCCCATATTGTTTTAGGCAGCAGTTCAAATGATAGTTCCCATGTCCCGAGCCTACACTGGGAACCCTCACATCAGAAAGAGGATAGAAATATTCCATAGAAAATAAGAAATGTTAACAGAGTTTTATCCCACACATAGGGTACAAAACAAATGTACTGGAACAAAAGTGTCTTTTCTGGCAATTATTTGTAAAAAATAAAGTGGTTACATGATGTTTTTACTCTTATATGTGTATTGGTCATAAATCCCTGTGAAGTGTTGAGGGGGAAGAGGATCGCTATATGAAAATCAGAAAATAAATTGTTTCTATATAATTCCTGCTTGCCTAAGACAGGCTTGTCTAGTTGTTAAAGGCTAGTTGAAGGGTCTGGAATCTTATGAAGAGCTTTTATTTTCCTTTAATAAGGAAATCATGTGCTCTAGGTGAAATTAAGAATGCCATTGAGCTATGGAGCAGGCCTAGGGATTGATTATGGTAGGTGACTGAGGAGCTGGTCCACTTTCCTTGTGTTCATCTTATGTTAGGTGTTGAACTGAGTAAGTTTTTTATATTTTTTTCCCTTAATGGTACACCCCTTGAAAAAGATCTACATATTTTAGTAATTATTATGTCAGTTATCTAGGTAATTAAATGGGCCTTAGAAACATGGAAGCCTGCCTTAAAAACTATATTGTGATTAACCATACAACATTTTTAACCAGGTTATGGTGCAGTTCAGTATTTAGGGAATGCCTATCACTCAGATCATAATAACATTTTACAACAGAAAAGTTAGATGATTGCCATATTGTCAATTGAGAGGAAATATTAAAACTGAGGACCTCTTTTGCTGGTCTCTGATGGTTATCAATCTGGATATTTGTGATTGCAAAATTATTTCCACAAAGAATAGGAATAATATAATAATTTTGTTTTTGCTAAGCAGATGTGAATACTTCAGATCATAATATGGACAGCTACTGATTATGGAGTAGGTATGACTTCTAATCACTGGCTAGCTGTATGTATTCATATCTGGCCATATGTTCTGATCCATCCTCCTTTTTATTTGTAAGATTAATTTAGGTGGGGGACATATAGAAGACAGCTCTTGCTGCATAGCATCTAATGCATGCTTCATGCAAAGATGAAGGTTGATACAATGATTTGTTTCTACCTAGAGGACTGGAGCACTATCTTATTTAAATAAAATTATCAAATACTAACAAAAGGAGTGCGTAAATAAACCATGAAAGGTACCATCCAAAATAAGTTGTATCTTAAACCTGGGCTTAAATGGGTAAATGTCACAGTCACAGTGCATTTTTTTCAAGAATGTTAATGGCTTTTTAATAGCCATAATGAGAAAGATAAAGCAAAAGCAACAGTTTTGTTACAGCACAGAAACATGCTACTTTAAACATTGAAAGCAGCTGCTTCTCTTCTGTAGCATCAAATCTCATTCAAAGTTGAGAGGTGGCAGTAAGATAAAATGAGAGACTTTAACATATCATGGGGGAAAGGTGATTATTTCTTGACTTGGGGCAAAGATTTAATTCCAAGGATGTATGTGAAATGAATATGACTAACTTAACCTGGAGTATGCAGATGTCAGTATCTCAAATAAATGCACAGAATTTTGGATTCATACTTTCTAAGAACTACTTTTAACCCTTAGTCTTCCCCAGTCAAAGAGAAGCCATTTTTAGGATCCTTCCTTGACAATACCTGTCCAGTTAGCTGGGGTTTCCAGGCAAATTCTGCTCATGTTACTCATGGAAGTAGACCTTTTCCAGTTACTGGGATAACATTTATAACTATCATTCTATTAAGTTCCATGAATACTCCCTACAAAACCTCTGTAAGGAGAAAATAAAACAGACTTTGCATGTAATTTAATATGTAACCTTGTTTTACTTGGCAGCATGCTCTAGTTTTAATAAGCTTTTCACAATGCCTTTGCTCATAATTTGACCCAAGCATAGTTGCTATGCAATTGTCTCAACCAAACTATGAAAGGTCTCATAGCAACATATTCATTCTCCTTCAGTTTGTGAGCCTCTCTGGCAACTTGCCTGTGGAAGTGGTGGGAAGTGTTCATATTCAAAGTACAGCAGAAGAGCACGTGGTGGTAAAAGAGGGACTGAAGCAACAAGTGAGCTACGTATGCTCTCCTCCTCTCTTTAAGTTTTGGGGAAAAATTTGGGGGTGAGGAGGAGCACACAGCATAAAATACTACTTTCTCAGGCAGCTTATTAAACCTATATGATTAGCACTTTTTCAGAATAACCTGAGAAGATACTCCCTGAACATTTGTCTTCAATAAGCTGCTTCTGCTACCAGACAGCAGCTGTCACAGGGAAGCAGCCAGTACTTGTATGCACTAGGGATGTGTGAAACAGGCTGTATTTGATTTGGATTTCACCCAAATCGGGGACTGTGATTGATTTGTTGATTCAGATTGCTGTCCCTGATTCGATCCAGCCAAACCCAAATCTGCAGGTTCGATGCTGATTCAGAGAATTGCCAATTCAGCTTTAAATGTTTTTTAAAGCAAATGGAATGTCCCACAGGAGACCGGGGGCGGGGGCTCCACATGCTCAGTGGTGAACCCAGAAGTGGACCAGAAGCATTTTCTGTCTGCTACTGGGTCCACTGGGGAGCGCACGCCCTCCCCCCCCCATGCTTTTCCAGGTTGGCCATTGACTGTGGGGGGACCCTAGGAGCCCCCCAGACCCAGGAGGCGCCAGTCACCAAGCCGGGAGGGTGGGTGGGAAGGGCCCCAGAGGACTCCCTGCTGGACCCAGAAGTGAACTAGAAGTGTTTCTGGTCCACTCCGGGGTCTAATGTCGAGTGTGCTAGGGACTGCCCCGTGCTCCTGTGGGACTCTTTGTCCTCCACAGCATCTGAGCATTCACAAGCCACCTGGTTTCTTGAGGTATATAGAAAAAACATTTAAAGCTGTTTCTATCTCTGAATCTTTCCAAATCTCTCCAAATCAATTTGGAGGGTTCCAATTTGATTTGGAGAGTTTTAAGGGTCTCCCGATTCAATTTGGATTTGGAGATTCGGCTACTGAATCTCTGCCGAATTGAATCAGGGACCAAAGTTTCGCACAGCCCAAGTGTACACCTGGATAGCTTTTACTGGCTCTTTTTGGTTCTGCTTCTCTGTTGCTAGCAGAGAACAGCATGCGCTCTGGCAAATCATGGCTGCTGATGGGGCAGACACAGTTAGAAGACATGAATGTGTTTATACATGCTTTCTTTTGGCTGCTGTGAAGTGACAGAAGCCATCTTTCATTCAGAGAGCTTGTATTGCTAAGAACATCTATTCACATAGATTAAATAGATTTTATAAATCAGTGCCATTAGGCACCAATATTTGACAATAGGGTAGATGTCTCAGCATGTTCCAGTTCAGTTATAGAAATTATGTCACTGATCTTAACAAGAAAAGTTATATATTTTTCTCTCCACTTTTTCTTCAGACTTGCTTGCTTTAGTCAGTGTTAAGAAAAATTTCATTTGTTCATCTGGTGTTGTTTCAAGGTATTGGGGTAGAGAACAGGATTTGGTTTTATAATTAAGTCTCCTGTCCCCAGGATTTCCCTTTAAGAAGCTATTGTCAGTAGCAGCAGTCCCTCGATAAGTAGATGACAATTTTCCAGTAAATAGAGAAATTATTTGTGAGGGTGTAGATGACTGAGGAGACCAGTCCAAGATCTGCATGTTTAACTACAAGCTATGAATGTTTAATGATCTTTTGACAAATTATTCCCAGAATGACTAATTTCACCTTGGCATGGAGCATGTGCAGCTTTATTCTGCTGGCTGAGACCGTGGCCTACCACCAGTAAAAGAAGTAGTCTGACCAACTATTTTTTGAATACCAAAGCAATTTCTGGCACTATTATATGAAATGCCATGCTTGTTTAAAAAATATAAGTAAACGTCATTGTTCCATGTAAAAATTTATAACACCTCTAAAATTAAAGGACTACTACAGCTAATATTGGCACTCCCCTATTCTTGCTGACCTAAGGTTGACCTACTGAAGCCAATGTGAATTTTGCCAAACACTTTAACAGAACCATAATTTCACCCTATGCATTACTATGGTTAACTTGTTTTTCTCTTTTCTAGCCCTGATTCATTCTTTTGGCTACCATCCAAACATTTCCCTGATGCTTTATTTAGTTTTCACAGTCCTCTCTGCTTGGCTTTTTCTTTCTTTCCTCCTTTCCTTACTAGAGGGAGGAGTTCTTTTTAACATTCTCTTGATAGCTGCTGATAGTATGGGCCTGGGCAACTTTTGCATGCTACAGAAGTTTACGTGATCAGGGTTCTAGCAGAAAATGTAAAGATTAGTAAGATCCAATGTGTGCTGTAGAACTAAATTCTGCAGCCCCTTATCTCCTGAGTATTGTGGTCCCAGTTCTTTGGTGTACTGCTATTGATATGCCAGTTTCAGGTAAATAATGCACAGAGACCTTTTTTTACTAAAATATGAAAAATAAATAATGTAATAATGAGAACCCTCCTTACGTCTTTTATGTTAAATGTTACAATCAACAGAAATGTTTTCCTGTTTATATAGTTTACACACTTTCATTTTTCAAAATGCTGCAAACTTTGATAAGAAGCAATGCAATAGTATAAATAGAAGAGGAAGGTGGAAGCCTTGGTATCTGAGGAGGAAGAGGACCCAGATTTGATACCTCTAGGGAAGGGAAGTGCTGAGGCTTAATGCCTAACAGGTACTTGAAGCAAGGCTTGGCTGTTAAGATTCATTTGAATCCTTTTCTCTCCATCACCTACATCCTTGTCAGCTTATAATTTTCAGAACTACCAAGGCTCACATTTCCTCTGAAATTTGAATGGGTGCTTATTAAATCTGAAAAGCAGGTTTACGGTGTAAAGGTATTTAACATTAAGTTGCATATTTAATTGCATAAGTTAGGCAATTAACATGCTCCTCGGTTTATTTTATCTTGTCTACATTGTACATTCCTTGCTAAATATTCCTCCCACTTAAATAAAAAGGATTTTATTCCTTGCTAAATATTCCTCCCACTTAAACAAAAAGGATTTTTATGACTGTCTTAATCAGGAGATTATCTGAATCGATTTTGTATATTTAGGAGTGCCACTAAGAATGGTCTAGTATTCAAAAACACACAAGTAAAATACCAATACATTCCTCTGTTGCTGTTTCTTTTATATTGTCTGTTTCTCAGTACCTGCTTAAGGACCAGAAGAGTTTATATGTTTTCTTTTTCATGACTTGGCATTTTAATATGCCCATCCTTTCCCTGCATTCATGCAGGGAGTTGGACTACATAACTCTTGAGGTCCCTTCTAATCCTGTAAGTCTAGAATTCTATTTCAGCCAAGCCATTATTTTTAAAGGAAATAATCAAGGCCTGGTTTTGTAACACTCACATCCGTGTAACATTAAATTCTGTTTTCTTTGTTATAAAGAGTAAAGGCCTGTTTTTTCTTCATATAATTCCCTGTTTCTTTGTATTTTTATCACCTCTAGGGAAACTATTGTGAGAAAACAAATGTGTAAAGGCAGGTCTCTGAGAAGACTACAGTCCATAATCATTCTGATACCTGGTTAAACACATGAAAGGGCATGTAACTGATCTTATAGGAAGACTAGTCCAAGTTATTCAAAGGAACTTCTGGCTGTAGAAATCATTTAGACGATGGCTGGCCAACTTCTAAGCAGCAAAGGCTGTCCCAGGCAACAGAAAGTAGAATATGGAGGACAAAGAGGAACCCTGGAGCTCCCAGCTGGTGCTGCAACTGAAGTGATGGGTGGGAGCCTGGGGCTGCAAATTAACTCCTTTGGACTGCCGTGTAGCCCTCAAGCTAGCAGATGGACAGCCTTGATTTAAGTGCCTGGGAAGAGTGAGGATGTTAGAAGGAACCCTAGTCTGTGTATTGCTTACCCCAGTACGCATAGACTTTTAAGTACCATATTCACTCAAATATAAGACCTGGCTGATTAAAAGGATGACCACCCCCCACATTAGATTACATATATAGAAAATTTATAAGTTTGTTGTAATATTCCAGGTATAGAATCTAAGTATAGGAGGGTTGTCTTGAACCCCCGCCCCCACCAAATATACTGCTACAGTAGGGAAAGCATCGGGGCAGGGGGATTGGTGGTGGCCATTTCACAATTCTGTTAACTCTGAATATAGACCGCTACTATAGTTGAATTTATTAGTAGCCTCTCTAAGATTCAGCAGCTACTTGTTGCAAACAGGCAGTTACTGTACCTTATCTACATCTTGGTATGAGTTTTATGAGGTAATTTTTACAAGATAATGCATGAAAACAAGAATAGATTTAAAATGGAATGCTCATATCATGGAATAATGTAGTATTTAAATACTTGTTTTCTTCCCCACTTTAGTCTGGAAAAGTGGCTCCCAAACTTGGATTGCAACCCAAATCAGGGTTGCAAGGGGCCTGTCCCTTGCTCCACCCCTCCCACCTGTGGGGCTCTCCTAGTGCATGGTCCACATGGCTCTCACTGCCAATGCCCCCCATGATCTTGGCCTAACCCAGGCTCTGCTGGCACCGCTGAGCATGAGTGCGTCAGCAGCAGGGGTGGGGGTCATGACCTGGATTTAGGGTCACAGCAAAAAAAGGTTGAGAGCCACTGGTCCTGAATAACTAGGCTGGCCGTTCAAGGCCCTGTACAACCATTGTATTTAGGGTATGATACTTAGAGTACAACAATAGTATACTTAGGGTATTAGTACCTTGGGGGATTATCACTGTTAAAGGGCAAAATATAGAAATCTGAACATAGAAATTGGTCTATGTATGCTTATATTATTGTTTTCAATTCATAAATACACATATGTTTCTTAATTTATAAATACTTTTTTTCTATTTCTTATTTGTTATGTTGGTTACTTTCATTTCTAATACATCTAAAATATCTTTGCAGTTCATCCTCAACCAGGTGTAGGACCTGCCCAGGTAAGAGCTCAGGTATATAAAAAGGGACCAGTTGTACCTCAGGAAGGTGGGGGAGGGGTGCCCAGGGCTCTCTCAGGGGGATTAAGGTGTCTCTTCACTAATGCAAGAAGCATGGGGAACAAGCAGGAGCTTGTTCTCCTGCTTGCAAGTAGTAAAATCGACCTGGTTGGCCTAGTGGAGACATGGTGGGATGAAACTTTTGACTGGGCAGTAGACATAGAGGGCTATAGGTTGTTTAGAAGAGATAGGAAGGGGAAAAAAGGTGCGGGGGTTGCACTGTATGTTAGGGAACAGTATACCAGTTCTACCTTCCAAATGGGACCAGAGGAAGGCTTAACTGAGACCCTGTGGGTCAAACTTCAAGAAGAGCAGGGGGAGAGGGATCTGGTGGTAGGGGTTTACTACAGGCCACCACATCAGGAGAAAGAGCTGGATCTGGAATTTTCCAGGCAGCTGGGGGAGGCCGTGTGTGCAAAGGATGTTGTGGTCATGGGTGATATGAATTACCCTGACATCAACTGGGAGAAGTTATTCAGGCCAGGTCTAGCCACTCACAAAGATTCCTGGAGTGTGTACAGGACCTACACCTTGTGCAGGAGATACTCATCCGCACTAGAGGAAACCCTATACTAGATCTGGTGTTAGCCTCTGGGGATGACCTGGTGGGGGAGGTGCTAGTACAATGGAGGCTAGGGGACAGTGATCATGAAATAATCCAGTTTGCTATTCAGAGAAAGGTAGGCGGGGTAACTAGCACAGCGCAAATGCTTGATGTTAGGAAAGCCAACTTCTATGTGCTCAGGGCAGTAGTCAGGGGCGCAGCAGAACGCAATTCCTCTGTGCAGGAAGGCAGGAAAAGGGTCCAAGAAACCTTCATGGCTGAGCGCAGATATCCAGGCTGGCCTGAGGGCAAAGAAAAAAGAGCACTGGCACTGGACACCTCCCTGACCCAAGCTTGTAGGGATTTGGTAAGAAAGGCTAAAGCAGCAACAGAGCTTAGAATAGCTTCTGGGATTAAGAATAACAAAAGGTCCTTTTTCAAGTATACAGGTAGCAAGAAGAAGTCTTGGGATAACGTTGGACCCCTATGAGGCAGGGCAGGACAGTTGGTGATGGATATATGAGAGAAGGCAGAACTCTTTAACAAGTTCTTTGCCTCCGTGTTCCTATCTGCTGACAATGGGGTGCTCTCGGGTGACAGCATAGAGAGGCCCGGGAAGGATGCAAGTCCCCCGACTGTTAGTTCAGACCCAGTTAAGGATTACCTGGATGGCTTAGATGTCTCCAAGTCGGCGGGCCCGGATGACCTTCATCCGCGGGTGCTGAGGGAATTGGCTGGTGTCATCGTGGAACCATTGGCATGGCTGTTCGAGGACTCCTGGTGCTCAGGCCAATTTCCTGAGGACTGGAAAAGGGCCAATGTGGTCCCTATTTTCAAGAAGAGGAGGAAGGAAGAGCCTGGCAACTACAGGCCAGTCAGCCTCACTTCTATCCTGGGGAAGGTCTTTGAAAAAATTATCAAGGGCCACATTTGTGAGAGCCCTGCAGGGGAAGTGAGGTTGAGGGGTAACCAGCATGGGTTCGTGCAAGGCTCTTTCTAACTAACCTGCTATCTTTCTATGACCAGGTAACAAAGAGCTTAGATGGGAAGGAGGAAGTCGATCTCATCTTCTTGGACTTCGAAAAGGTCTTCGACACAGTGTCCCACCCAATTCTGGTGGGCAAGCTGAGGGACTGCGGCATCGATGAATGCACGGTCACGTGGGTGGCAAACTGGCTCCAGGGTCACACCCAGAGGGTGGTGGTGGACAGGTTGATGTTGACCTGGGAGGGTGTGGGCATCCAAGTCCCCCAGGGCTCAGTGCTTGGGCTGGTGCTGTTCAACAATTTCATTAGCGACCTGGACAAGGGTGCGGAGAGCACTCTGTTCAAGTTCGCTGATGACAACAAGCTGTGAGGTAAAGTGAATACACTGGCAGGCAGGGACCACATCCAGGAAGACCTGGATAGGTTAGAAAAGTGGGCGGATCTGAACAGGATGCAGTTCAACAAAGACAAGTGCAGGGTGCTGCACCTGGGGAGAGGGAACCAGCATTATGGTTATAGGTTAGGGGCTGACCCTCTCGGCAGCACAGAGGCAGAGAAGGATCTTGGAGTCAGGATTGACTCCGGGATGAATATGAGTCACCAAGGTGATGAAGCAATAGGCAGAGCCAACCGCACCCTGTCATGCATCAACAGGGGCATCACTAACAGGTCCAGAGAGGTCTTGCTCCCCCTCTATGTGGCACTGGTCAGGCCGCAGCTGGAGTACTGTGTCCAGTTCTGGATGCCGCACTTCAGGAGGGATGTGGAGAACCTGGAGAGGGTCCAGAGGAGGCCACTCGTATGACTGAGGGCTTCCGTGGCCAGCCCTAGAGGAGAGGCTGAGGGACCTGAATCTCTTCAGTCTCCGCAAGAGAGGACTGAGGGGGGATGTTGTGGCTGCCTACAACCTTATCAGGGGCCAGCAGCATTGACTCAGGGAAAGTCTGTTCACCAAGGTCCCCCCTTGGAGTCACCAGGAACAATGGCCACAAGCTGAGGGAGGATAGGTTTAAGTTAGATATTAGAAAGAACTACTTCACAGTAAGGGTGGCCAGAGCCTGGAGTAGGCTTCCCAGAGAGGCGGTGCTCTTACCTTCCCTGGAAATCTTCAAAAGGAGACTGGATAGGCACCTGGCTGGGGTCTTATGACCCCTGCCAGCCCCAGTGCTCCTTCGTGCCCAGGGGTCGGACTAGATGATCTGTCTAGGTCCCTTCCGACTCATTGATTCTATGATTCTATGATTCTATCCTTATATAGCAATGTATGGGGAGAAGACAAGCTATAAAGACCAGCTAAAGCTAAGACTTAGCTGTGAGTTATGATTTATAAATCCACATAAGGAGGGGATTCATCATATCTTTAAAGAATCTTTGTGTCCAGTGGCTCTCTGAAGTCGTGATTCAAATAATTTATAAATATTTGAGAGGCTATGTGGAAGGCTATTTAAATAAAATGGTATGTATGTTGTCATGGAATAAAACCCTTCATTCTATATAGTTACAAGCAATTAAAGGAGTGTGGTTAATGGTGTGTGTTTGATAATAAGCCTAAAGGACAGTTTGTGCATTGATGAAAACCTGAAATGCCTGGATCCACTTCAATTAAAGAAAATTTTGCAAAAATCTTGTTGGTCTAATAAAAGATATCATCTCTACTATGAGTCCTAATTGCTGGATCGACTTCAAACTCTGAAGAAAACATATGAGAAATGCCATAAAATGTGACTGCCAAGAGGTTAAATAAATTGCATGTGCCCATAGATATTTATTTTTATTTATTGGTTGATTGTTTGCTTTAATGCAATATAGACTGAAGAGGCAAATCCTTATTTGTCAGACCTGCTATTTAGTCAAATATATATTGTTGCTTTTGTAGAGGAAAGGTGAAGATAATCCAGAGATAAAGGAAGGGAAAAAAAGAACAAAACAACAAAATACTACATGAAATATACTTTCTACATGACCAAGTCATGGCTTTGATAAATCCAAACTTGTTTTTACTTCTAGACTAGAAATTTCTAGGACACTCTAGTTGGAGAATAGGACAAAACTCCTCTTACCTTTCATGCAGCAGAATTTCACTCCAGGACATTTAGTAAAGGACTCTTGCAGTTGTCTCTGGAGTATCCATTATTGTTTCAAATAGTTAAAAATAGGGGCTACAAGTTTATGTGGCAAATTCCAAATAGCAACTGCAAATATTTCCTGCCCCAAAAAGGCAATTTAAATAACAGGGAAAAAAGGAGTTTCCCCACTGAAAACTTTTCCAAAATAGGAAAATGGAAGGAATTTTAATAATGAAAGGCAAAATGGGAAGAGAAAATTAGCTAATGAATAAATACAATGAGCACATCCACATGAGCATGCATGTGCATCTTGCAGCATCTCAAAGCCCTTTGAGATGCTGCAAGAGGCACATGTGGGAACAAAAAAATATTCCCCAGTCCTCCAAGCACCCCAATGGCTGCCCTGCTCGGCCCCATCCTCCACTTGCCCCTGAGCCTTCCATCTCTGCCACAACCATACCCATTCCCTATCTGCCCCCGAGCTCCCCAATGGCTGCCCCACCTGGCCCCATCCCCTGCCCACCCACCAAGTACCCTATCATTGCCCCACCTGCCCCCGAGCCCCCCAATGGCAGTCCCGCCTGGTCCCATCCCCTACCTGCCTCATGAGCCTCCCTATCACTGTCCCACCCAGCCCCCACCTGCTCCTGAGCCCCCCAATGGCTGCTGCTCCCAGCCCCATCCTCTGCCTGCCCCCCAAGTCTCTCCATTGCTGCCACACCTGGACACCTCCCCCTTGCCACCTGAGCCCCCTGATCACTGCCCCACCTGGCCCCATCCCTCGCCTGCTGCATAAGCCCATTTGATCCCTGCCCCACCTGGCCCCATCCCCCGCCTGCCCCGTAACCCCTCCCAATCCCTGCCCCACCCAGCCCCAGCATCCTAGCAATTTAAAAAAAAAAAAAACCCTGCACTCACCAGAAGTAGCAGCTGCCATCAGGGCCACGGGGGGCCTCATGGCAGTCTCCCCTACCACAAGGCACAGGGCCCAGGTGACAGCCACAGTGGTAGTGTGAGTATCTGGCATCCAGGGCCATGCCCCACTGACCCCTGATGCCCCATGCTGTGTAAGGGAGCTCTGCCATGAGGCCTCAGTGACACTGACAGCAGCTGCTACTGCTGGTGAGTGTGGGGGTTTTTTTCCTGAGTCCCAGACTGCTGGGGCTGGGTGGGGGGGGCATCGGGGTCGGGTCTAGTTGTGGGGGGACTAACAGGGAGCCCCGTTTCCCCCTGCTTCCCCATATTGTACAGGGGAGCTCTGCCATGAGGCACCAGAGCCCCCACAGACCCTGCTACTGTTAGTGAGTACAAGGCTTTTTTTTTTTTATTTAAGTGCCAGGAGGCTGGGACCAGGGGGGCAGCCATCAGGGTAGCTGGGGGTGTAAGCAGGGAATGTGAATGGGTGGGGCAGCCATTGGGGAGGCCTGGGGGAGCAGGCACTTTGGACCCAACTGGAGATGGCTGACCTCCTGGCCAACTGGGGCCACATGCCTCTACTGGCTGTGCAGTCCCCATCCAGGTCTGGCAGGTGCACAGCAGGTCACAGTCGGGCAGCAGCCCTCACTGCCAGACTGCTGCAATGGGTAAAGGGTGCAGGGGACTCTCAGGCTGCTTCAGCAGTCCAGCTGGCACAAAGGGTAGTGTCCCCAATTGACTAGGGCCCAGAAGCTCCTGACAGTGAGTAGCCTTGAGCTACTAGACAGGGCAGCTTTTTGTACTGATGGGTCTAGGGCAGGGCAGCTTTTTATACTGCTGGGGACAACACAGGTGCTGGCCCTGGGCTCTAGTTCCTCCTGGCTGCAGATCCAGGAGGAGCCAGGCAGGGTTATTTTGCCCCAAGTGACCTAATTTGCCCACACCAAAGTTCATGTCTGGGCACATGCGTTGAGACAAAAAGCCCTGGCTTAAATTTGTACTGTTGCCCTGAGGGGTCAGGCCAGTGCTCAGGATCTTAGTATTACACTGTTAGACAGGACAGTGTGGTGTACAATTGCACTTATACAAACCCACAAATCAATTAGGTGTGTACACACACACACACACACACACACACACACACTACCAGCTCAGGCACATACACATCCAAACAAGCCTAGGCACACGCACACCTATCACCAATTCTAGCACATATACTATACACCCCAAAAGTTAGACACAGATCACTAATTCATATATATATATATATATATATATATATATATGTACACACACACACACACACACACACACACACACAGAGACAACTCAGATACACACACATTCAAAATAACCAGTCTAGGTTCATGCACACCTATCACCAGTTTCAGCCCATACATGCTACACACACCAAATTTAGACAGAATCAGTTACCAGTTACCAACACCTGCACATTCAATACACATACGTGGATTACTAATTTATATACCACACACACACACACACAATGATATCTATATATGTATATATATATGTGTATTCATAATTTACACACATACCACCCACCTACACATACACACAGGTGAGTTCCTAACTTGGGTGTTGTGATGTGTATGTGTATGCTTGGTGTACTTGGGATACCTGGAGAAAGGTTAAGGTAAGAAAGTAGAAGTGTAGGGAGTTAAAGTTACCAGGACCAGGATTAGAACCGGTAGACTACAGGGGCCTGAGCTGAAGGAGGCTTGGGGGTAACTTTAGGTTAATTGATCTTAATTGATTAAAAGACAATGCCCAAAGCCTGAAGAACAGGAAAACAATGCTGGCAAAGAGGCTGAGGCTGGGACTGGAGCCAGACCTATGGGGGAGCTGAAAAGGTAGGTGGGGAGAGGGAAAATGGGACTAAGGGAAGGTGTGGGTGTTAAATAGGGGCTCTGGATGTGGGGAACCAGAGAATGGATCTGGGGCAGCTAGAGAAGTTGCAGGGAGTGGCAGTAGGTGCTGGGAGCTGGAGAAAGGCTCCAGCTGCTGAAGAAAACTACAGGACAGCCACAAGGAGCTGGGAAGCTACAAGGGGGGGAGGGAGGACTACAGAAGGTGAGGGGGAAGCCTGAAAACAGAGAGAGGGACAGCAGAAAATCACAGGAAAAGCAGCAGGAGAGACTGAAAGGCAGCAGGGACAACATGAAAGCAGAGAAAGGCAGCAGAAAGTCACAGGGAAAAGGCAGTAGGAACTGAAAGGAAATCAGGAAAGTAGTGGAGAGGGGTGTGGGCTAGAGCTGAGAAAGAGAGAGAGAATGAGGCTGGAATTTAAGATAAGGAAGGGACTGGGATTTAGTAAAACATGACCCACCTCGGGGTTGCAAATGACAGTGGTTTTATTGAACAGAGGAGATGGTGACACAATGTTTTATTGGTTCCCTTACACCCACCCATACACACACACAATGGCAGCAGGGGTTAGAGAGGCTTGGTGCAGGGGCTAGAGTCCACTGAAGTCCAGGAGGAGATGGATAGAGACAGAGAGAGAGTCCAAATTGTAGGAGGAGGTGTGCAGCCCTATCCAGGCTGGAAAGGGGTCCTTGTCCAGTAGATGTTGTCCAGGGGGGAGTCACCGGCAGGGCTTCTGGATGGTGGTGGTCCAGATAGAGAGGGCGTCCCACTGGATCTATCTACACTGCCCCTTTTTATAGGGGCAAACCTTGTGTGACCATAGTGACAGGAGGCATGCCCAGGCAAGGGTCAGCCCCTGGCGTAGTGCACATGTGTGCTCCATGCAGGGATGTGAAGTTTTGGGTGTCTGTAATGGTGAGAGTTGCTGGTTCTGCAGGGTCTTTTGTCTTTCAAATGCTGGGTTCTTGTGTCTGTTCCTGGGTGAGGTCTGTGGTTCCTGGATGAATCAATGCGAGGTGATGACCCAGTCGTTACAGGCCATTCAGTAGAGGCCTGCTACCATTGAATTTCAATCATTCCCAATCACACACATTCATCTTGGAACCAATTTACATGGGTGGAATACATTATTCATACAGTTGCAACACAGAGGATGCCCAGGTAGAGGACACAAGATGGAGGCTTGACATATAAAATGGAAACTTGACACAGACCTAAACCATACAATATCCATATGAAACAATAAAAAGCAACACGAAAATGCTAATAATACAGTATACAACAGTAAAAATCAATACAAACCTAATAATTATACAATATAAAACTGGATATCCAAAACCAAAACCTTGCTATCAAAATAAAAATGTTAAAACTTATCCTACATCTTATCTTACTTATACTTACCTAGGAAATAAAGAGGGAGAGAAAAAGTCAGAAATGGTTGGGGAAGAGGAGGGAATGCATTTTAAAATAAATAAAAAAAAGAAAAACTGGGGGTTTTGCTACAGTACCACTTCTGTTTGAGCTGCTGCAGGTGCACATACTTGCATATGTGAACGCAACCAATGATTTCATTCTAGCACACTTAATTGTGCAGGCTTAGGCCTGCATGTAGAATTAAATATGAAGACGGGAGATAGGACAATAAGTTAGGATGATTACATAGGATATCTGGGGGGAAAAAATCTAATTATGAAGATGGTTAAGCATCGCAGTAGATTGCCTAGGTTGGTCGCTGAATCTTTCTCAGGCTTATAAGGGTAGATAAATATCCTTCACAGATGATATGAGTGTTTCTGCTTTGTGGGATGTACTAGATGACTGATATCTTGAGCATCCAGACCACTGGATTGAGCCACTGCCCATAGCAACCATTGCCATGGCCAACCTGTCATCCCAGATCATCTTTCCATGACTGACTAGTTTTTTTTTATCTTGAAAATGTAAAGCAGATGCAAGTCTTCCACATTTTACTGTCTTATCTCTTGCCCCATTTCATCTGTCTTATCAGAAGCAAAAGCTGTCACTGTTCTCACAGGCGCGGTACAGATATTCAAGGTCCAAGGATGAATTGATTAATTCTTTGCAAGTTAATCTAAAATGTTCAGATCAAATTGAAACAGAAGTAAACAGACATTACCTTTGATTTAGAAAATACAGCCACTTGCCTGCAATGGCTCTGGCCAGAAGCCAGGGGGTGCTAGAGCATAGCTTCTGGCTTTGTGTCCAGTTCCTCTTCCTGCTGTCCTTGAAGTCTCTGGGATTTGCAGGCCAGAATTACAGCAGCAGGACTCTGCAGGGTTGCTCATCACTTCCTCTTCCTGCTTCCAGGTGCCTCTGGGATTTGTATTCCACAGTTGCAGTCAGAAGTAAGTTTGAGCTCAGGGCTGAAAAGCATGCTGGGGGACTGTGATTTAAGTTGAACCAGGAAGGGGATCTGGGACAGAAGTTTCATAAACCAGTTTGACCCAGATCAGTTAAGTCTGATACCTCATTCAACCAGGTTTATCTTAAACCAGTTTCAGACATTTTGAAATTGGTTTATGTCTTCTGTTCTGTTACAGGTTGGAACCAGTTTCTGATCACTTAAATGAGTTTGTGTAACTTCTGTCCCTAGCCACAGTGATCAACTTGAATTTCATGGGAAAGTTATCGCTATCAGTGAAATCAGATCAGGTGTAGAGAGCGAACAAGAAGGGACCAATACAAGAACTGTGGAAAATATCAGTAAATTGTAGTATTGGGTTACTCTTCTTCCAACAAGAGTAAAAAAATATATAATAATCAATGAGCCTTAGCATCTTGAGGTAAACTTGTAAAATATGTCCTCAGGCTTCTACTTCCAAATGTAAGCAGCTCATCTATGCTCTGAGCAAACCATTGTGTGGAGAGCTGCTTGAGCATCTGATGGGCTTTTTTCCCCCCTAACCTATGCTTTGCTACAGGTTTTCAGGCCTATAAAAACAATATTTTTATTTCTGATATGTAAATGCATTACTGCACAGTTAACATATAGAGATAATAGATCTATTATAATCCACGTATGCAGTATAATTATGTTTGTTCCCATCAAATATACAGTCTAAACAACAAGCTGTTATTACCATTATCAGTTAGCTATTTTAAAACCACATTGTTCTTTCACAGGCAGAAAAATATTTCAGTGACTAACTGTGGTTGTCTTCCCCACGAATCACCTTATTTATTTTGCAAGCTAGTCCCTTTATGGCAATGAAAATTACTGCAGGCTCCTTCTCACCCCAAATGGGGAGTATGGCTAATGCTTGTGTTTTCCCTTCAGGTTTCAGACTTTCCCATTTGATGTAATGGGTTTTCTACAAATTGGTAAGTGAGTTGTGGGTAGTTTTTAAGCCAAATGAGTATAACTTTCCAAAAACATAGTTGTTGTTGACAGTACAATTTAATTTGCTGGTACTGTAGGGATTGTCTGCTAATACACCGTTGGTAAAACAGCCATTACAATAGATGTAAAAAAGAAAGTGATAATAGATTTTAACAATATTTAAGTGAAGCCTGAGATTTTCTGTCTTCAATTTTATGCCATGTTGTCCCATCAATTTATCTTTAAGACTTTTTTATGATTGTTGTTCCCATATTCATTTATGCTGGTGCTTCTCAACCTTTTTAGACTCGAAGCAGTAAGAAAATTTCACTCATTGTTTGACAGCAGAAAAATACTGGAGCAACTCTTCAGTTGCAGACAACTTGGAAAGACCACAGCAGATCAGAATGTTTTGAATACAATGGATTCCCATTTGGAATAGCTGCGTAATGGGCTTGCTGGGCTTTGCCCAGCTCCCCCAGCTTAGAAGACTGGGAATGTGATTGGTGGGGCAAAACCCACCAATCAGAGATAGGCAAGGGAAGAGCCAGGAGGAAAGTCTGCTCCCCCCCCTATTCCAAAGGCTGGGGTAGGAGCAGACTTAATTAGGAACTGCAGTTGCAGCCCCCCTAATTGGTTCATTTTCAATCTGGGGGTGGAGCCCCAGAAGGGGATATAAGCAACTGTGTGCTGAGCATGCAGCACTATCAGTGACAGATGGCGAGGGAAGGGGTCCCGGGGCCAAGAAGAATTGGGAGAGCTACCCAGTGGACATATCTGACTGCCCAGAAGAATCTGAAAGATTCTGCCACTGGACAGAAGTGGTAGGCGGTGCAGGTATCTCTGCACAGAGGGTCTGTGAGGAACCGAGACCCTGGAAGGGAGGCGGTTGAGGTCTCCAACCCCAGTATGAGGCCAGGCTCGGGAGTCAGTGCTACTGCAGGGTACATCATTGCAGGATGTAAGGCCCAGGATAAGGAGGCTGGGCAGTCTGGGGCCCATTCCCCGGGGTCCACAAGGACCATGGGAACAGAGCAGTTCCTGAGTACGAGGAGCAGCATTTGTGGAATGACCCTGCATATGCATGAGGCAGCCCAGGCCTGTATCTGTCCCTGAGAAGGATTGAACCACTGGGACATGTGAGCAAGTCACACTACCTGCCCTGAGGCCTGGAACTGAGCTGTCCCTTGGAGAAACATTAGTCAGGCCAGGTTACTTATGAACACTGCCCTACTCAGCTTATTGGGACATGTGGGTCACTGGGGAAACTGGTCTCCTACTGGGGAGTGACACTCAGGGAAGGTAGCCTGAATAAAGAGGCAGGAGGACGGGCACCACTAGAGAACTTTTGCATCTTATATATTGGAGAGTTTATTGATAGTTTGATATACTCTGTGCATTTTGGAGGGTATAGTAACTGTTAACTGTACACCTTGTATTTTAGAGCGCCATTTATTGTTGTATTTATCTGTTCATATGGTTTGGAACCATTATGCTTACATATATACATATGATTTCCCCCCAGCACGTGCCCTGCTGGTTTTCCCCTTCTACTGGTGGGGGGAGGAGGGGGCACACATTCTGGGGACACCTGGGTTATATCTGGTTTTATCATCTGAATCATGTTTACAAACCTAACAGTGCTAATATTTTGTAGCACCTCCTGACACCCCTTGGAAAGATCTCAAGGCACCATCAGGTGCCCCAGCATCCTGGTTGAGAGTCTGATTTATGCTGTAAGCTCCTGGGAACTGTTTCTTGAGTACACAATAGAACCTTGTTCCTGATAGCATGCTACTGCAATGTAAATTATTACTAGTAACTGAAACAGGATCACTAAGTAAAATAAAATATTACTCTTACATCGTTATTCTTCTCTTTGTCTCTCATTTTTCTGTGTGGGCAGCAGCACTTACATTAGGGGTCTATATGTACTATAGTCCCTATTGTTTCAATAAAGCTTTCATCTCTGGTATTCCCTAGCATAATCCAGCCTTACCCATAATTCTCCTTCCCCAGTCCAGCAGGAAACCATTAATTAATCAGATGACCTGAAGTCTTAAATACAGTTCAAAACGCCAATGCATACATTCATTGTTTTGGGGGCAAAATTGCAACCATTTAATCTGACTTCCTTCATAACATATATGCAAAAAACCCTTGAGGGATGGATTTAGGCAGCTGAATAGTGATCCTAAAACCTTCTAGGTTTCAGAAGAGTCTAATTAATAAATGACCTCAAAAATGAAATCAGTGGCTTTGTAAGGTATGTCGATGGTGGCAGATTTTATAATATGTACATTCTATTTCACTGACCATTAGGTTTGTTTCTCAATGTATCCTGTCTTCTCTCCTAGACTTAATCACCATCCATTTTAAACAATGATGTGCATAAGGGATAGCCAGTAGGGACACTTGTTTCTCATTCACTTCAGTAGAATTTGAGTCAGATGCAAGGATCTAAACTGGATCCTACTGTGATGGGGCCCTTTTCTATCTGGAAAGCACCTAGTGTACCAGCAATAAATAATCTAATATTATTTAGAGTAGTGACCATGGGATCTTAAAACTCTTCACAAAGGTGAGTTGTTAGTAATAAGAATAAAAATACTACAAATAAAATCATTATCATCATCATTCCCATATGCAGATCAGAACAGGGAGGCACAGTTTTACATGGGCAGTACCAAAAAAGAGACCAGGTCCCCTGATTTAGATGATAACATTAAGAAGCTAGGTTACACTGCCACCATCAAGCCAAATATAGTTTAGGTTCCTTCAATACTATATCCATTTCGCTGATTTTGTGGCCAGATTTCAATATACTTTATAGTGTGTATTTTGCCTACAAGTCTGTGGGCACTTTAGCCTGCAATTTACAACCAGACATTCTGAATGGATTTTTAGCAGATGCTGGCTCTTTCCATGTTAATTTGCATGAATACAGATCATATGACCAATTGTATTTAAAACTCCACATTAAATTACAGAAATAATTAAATTTTATAATAAATAAAAGGTTAGTTGAACTTAATGATTGCACAAAAGCCGGAAAAAGCTCACTCCTCTTCTGTCTGGTTCCAGGAATTTTTACCCATTAAATATTCCAGAAGACTCCCCAGACTGCAAACATTATGTCATGAGAACAAACTCTGATTTTGGATTATGTCTTAAGGCAGGAAGAAACTGTCTCTGGCAACTTTTAAGTATTATTTTCAGGATACTAATAAGAGTTTTAATACTATAAACATCTTCAGTTTCTCATATGTTGTCCTATACAAACAGCATACACATACTTGTGAGTAGTAAATCCATTTAGACAGTATGTTTATTATCCTCATAAGTTTATATCCACTTTTATTTATGCCTAGATTATTTTAATTAAGATAATTATGGAAGCCACCAATTTGCAACTTTTATGATTTATTTCACTTTCTAAAACCAGGGCTGATCATCACAGTTAATTTTATTGTTGTGCAAGTTTATTTCTGGTGTGATTTGTTTTTGGAAATGTTTATTCCATTAGACGAAAAGCCTAAACATTCTTTTGCTTCTCATCTTCATTTCTGCTTCACTGTAAAGCAACTAAACCAAGGCCCTGGCTGTACAAAATAACATTACTGATTAACCCCATATGAAAACTTGCACTTAGCTGCTTGGGAGCCACTGTTGTCAAAACAAAAAAAAAATAAAAACATATGCACTGAGTGCTTCGGCATCTACCTGATGAATATATACATCCAATACAGTTGCTTTGAATATTTTGAGATCCTTGAATAAATTTACTCTAGAAATGTAAAGAAGTCATATTGTAATATAACTAGATAATATCCCTATTCTCACCCGTGAGAAGACTACTTGCATAATTCACTTTGAAGTTCTGTTTTGAGTAGCTGTCTACACAGTTTCAGTGAAACCAGCTATCACTTTGTATTTTACAACACTGTTCTATGTGGCATTTTTGTTACATATCCATGTGTGATGGAGCAGCTTAAGTGCTCCATCACTTCAACCACGTGCCAGCTGCCTGCTCCAGCAGTTGTTAATTAGGGCACCCATTTTAGAGCCCAGCTCTCCGGGCTGAGAAAGCAGTTTGCTGCCAAAAAGGGCAGTATGTGAGAGGCCTTATGAAGGTCTGAATTTGATCTGGCTGCAAGCCAGAGCAGTATTAACATACTGGATGACATCTGCAAGGGATGGGACATGTTAAGGGGATGTCAGAGCATGTACTTATCACCCTTGTACATCAGGGCACTCAAACAGCAGCCTCCCACCTAACTAAGATCTGGATCAATTAACAACATGGTGTGGCAGGAGAAGGAGGTGGCAGTTTGCCCATAGACAGATGGAGGGTCAATACTGAGGTCAGGCCTGGGAGTTTGCCCCTGTCACACATGATTATCAGTTTCACACTTTCATTGGCAACACCTTCTCATGTGTATAAATGGAACCAATAGTGTTAATGTAAGTAATCCATGTAAAAAAGGGAAAGCCAAACTCAGGATCAGAAGGAAATGTATTGGAAACAATGGAGCAGTTGCTTGTAACTCATAATCTTTTTGAAAATATAAAACCAAATCATGTTGGAGGCGTAATATGTCCATAGCTCCCTCTTCTCAAAAGAGAGAACAATTTGATGTATTTTTCTCACAGGCACCATCCTAAAATCATGGAGCAAATCCTGCACAATAGTTACTTTATAGAATCCGTATTGAGAAATACTGTCTATCATGCCCAAGACCCAAAGTCTGGCTCCAGATGGATAATTTGCACATGGGGCATTTGTTTAGCATTTTATTAAGTTCAGATCTAGTTTCAGATGTGAAATTTCTCAAAGTTTGATTTATGTTCAGATCAGGACATTTTTCGTTTGAAACTTCGTAACATGTATTGAAGCACGTGAGGAGACTATTGTCTTTGTAAGAATAAGCTTGATGCATCAACTTGCCAGCATAAAATCACACCATTAAAAAGATAATTGTTTCCAACTGTCTTGAGAGATTTTATGATGATAGGGTTCCTGAAGGTTAATAGAACAGCAAAGTAATGCTTGAAATATGAGACTTCTATGTACAAATAATATTCAATGAATTCAAAAGCTAATGCAAGAGTTGTCAATTGTGGGTATGTGTGCCCCCAGTTGGGGTACTTTGAAAGGTCCCAGGGTGTACACAGGAGCAGGTGGAGATGGAGCGCCACTACCCCGTGACAGTGCCTCACAGGAGCAGGGCCAGGGTGGGGCAAAAGCAGGGCCACACAGATGCTGCACTGCCACTGCTCACCACACCCCTGCATCTCGCCACCCTCCCCTCCCCTTCCCTCCCCCCACCATGTATGGCCACTCACCCCTTCCCCCAATCCATGTCCAGCCACTTGCCACCTGCCCTCCCTGGAGGTATACTCACTAAAAAGGGGGCCACCAGGATTACACTTATCAAAAAAGGTTGAAAACTCCTGGGCTAATGTATCACTGTCCTCATCTTCAACTGTTCATCTCTGTATAGCAGGCTGTATATGGCAAGCTTGTTATTTTACAGCAAGAGAAATTTAATTCTTCCTCTCACCACATCATGAAGTACTACGACCATTATCTCCTTGTAATACAAATTCTCAATAATGAATCAGTGACCATTTGAACTATAGACACCAGCTGATAATGCAGATTCTTCCCCTGATGAGGTGTGCACCAAGAACTCCCATGGTCAATAGGAGTTAGATGAGTATTTTGAGGGATAATAGGCTGCTGGAGATGCTGGGTGTAGTTATATATAGCCTGACTCCTGTTCATAAGAGCTCATTCTTGTTCTAAAATAAAATTTGCTAATATTTGAATTGGTCCCGTGATTCTAATCTAAAACTTTACTTTTGTGTGCCTACCACTTCTAACCAGCAGTAATATGGCAGAACAATGTTATTGCTTCTGGAGTACTTGTATGGAACTCTGGAATTTTATCAGTGCCTTTAAGGGCATATACTTTATATGGAGATCAACAATTTTTTATGACAGTGCCACAAAATGTTACAAGAGATTTGTTGAATAAGAAATTCATGGTTTCAAAGCCAGAATGCCTTCCTCCTACTCTGGGAGAGTACATGAAATACATAATTTCTGCACTTAATAGTCTTTTCAGTTGTACTAGTCACCTTTGATTCCAATGCATTATAGCCCTTCACTTTGGGAACTCTTAGAAGATGAATCATTACCAAAATGATTACAGCTGTATTCTGTATTTCAGCTGCAAGAAGAAGTTGTGTAGAGGTTCAAACTGTGAGATAGATGTGGAAGAGCACCTAACTTATTATTCATTATAATTTCAATCATGTAGTGCAGCTATGAGCAAGATCATTTCTATACTTACAGATTATAGTACAGCTTCCCTCTCTGTTTCCTAGTCTGATGTGGTATGAGATTTTGCAAGAGTCAATAAGTGAACACAGAATGACTGAAGCATTTATGGTAGGTTTTACTTTAAGGCCAAAAAAAAAAAAAATAAAGATGTCCTATTAGAACTATTCAATATTGTGAGAACTTCTGCTGAATTTACACCTTCAGAATTTATTTCTACTATGTCTGGCATGAGCACACAAAATGGACTTCAAACTTTTTGTTTACTTTCTTTAAAATCAATAAAGTCAGGTAGTTATGTAAATGCCATCTGTCAAGTTCTTTCAGAATAACCTTTTATAAAGGGCAAAAAATACCTCACTCTAGTTCCCAACATTAAAAAATAGGCATTTTGTGCACAAACCAAATATAAAGCAGCCAAACTGAGGAAAATAATTAAAATATAACATACATTTAAATTGTTCTGTATGGAAAATATTTAAACAGGTATATGGGTCTGCAATGCCATAAAAAGATGGATCAACATAGGAAATTTGGGGCATTAGAAACCTAATAATCACCACAGACAGGACATCATTGCAGACTACTAAAATAAAAGAGAAGCTCCAAAATTTCCTGTAAAGAAAAATATAGAGCTTAAAAGGGAAGGTAGCAATGAAACCATGATGAAAGAAGAAGTGTTCTGTGCTCAGTCTACTTGGCTATAATGATGTGTATAGCAATACTATGTGTTGTTTTAAATTAATATTAAATTTTATATGTTGCTTTCTGTCTATGGCATAAATTACGTGTATTAATGCACAAAGTAGAAAAAAGCATTCCAACCATGTAGCAAGGGTGTCCAATTTTTTGTTAATTGTAAAGAGCTCATGACTATCCATATTTTTGCCTAGCAAAATTTGTGGGTGTTTTATTAACTCTTATGCAAGCAGTGTGTGTAAAAGTTTGCCTCTATGGACTTCTGTCTGAGCAAAGAAAATAATCCAAGGCCCCAGCCTCAATGGGTTGAGCTAGCCTCAATAATATTTTTTCATAATAGCAGTAAGAAAGGTGAAAAACTTTTGAGTCATGTGCAGGATTTCTAGGTATAGTTCTTGCCCTGAGAAATTTGTAAAGTGACTCTGGCAGGATCATCAAGAAGTTGATAAAGAATGAGAAAAATGACTGGTATAGTTAACAGGATATAGTGAACAAGATAGAGTGGACTCCTCTTCAAGGATAGCACCATTAAAAATCTCATTTTAAAGGATCTGATATAAAATGAAGGATAAAGAATTTTCATTTTTGAGCATGGATTACTGAGCAGGATATTATTTTTCCCCTAAGGTTTGAGCTCTCTCAAAATACTAGCTCCCCAAATCATCCTCCTGAAATTCATTTCCTAGGGAAGTTGTTCAGCTGTACAAAGACAGATGTGCAGCTAGATTCTGATGGCTGCCAGAAACTTTGTAATCTGTTAAATTTCAACAGCTTGCTTCACCATTTCCCTGCACTATGTCACTGTGCAGTCATTAATGTTATTGCAAAATGCCACATAAAATGGCAAATTTAGAACTGAGCGTTTTACATTTTCTTTGAATAATTTCAGACTATATATATAGGTAGCATTTGTCACAGAAATAGTTGTGGCTATAACTTGTGCTGTTTTTGAAGTATAATATGTGGACATGATAATTCCATGACTTCTCCACTGAGGAACAAGGTACAAAAAATGGAGAATTAACATCTAAGACTAAGCATAGGTGTTCAAAAGCCCCTGGCAGATGTGCTCTATCGTACCCTAAAGTGCTGTAAATTAGAGTAGCAGTAAACTGAACAGACATTCACCATTGGGGTTGAGGGTGGGGGTTGGTGTTTGTCTGCACTGGCCAAAGCCAGCAGATAAGGGGCACTCACGCATTTCCCAGGAGGCTTCCAGATAGGCCCTTCTCCCCAGCACCCTTCCCACTCCCACCCACAAGTGAGGTCAGCAGTGGCTGGAAGGAAGAGTGTGGGGAAGCAACAGAGTGCCCCCATGAGGACTCCCCCCACAGCTTGCTGGCTGAGGTTTCCGCGGCAGGAGAGGGGCCTGAGCCAAGTCCACATGGCAAGAGGTACTCCCTTCCCTCCCAACCCCAGCCTCTTGACAGCTGCAACCAGGAGCTGAAGTGTGGGGCTGCCTGGCTCAGCTTTTCACTGCAGAAACTGGAGTGGGGAGGAAAGAACCCTCCCCCCCACCACAAGCTTCTTGAGGAGCACCAGGCTGGAGCAAGCATCCTCACAATGCAGGTCCTGGCAGCAGCTGTCAAGAGGCTGGAGGGAAGAGATTTCTCCTGCTGCATGGACCCAGCTGAGCCCCCCTACCCCCAGCCCTAGCCAGCAAGCTGTGCAGGGATGCTCACAGTGGAAGAGGGTTCCCTTCTCCATCCACCCTCACCTGAGCCTTATGACAATGGCAGCCATAAGCTTCAAATTGGGGTTGCCTAGCCTTTTTGCAGTGCCAGAAACAGGGGGGAAGGGTGGGGAAACAGCCTTTCTGTCATGTGGAATCAGCCTAACCCCCACCAAGACCTAAGCCCACATGTTTGGGGAGGATTTGTATGGCAGAGAAGTTCTGTTCCCCTACTTCCCATCCAGCTGTTCAGAGAAGATACGGATTCTTTTCTGTCTCCTCTATGTGATAACCTTGGTGTGGGACTGGGCTAGTGCTTGCCAAGAGCAGGCAAGCACCAGCCAAGGCTAGCAAGCCACCCAGAAAGGGGCCCTGGGATGATGGCCAAATGTACAGGCGTTCAAAAAAGTGCTCTAAAAGTGCTTTAGCCTAATACAACATCCATCAAAGGTTAACTTAGAATATTTTAAAGCATTTTAAATGCTGTGAACATCTGTTCTGTTATGGCTTTAGAGCACTTTCTGTGTACTTAAAACACATTAAATGTAATATCTATACCTCGCTCATGTGTGCATATTTTTCCCCTTATTATACTGTTGCCTTCAGAAAAATTAACAAGAGGGTAAAAATAAATATTTCTGGTAAGTCTGAATAAAGTGTAAGTAATAATTCACTAAGGCAATTTTCTGATCATATTTTATAGTGGCCCACTGGTATAAATGGCTATACCCTGTACAGGAGAGATTGTGCTGAAAAAAGGGGCAAGGGTATAGCTCTCTCTGTGAAGGAGAGCTACATGTTCCTACAGGCTGAGATTGGCACAAGGAGGACTACTGGAGACCCTTTATGTTAGAATATGAGGGGAACAAAGTGAAGGAGATACAATGGTAGGAGTCTACTACAGACCTCCAAACCAGGAACAAGTGCTTGACCAAGAATTCACCATGGAACTGGCCAAGACTGCACACTCTTCGTGCATTATGGGAGACTTCAACTACCCACACGTATCATAGAATAAGCACGTGGCCAAATCTGATCGGTCACAAAGCTTCCTTACATGTGTGTATGGGCTCCACCTGTCTCAAGAAGTTTATGGGCCGACAGGAGGCAAAGCGCTGCTGGACCTGGTACTGGCCAAAGAGGATGATCTAATCAGAGACCTAAGAATTGAAGGGAAGCTTGGGTGACAATAACCATGAGTTGATCACTTTCACTATCCATTGCAAAGCTGGCAAGTCAGCCAGCAATGCAGTAGTCCTTGACTTTAGGAAAGTTGACTTTCATAAGCTCAAGAGGCTTGTTCTTGAGGCCCTGAGAGGCCATGATTTCACAGGGAGGGAGTTCATGATGATTGGTTGCTCCTTAAGGAAGCAATCCTAGAAGCACAAGGAGAGTCCATCCCAACCCATAGGAAAGATAGTAAAAGGTCTCAACTACCCCCTTGGCTCAACAGGGAACTCATGGGATTCCTATAATTAAAAAGAGAGGTGTATAAAGGATGAAAGACAGGAAACACCACTAAGGAGTAGACTGCACTGGTCCACACCTGCAGGGAATGAAGTAGGAAAGCCAAGGCTGCAACTGAATTCCATCTGGGTACACAAATCAAGAACAATAAAAAGTCCTTCTTCAGATATGTGGGGAGTCAAAAGAAAAACAAGGGCAACACTGAACCCCTGCTAAACCAGCTATGGAAGCTGACTACCAACATCCAGGAAAAAGCCAATTGTCGCAGGGCAGGGACCCAGGAGTGGCCGTGATCTCTCCTGGTGCCCCTACTGTGCCAAGTAGCCAGTCTAGCACCCTCATTCTTGCCCGCCATGACTTTGATGGTTCTATAATATTAATGGGAGGCTGCCTTTACTTGACCCCTTCGACCCGGTGCTCTTACCCTTCCAGTCCCTGCTCTATACAAATAGATTCTGGTGCCCCAACCCTATGGGCATCATGTGGCTCCTTCCACCCCTAATACATGCCCCAAGCCTCTTAAGTGTTCCGGACATTATCGTGTCTATACTCTTCCTCAGTGGCCCTCCCCGAGGCCCCTGACCATATGCTCACCCTCACTGGGCTCCTTATTCCCGTACTTGCCTTCACCAGGCTATAGTCGTACGCTCACCCTCACTGGGCTCCCTAATCTTGTACTGGCCCTCACCGGGCTCTAGCCATATGCCCGCCCTCACCAGGCTCTCTAGTCTGGTACTTGCCCTCACCAGGCTCTCTAGTCATACGCTCACCCTCTTCCAGGGCCTCTCACTAAGCTCGCCCCCATCTGGGGCTTCTCAATAAGGTTCACCCCCTTTTTGGGGCCTCTCAATAGGTTTGACCCCTTTCTGGGGCTTCTTCTGCACAGACAGTGCCCCCACTGGGTCCTGTCTCCCCACGCTCATGCGCTCTCACCCGTACTGCGGCCTGTCTCTCCACACTTCCCGCGCTCTCCTGCGTTCACGCCCGCCCGCACTGGGGCCTATCTCCACATGATCTCTACAGTCGGGGCTCAGGTGGCCGTAGCTGTGCCTGGCCCCTGACCCTCCTTCTGGGTCTTATGCCCGACTCGGGCTCCTCACCATCAGGCTCAGGCGGCCTCCTCCTTCCCAGGCCTTCCAGACCCCTTCTATGGGACTGGGGTCAGTGTCCCCTGAACGTTGTATCCCACTGGGCTTCTCGCTTGCACGTCCCTCCCTCGGGCTCTACTCGCACTCGCCCACACGGAGGTCTACCTCGTGTTCATGCGACCGGGGCTCAGGCGGCCATGGCCATGCCTGGCTCCCAAGACCCCCTTCTCAGGGTCATACGCCCCACTGAGCTTCTCTGACTACCACCCACATGGGGCTGGGGTAACGACATCCCAAACGCAGCGCCACCCCAGCGCCAAACTGCTGTGCCTTCTCTGGCACCCGATTGCTGTGCCCTCCCAGGGCACCAGGAACCCCCATGCTACTGGGGAGCTCCATTGATGCCTCCTCCAACCCCTACAGCCTCATCCAGTCCTCTGGTGTAACAATAACAGAACAGAAAACACAAAGCCATAAGCCAACTGGCTGTAATGCAAAAGAAGCCTTGTGGCTATAGCATAAATTCTACACCACCCTGTCCCTCTTTCAATACCTCCCTGTCAGGAGGTATTCTCTCTACCCCGTATCATTGTGCTGGCGGTCAGGCTGTGCTGTGATGTGCTGCGCTGCTCTACAGCAGAGCTCCTGCTGCTCAGGCTGCCAGAGGGGAACTGACTTCTGGCCTCACCCTGACTGCTTATAAGGGCCAGGCCCTGCCTCTTTCTGGCCAGCTGACCAGGTTGGTTGCCCCGGCAACCCTCACCTGTGCTGCCCTGCTGACTGGCAGCTAAGCCCCTATCACCATTGCCAGTAGCAAGCACCCTAGTGCCTGCTACACTGATCTATTTAATGATTACTTTGCATCAGTTTTTCACCAGCCCAAAGGGATCACCCTGCCTAACATGATGCGGCATGACCAGGGTGAGGATGGATTGGCACCATTGGCATGGATCTTGTGAGGTAGCATCTTGAGAGGTTGGACCCCCATAAATCAGCTGGTTCAGATAGGTTGCATCCAGGAGTGCTAAAGGAAGTGGCAGACATCATAGTGCAGCCACTGGCATAGATATTCAAGAACTTGTGGTGCTCAGGTGAAGTACCTGAAGATTGGAACAGTGCCAATGTGGTGCCCATCTTCAAGAAAGAAAGGAAAGAAGACCCGGGAAGCTACAGGCCAATCAGTTTGACCTTAATCCCTGGGAAGATTTTGGAAAAAAATATCAAAGAAACCATTCTTGACAGGCTAACAGAAGGCAACATTCTGAGGGATAGCCAGCACAGGTTTGTTGCAGGTAGGTCTTGCTTGACCAATCTCATTTCCTTCTATGACCAGGTGATGTATCACCTGGACAAGGGAGAAGAGGTTGATGTCATATATTTGGACTTTAAAAAAGCCTTTGACCTAGTTTCCCATGATGTCCTCATGGGAAAATTGGGCAAGTGTGTCCTTGAGTACTCCACAGGCCAGTGGCTGAGGAACTGGCTCTGAGGTTGGACCCAGAGAGTGGTAGTAGACTGAATCAACATGGCACTTGGTGACTAGTGGCATTCCTCAAGGCTCCATTCTCAGACCTGTACTCTTTAATGTCTTCAGAAATGATCCGGATACTGGTGTCAAAAGTGGACTGGCAAAGTTTGCTGATGACACCAAACTTTGGGGAAGAGTTCCCACACTTGAGGGTAGGCTGGTGATCCAGGCCAACCTCACTAGGCTTGCAAGGTGGGTGGATGAAAACCTGATGACATTCAATATGGAGAAATGCAAGATGCTCCATCTCAGGAATAAAAACCCACATCACACTTATAGGCTCAGCAATGCTACACTCACTAGCACCATGACCAAAAGAGACTTGGGGGTCACAATTGACCACAAGATGAATATGAGCCACCAATGGAATACAGCAGCTGGTAAAGCGAACAAAACTCTGGCTTGCATCTATCAATGCATCTCAAGCAAAACCCAGGATGTCATCCTCCCACTGTACTTGGCCTTGGTGAGACCACAACTGGAATACCGCATCTAATTCTGGGCGCCACAATTTAGGAAGGACATGGAGAAGCTTGAAAGAGTCCAGAGGAGAGTCATGCACATGATCAGAGGAAGAGAACAGGCCTTATGAAGAGAGCCTGTGAGCCTCTTCAGTCTGAAAAGCACAGGTTTAGGGGTGAGAAGGTGGTAGCCTATAAGTACATAAGGGGTGTACATCAGGATCTGGGGGAAAACCTGTTTACCAGAGCACCCTAGGGGATGACAAGGGCCAATGGTCACAAACTCCTGCAAGACCCTTTTAGGCTGGACATAAGGAAAAACTTCTTTACTGTCCAAGGCCCCAACAACTGGAACAGACTCACACAGAGGTGGTGTGCAAGCACCTACTCTGGACACTTTCAAGAAACATTTGGACACTTATCTTGCTGGGATCCTTTGACCCCAACTGACTTCCTGCCCCTTGGGCAGGGGGCTGGACCCAATGATTTTATGAAGTCCTTTCCAGCCCTAATGTCTGTGAAATCATAGTATTATTATCATTATTCATATATTATCTGATCATATACGTTATTCTGGAGTAAGTGAAGAATGTGTTTATAGTTAACTCTCTGCTATGTTGCCACAGAAAAACTCATCTGGACTCGATGATCTCCCGAGGTCCCTTCCAGCCCTGATGTCTATGAAATCTATGAAATCTCTGAGGCAGTTTGTGCCCTATAGCCACCGTTAATTGTGAATTCTTCTTAACAGAGAAAAGGTCTGTATACTAAAGTACCTGAATTAGAAAGATTCTCCTATATTGTGAAGGACAAGGTAGTGCTGCATTATTTCAGCCTCAAGTGGTTTACTATATGTGGGCATATTATTGGAAGTGGGAGTAGCAGAAGTAGTCTGCTTTCATTTCATTAGCTTGGTGAAGTTATTGTGTGAGTGATTTTCGATGCTCCCATTCTCCCTGCTTATCATCTCTGGAAAAGCCAAATGTTGTATTATTGATAGGGACCTACCAAATTAATGATTTCATGATTTTTGCACAACCCATGAATTTGATAGGTACCCTGTGAAAAATCCCTGTCCCCACAAAAGCTCTCCATGCTACCAACTGTGCTCCCAAGCTTTTTTCTGATACAGCTGCATCCAGCTGGTAAGTCTGATGTGGTAGAAAGGGAGGAGGAAGGGAAGGGGCATGGGGGGGCAGATCAATGCCCCCTGTGGTGAGGGAGGGAGTAGAGGCAAGTGCTGCTCAGGTGGGGGGGTCAGAGCCACAGCTCGTGGTGGGGAGGTGGCTTCCACCACTGCTTGTGCCCCAGGAGGGCACCATGGGGGCATGTTCCCCTCAGACCTGCACAGGGCAGGGTGGGGCAGGCTACAGCCAGACCTGCATGGGGCTCTTTTCAGTGGGGGCCAGGTTTGGAGCAGGTGCCAGTGGTACTGGGAGGATGCTGCATCCACCCCAAATTTTGCCCACGCTCCAGTCCCAGTGCCATAGTCACCAGCCACCTGGCACAACCCTGGTTCTTAGGGCTGTGTTAAATTTCACCATCTGTTTTGTTTCAAACAGTTGAACTGAGTTAATTTCCCCAGCCCAATCATTGCACTAGGGGAACTCAGCCCAGCTGGCCAGAGTTTGTTTCCCCAGCCCAATGGTAGCGCTCAGCTCATCCCCAGTTCTCTTCCCTGATCGATCCCAGTGCTAGGGAGGGGAACTGAGTGATGGGGCTCAGTTCCCTTCCCCAGCTCCCTGGTCCCAGGCAGCATCCCTTCCTCACCTGGCAGGCAGATGGAGGCCTGCAGCCCTGGGAGGACTGGCACAGCCCCTGCAGCCCTCCCAGAGTTGGGCCCCAATCTGCTTGCCAGATGACAGAAGCTGTTTCGAGCTTCCCCATTATAGCTTTTGGGCAAAATGTCAAAACAGTGTCAAAACAGCATCACTGTTTTGATTAAATGAAATGGAACAGTAGTTTCAAATCAAAATGAAATTCAAAATGAAATGCTGTTCCCTCGAAACTCGAAATGCAAGTCAAAATGGAATGGTGCCATTTTGCACAGTCCTACCGGTTCTTCCTCATGATTGATGGAGGCAGGGCATTGAACCAAGGCTGTGCCAGGTGACTGGCGGTGATTGCATTGGGAACGGAGCAGTGGCAAAATCTGGGGTGGATGCAGCATCCTCCCAGCACCGCCAGTGCCTGCTCTGAGCCCAGCCCCCATCAAGAAGAGCAGCTCACAGCCCTGGCTGCAGCCTTCCCTGTCCCACACAGATCTGGGGAAATACATGCCCCTGCCCGGCCCCGCCCCACCCCACCCAGGCAACGTCTATCCCTGCCCTGTTCCTCACTGTAGGGGATGTTTGATCTGGTCCCATTCCCCTTCCCTCTCCCCTCCCCTTCTAGCACACTGAACTTACCAGCTAGAGGCAGCCCTCCATGCTACCAACTGTGCTCCTCACCCCCTGAGTGCTGCACTGTGGATGCATGCAACATGGGCATTTATCAGCCAAATTATTGGCCCCATTGAGCCAACATCTGATACAGCCAGTATTCTTTATATCAGTACCAATCCAATATCAGACCAATGAATCAGTGCACCTCTAGTAATGCTAGAGCCAAGTTAGGAGGCAACCACATCATAGTATTTCTTAGTCTCTCCTTGATACAATCATATCTCATTTGTTTCGCTAACAAAGCAAGGGATTTCTATTAAGTGTATTATTCATTTCTACTTAGCAAATTTATTCTAACCATAATTATATTTTCTAGTAAATCTATCTTTGTCTCTCTCTAATACAGCTGCAGTCTTCATCATCTAAACTCATCTCTGCTATTGTCATCAAGAAGTGTGACTTCATTACAGAGATTAAATTCAAGCTCTTCCCCATTCTTTTAATGAGCTCTTCCTCCCCTTATACCCAAAGGGCAAGATCTAAATGATACCAAATCACTTCTAAGTGCAATAGCTTTGCAGGGCCATTTCTGTCTTTCCTGTACAAAGAAAGTTTAGAATATCCTTTAAAACAGATTCCCTGAACAAAACACAGAAAGCTGCTAGTGCAGTTAGGCTTTTTCCCAATAATGTACTAGTCAGTGGAAATGTAGTGCTGACAGAAAGCTGAAGCTAAACAAGATTAGTGGATGATTCATATAAACCCAACTGGAAGGAAAGTAGGGGGAGGAAAAGTCCTCCACTGCTTGACAAGAACCAGAACATTACTGACTGGTTTCAATAAATCTTCCTTTACTTGCCTTGCAGAGTAACTAAATGAACATGCAGAGCCATGCTCAGTCTGTCCTCAGTCTTGGTTTTCTTGATTGAATATTTTCTTGTGAGTAAACATATAATACACTTGAGAGTTTACGCTGTCAGGAATTCTCCTTTTCATCAGATCCAATAACAACTTAGAATAATTAAGGCATGGTTGAGCACACACGGGTTCACAAATTTTCAGGACATAGAGCTTCAATCACAATTCAATGACAAAAAATTAGTTAACACAGAGTTATCATCTGCATTTTCCAAATACCAAGTTCAGCAAAATTCATAGTTCTCAAAAACCAATCAATCCATATAACAAAAGCAGAAGCTTAATGAATGTTTGCACAGCTCCCTGTTTGAGTAGACTGAGGCTCTTAACCCACCTATTTAGTCCCCTCTCCCATGCCAGCTGCCCTTTCCTGGATTTAGCTGGTTTTAACTCGTTTCTCTCACTACACACAAGTGTTGTATGACATAACTTTTTTATTCCCTTAATTTTCACAGGTTTAAATTTGGGTTACCTTCCTACCTACTCTGGTTGAGGGCTTCAGTTCTAAACTACCAGGGCCTCACTAGCTTCTGACACTTTGGTAGTAGCGCTGTGTGAAATGGCAACATTCTGTTTCAACTTCTGTTTCAATGGAACAGTGTTTTGTTTAGAGTTTCATTTTGTTTCGAGACCTTTTTTTTTGTAACAATCTCCCCCCACAGGTGGTTGGATATTGTTGTCTTTCATAGATTCTGGTGTTCAGTCTGTAGGGGTACTGGAGGTTCTTGGCAGGTTTTGTGTTTTGAACTGTAGGAAATTGTCTTCTGCTGATGAGGTTAGGTTAGCAAGGTTTGGTGCTTGTTTGAATTTACAAACCACTTTTCAGAGCTGGGCCTATGAACTTCACTTTATCAACCTGCTAGGTAATAGGTACAGAAACTCATGGACTCAATATAGACAGTGGAATTCTGACACACTACAACCTGCTGGACATCTGACTCCCTAGGTACCTCTGCACTTTTACCTGGACTACTACATCCCCCTTCCACCCCACCAGCCCACCACCCCAGCCTGTCCCTCATCCCCTGGTGACTCCATTTTCATTTTCACTTACTGGCTTTATTGCCTGCATTGCATGCCAGCCTCTGGCTTCTTTACTATTCCTTGCATCCAGGAACAGGACACAGACCAACTGCAGGTGCTTCCTCAGCCTGACAAAGGGTTTTTTAACCCGAAAGCTGGCATCCCAGGCATCTAAGCTGAGCTCAGTTGGAGCCTCACAACTCCACTGAAACCAGCAATCCTCAGGCCTGTCAAAGACATGACAGGTCTGGACTTTCCCCAGCCAAGACTGCGTGCATGCATGTGGTAGCTGAAGGTAATGGTGCCTCCTATCTGCCTTTCACCACGGGGATCCTTGGTCCTGGAATTTCATAGGGCTGCCACACCGCCAGCAGTTCCAACAGGCCTTCCCCACCTGGGCAGAGTGAAGTTTTAGCGGTCATGCTCAGGACCTGGGGCCTCCTCTATCCCCATAGCCCCAGCCCATATCTTCAAGTTTGTCCTGGCATGGAAGCTCGGCAGGGACATTTTCTTCCTCTAATGGCTGTTGATGCTGTGAGTGCCCCCTCCAGCTCTGAGAGCAGGGCATTAAATGTTTTTTTAAAAATAAAAAAGGAAATAGGTACAGACAGAGTGAGGAAGGTGGCATTCACTCTGCACTTGGAGCTTGGGGAACCCCAGCAATGGGAAGTTCACCTTGAGGAACACCAGCTGCTCCACCAAACCTAGATTCAAGCAAGTGCAGTGGGATATTGCTACATCCCCAGCAATGCTGAACACCCTCTCATGTGGAATACTGGTCGGTGGACAGAACAGGTGTTTGTGGACAGTCATGGAAAGATCCAGTGACATCTGGCTGCAGCTTACCCAGTAGGCCAAGGGGTTGCACAGCAGCAGCTCCACATCCTCTGCAAAATAGGCAGCCAATGAGGCCTGAGTGCTACCTGCCTAATGGTGCCTCTGGACCTCATAATGAAAGACATGCCCTTGGCTCACATTGGCAGCACCTATGGTGGAGGAGGAGACTGGCTGGTGAATGGCAAGCTAGCATGGGACAGTGGATCCCCCTCTTTCAGGTTCCCCCGCCTCCACCATTCTGCCTCCCTGACTGTCTTCATCAGTACCTCCATCCACTGATTCAGGGTTTGGCTGCTGCATACACTGCCCTTCACCCTCGGGTCACACTTGGCAGCCAGCACATGGACTGTACTGGACCGCAAGGGATCAAGCCATTTCCTGATGCTTTCCTTCAGCTGCCTTGCCAGTGCCTGGACATCTGGTGACAGCGGCTTGCCTCAGCCAATAACACTAATCCCCTGGAAGATCTCCATTTGGCTCTGGAGTTCCCTTACTGTGGGGATCACCTGGCTAAGGAGGGCAACAGCAGCGGTGAGGGTCTCAGTGTCCTCAAGGAAGGGCTTGAAGACCAGCAAGATCTGGGAGATGGTATCCCACTCAGCTCTGTTAAGGGGGCCACTGACCCCCAATCTCCCTGAGCAAGGCCATCTCATGGATGGCCTTCTGTTGCTCCACCAACCTCTCAAGCATCAGGTATGTGGAGTTCCACCAAGTCTCCACATCCTGCATGATTTTGTGCTGCAAGACATTCAACTCTGCTTGTTTGTCCTGCATCATCTTGCCCCCTTGATGCTCTGGTGGAAGTAGCCTGCCACCCTCCTGTATTTGGAAATGAACCTGCTGACGGTGCTGGCACTGTTACTGAAAGCCCTGTCCTCCTCCAAGGCATCCCTGGAAATGAGATGGATTTTGTGTGCCACACAGCAGATGCCAACAAAGTTGGCATCATAGACCACCTTGACCATATTAGCCCCATTGTTCATGGTGACCATGAACCCACAAATGAGCTCGCCCTGCCCAGTAAGCCACCCCTGCACCAAGTGGTTCATGGCCCCCATGATCTCTGTTACCATGTGAGACTCATCCATCACTTCATCTTGAAGGAGAGCCCACTGACAGCCTGATTGGTCACACCACTGCCCTGAGAGGGAGAGGTAGATGTGATCTCCACCCCAGCTGCTCCAGATGTCCAAGTGTAAGGCCACCTGTGGACCTGCCTTGTGCAGCTCCTCTCTCAGGTACTCCATACATGCCTCATACAGGGAGAGCACCACTGTCCTGCTCAAGGTGGTGCATGCAGGCACTTGGTAGGATGGGGCCATGAGCACCATAAGCCACCTGAACCCTGTCTGCTCAACTAAGGAGAAGGGCTAGCCATCTACAGCAAGCATCTCCCCAGTGCTCTGGGTGATTTCTCTCACCTTTGCAATGCACCCCACTTTCTGTTCACCTTTCCCCCACTGTTCCAGGGTGGCCCGCCTCTGCTTTGCAGGGACAAGGGCTTTGGAGTGAGAGGGAGACTTCCCTTTGGACATGCTCCCATTGGTGCCAGGCTGAGGAGGAGCAAGGGTAAGGGGCTGGTGCTTGCAGAGATGCATCAGCATCCCCATGGTGCTCATGTGTTTTGTTCCCTTGCCCTGGCTGGTTTTGGCTTGGCAATGCATGGCATGCATGGAATCATGGCATACATGGAATCATCTTACAGCTCAAAATCATCCCAAACCACACTACCCACTCACTTCTGGAGTACGAGTGCATGGATGCTGCACTCTCTCCCTCCTAGCAGGCAGAGGCACAGCAACAGGAGGAGTGGACTCAGCTGAACCGCTTGCCTCCACAACCTCTACCTCAACCTCCTCCAAAGTGCCTTCTGGGGAAGGAGACCTGGCTCTAGGGGAAACTTGAGGGGTGTAGAGCACAAACTCAGATGATTCCTCCTGCTTCCCCAAAATTTCCCTTGCTAGGACACTCTGATCCAGATCCAGATCTAGCTCTTCTGGTACTGGAAGAGACTGTCGTGCTGGTACTGCTGCTTGTTGTTGTAATGGTGGTGGTGATGGTAGTGGGAGTTATGGTGGGAGTGATGGTAGTGGGAGCCTGGAGCTCTTGGACAGGGTGCAGTCTCAGGCACAGGCAGTGGCACTGGCACTGCTTGCCTCTCCTTGCTGCTTGTGGAAGCCTCATCCCTGCTAGCTGGAGAAAAGAGTCTGCATCTCAGTTTGGGTGGAGGAGAGGGAGAACTTAAACCTCTCCCTCTATCAGCTCTTCTGCCCCTCCCTGAAGGCTTGCCACCACCTGCTTTTCCACCATGCTTCATGGTGTGTTTCATAATGTCTTGCTTTTATACAAATATATAAATTTATTTGCATTCCTATATACATTTGATAATGTGTGTGTGTGTGCTGCAAGGATGCATAGAAAACAAATATAATATATCTCCCTATATAAATTCTATAACGTGTGTATGTTGCAAGGTTTAAATGTATAGAAATGAAATATTAATATATTTCCCTTCCTATATAAATGAAATTCTGTAGTGTAATAATGATATCCAATATAATTATAAAATTGAAAAGAATAAATCAATTAATAATAAAAAAAAAGCATCTGGAAGAAAGAAAAAGGTATTCTGAAATCCCTCTTGCTAGGCTAGCCTAGGCTGGCAAGTAGGAAATCCTTCAGATTAGTGCTAGTAGCCTTCGTAGTAATGTTCCTGAGCTGCTGGAAGGTAGCTGAGTAACTGTCAGACCTCAAGGCAGAAAGCAGGCCAGTTCAAACAATGCTGCCTTGTATGCTGTTTTTCCATCCTTCCCCCAGAGCACTGGGATTGGAAGGGACCTCAGGAAAGGATCACAGTCACTGGCCAGCTACACAGTCAATATTAGAACAGTCCTTCCACCCTCTTTTGCCCCCCTCTTCCTCCTCCCTTTCCTTACTTTCTGTTTCCCTGAAGGAAAGCCCAGCCTGAGCTTCAAAACTCAAAACCTTTTGAAACTTGAAACCTTTCAAAACTTTTGAAATGTTTCAACTGCCCTTGTTTTGTTTCGAGGCTATTTCAAAGCCCTTTGTTTCATTTTAATTCCACTGTTTTGAGCTTGAAATGAGTCAAAACAGAGTGGAAACAAAACAGCTGGTGAAATTTTGCACAGCCCTATTAGGTAAGGATCAGGTAAAAGAGATCAAACACACTTTCAGCAACTGAATCCCTAGATTCCAGCTCACATGTGGGAACCGGGATAGGGGCTCAGACACACCCAGAGAACTAGAAATCTATGGGCCAAAGAGAAACAAAGTGCTGCTCGACCTGGTACTGGCTACGGGGGATGACCTAATCGGCGACCTAGTGATCAATGGGAAGCTGGGTGACAGCGACCACGAGCTGATCACCTTCACCATCCGCCATAAAGCTGGCAAATCAGTCAGCAACACAGAAGTCCTTGACTTCAGAAAAGCCGACTTTGACAAGTTCAAGAACTTGTCGGTCAGGACCTCAGGGACCATGACCCCAGGGAGATGGGAGTTCAAGAAGAGTGGTTGCTTCTCAAGGAAGTGATCCTCAATGCACAAGCTAAATCTATTCCAACATGGAGGAAAGGCAGCAAGAAGGCACAGCAGCCCTCCTGGCTTTCCAGGGACCTGGCGGACCTCCTGCGGCTAAAAAGGAAAGCCTACAAAGGATGGAGGACGGGATTCACCTCCAAGGAGAATTATTCTGCACTGGTCCGGTCCTGCAGGGAGCAAACCAGGAAAGCCAAGGCTGCAACTGAACTCCAATGAGCTTCAAGCATCAAGGACAACAAAAAGTCCTTTTTCAGATATGTGGGGAGCCGGAGGAAAAGCAAGGGCAACAATGGACCCCTGCTGAACAAGATGGGGCAACTGACAACTGACGCCCAGGAAAAAGCCAACCTATTAAATAGGTACTTTGCGTCAGTCTTTCATCAGTCCCATGGGACGCCCATTCATGCTATGGGACAGGGAGATCCGGGTAATGGGGATCCCCTACCCTCCATAAATGCTGACCTTGTGAAGGAACACCTTGAGAAGCTGGATACCTTCAAGTCAGCCGGCCCTGACAATCTGCACCCCAGGGTACTCAAGGAGCTGGAGAGCGTCATAGCCTAGCCCCTGGCACGGATCTTTGAAAACTCCTGGCATCTGGTGTAGTGCCCGAAGACTGGAAGAAGGCCAATGTGGTGCCGATCTTCAAGAAAGGGAGGAAAGTGGATCCGGCTAACTACAGGCCCATTAGCCTGACTTCTATCCTGGGGAAGATCTTAGAAAAGTTTATTAAAGAGGCCATCCTTGAGGGACTGGCCCAGGCTAACATTCTAAGGGATAGCCAGCATGGGTTTGTTGCGGGTAGGTCTTGTTTGACCAATCTCATTTCCTTCTATGACCAGGTGACCTATTACCTGGACGAGGGAGAAGAGATTGATGTCATATATCTTGACTTCAAAAAAGCCTTTGATCTGGTATCCCATGATCACCTCTTGGCCAAACTGGCCAGTTGTGGCCTTGGCTCCAGCATGATCCGCTGGCTGGGAAACTGGCTCCGTGGTCAGACCCAGAGGGTTGTAATCGATGGCAGTCACTCATCGTGGTGCCCTGTGACCAGTGGGGTCCCTCAAGGCTCTGTCCTGGGACCCATCCTGTTCAACATCTTCATTAATGATGTGGACATTGGAGTCAGGAATGGACTGGCCAAGTTCGCCGATGACACCAAACTTTGGGGCAAAGCATCCACGCCAGAAGATAGGCGAGTTATCCAGGCTGACCTGGACATGCTCAGCAAATGGGCAGACGAGAACCTGATGGTGTTTAACACCAAAAAATGCAAGGTTCTCCACCTTGGGAGGAAAAACCTGCAGCATCCTTATAGGCTCGGCAGTGCTACGTTGGATAGCACTACAGAAGAAAGAGACTTGGGGGTCATCATTGACCACAAGATGAACATGAGCCTGCAATGCGATGCTGCGGCTAGTAAAGCAACCAAAACGCTGGCTTGCATCCATAGATGCTTCTCGAACAAATCCCAGGATGTCATTCTCCCCTTGAACTCGGCCTTGGTGAGGCCACAGCTGGAGTACTGCGTCCAGTTTTGGGCTCCACAATTCAAAAAGGATGTGGAGAAGCTTGAGAGAGTCCAGAGGAGAGCCACGTGCATGATCAGAGGTCAGGAAAACAGATCTTACGATGATGACAGGCTGAGAGCCATGGGACTCTTTAGCCTGGAAAAGCGTAGGCTCAGGGGTGATCTGATGGCCACCTATAAGTTTATCAGGGGTGACCACCAGGATCTGGGGGAACGTTTGTTCACCAGAGCGCCCCAAGGGATGACGAGGTCGAACGGTCACAAACTCCTGCAAGACCGTTTTAGGCTGGACATAAGGAAGAATTTCTTTACTGTCCGAGGCCCCAAGGTCTGGAACAGTCTGCCAGTGGAGGTGGTTCAAGCACCTACATTGAACACCTTCTAGAGTAAATTGGATGCTTATCTTGGTGGGATCCTATGACCCCAGCTGACTTTCTGCCCTTTGGGCAGGGGGCCGGACGCGATGATCTCCCGAGGTCCCTTCCAGCCCTGATGTCTATGAAATCTATGAAATCTATGAAATCCTCAGCTACACAGACTGCACCCTCATTTTTATGTAGAGCCGAATTCTTCATTGAATACCATTTTCAGTAAAGCATCCCCAAAAGAGCAGTAAACAGTGAACTGTAGCTGGGCTAAATGTGAAGTGACTAAGTGTATCTGGAACCCAATCAGAGCTCTGTTTCAATCCATGTGGTCCGTTAGTGCATAGATAAAAGCTGATAGTAGCTGCCAACTTAAAGAAAAGCTGTTTAATTTTTTTTGTCTGTTTATTTTGGTTTTTTTGGAGAACTATACCTCAGGGATCCCCTTTTCAAAAGACTCTAAAGGTGCATCTCTAGCTCACTACGAGGCACATTAGAATCCAAGAAAATCAGTGTAAACTCTTAGAACATTCGAACAGGGCATTTTTACACGTGCTCCGGGAGGTGTGGGGGATTGCTTTAATTAGCGAACCACACTAATTAAAAGTGTTTGAACATCACATTTGTCAGCATCTCCACACTGAAAAATTGCAGCCAGGGACTTTGAACTAAAACTCATTGAATGAGCTTTAGTTCAAAATGTCCTATCATCATTTTTCAGTGCAGGAACACTGATACACATGACACAAGAGATTATTCAAGTCTGCTCCACTGCATCAGAGAAGCCTCCCTGCACAGGTATAGGAGCCCCAAAAAGGTCTGCAGCGAGGTTTGAAGAGTCCTGTTTGACTCCATGAGAATCTCACCTTAATAAAACATCCTATGGAGACAAGCATGGCTGAAAGGATTTTACTGCTACATGCTGCTGGTAGCTCTGCACAGTTCAACTGCAATAGTTGTGCCACCATAGCACATAATTCATTGTGAAAAGCCATCAGCGGAGCCCACCCTGCAGTTCTAGTACATGCACTGGAAGGACCTCTTCAGCTCCCCATCCAAGCTTTCTCTCTTCTTCAACCTTATCCCTTGCCTAACTCTTGTTCCAAATTTCTTGTCCAGCCAGTATCAATTCCTCCTCCTGCATGAGTCCCAGTCTACTCTCTCTTTCTCTTCCTCTGCATGCAAATTTGCTTCTTTATGCACACTGCCCAGGACCACCAGAGATATCACTGGGAAAATAAGAGAAAGAGAGAGAGGCTTCTTCTTTTGTGTTCCGTTTCTCAGGTTTAGCACAGGCTCTTGCACACCAGATTGACTGACAGTCCTGCCCAACCTTGGGCAACAGCATGCCCAGTGCAGAGGGAATCTGTGAAGATTTTGAACTCTAGGGCTGTTTTACATGTGCTCCAATGCATTCTGATTAGAACGTGTCAGAGCAGACTTGATTAATTGAATTTGCTGGAGCATTCTTCTCAGAACACTCCAGCATGCTGCAGCCCCTCTTGTATTCGGTATCCCCCTGTTTCAAAATGGCAGCATGAATGCTTTCACCAAAAGCTTGTTCAACAAGCTTTAGTTAAAGCACCTCCACCAATATTTTCAAACTCAGGACACTGAATACACGAGATGCTGTGGGTGTTTTAATTGGAGCAGTTCCCAGGAGGCGCTCTAAATCAAAAGACCCCCACCGCTTCCATCCCACACCAGATGCCCCTAGTGTTTGTGTATGTGTATATATGTATGAACTACCTTCTTCCCAAAGGTTTACACACTGGGCAAATAAGGGTGGAGATTTATGGGTAAAAGGTATATCCCAGACAAAGGTGATCCCTGCCAAATTTTAAATCATTGCTCTAAAACTTGGAGCAGTAGGGTTTTACAAAGAAAAAGGCAAAAAAATGTGCTTCCCCCCAGCCTAGTCCTTAGAAATGGGTGAACTATGTTGGCAGATTTGGATGCGCAGCAGGGAAAAATTCAGCTCCAAAGACCGAAGTATATCAAAATTGTTAGTAATTGAAAGCAGGCTCAAGTGTTGGCAGTTGTACCAGATCAGTCTATAGAGGGTGTATGGATACTTTCAATGTAAAATACCATTATATATCAAGACTTAAAAATGTTTAATTTGCTCTACTATTCATCTCTGAAATATCCTATTGTCAAGAAAACATCTGTGATTCAAGGGTTAAGAACACTGAACAAATAAATGTAATGTGTTGTTTTAATATGTAAGGAGAGACAAGTATTTAATAAAACATTTTGAAGGCAGCTTAAACTAAGAAATGGCATGCTTCATTGTTCTCAGTGCATGAGATATTGCATATATTATTCTCATTCATGTTGATTACAGCTTCTGTGATCTGTTTGCCAGTGATTAGAGCTCTGTCAAACAAGACCCTTGAAGCTTAGTTCACTGTTCTTCATATTCATTTGCAGTTCTTGCCATACATTACTCACTACTGACTAATCTGCCTATTTAGTAGAAAGGAGCAAGCTGTAGACAGCAATAACTTGTAAAGGAACTATGACAAGAGGAAGTGTAACCTTACCACAGGCCCAGTCTTGCTGTCACAGGGATAACTCCCTCTCAGATATCTGATATCACTGAGAGTTCTGCTTGTGTCAAGTCAGCTAATTTGGACCTGAAGTCTTTTCCTGAAATACTTCTATAGAATTCAATGAAAGGAATGACCAGGTAGAGCAGAACAAAATTAATTCCTGACTGTTAGGCATAGTGCAAAAAATTGTATTCAACCTGTATAAGATACTATCTTAGTGAATGTTGTAAAACTGAATGTTTTATAAAACACTCTAATCTCTTAGCCCTGCAAACTGGGGAAAGGTGTGCATGTAAGTACAGCTGTGTAGGACTTTGATGACCAAACCCCATGCCACATAAAACTTGCTTGATTTTTCTGCCTGGTGAATCAGGGTCCAGACAAGTTCAGGCCACCCACTTTTTTCTCACTGTTTATAACACGACTGCCCTTCCTTACTTTTTAAAGCAGAGTGGGAAAGCAATGACCTGTGAAATACTTTCTAAGGGCTGGCCCTCCTGATGTTTCCTGGGGAACACTCTCTTGTCAGATGGTTTCTCCTATTTCATTTAATCTGGGGTTTGTTTTATGTTCTAGGCTCAGACAAAACTGAATAAGTCCAAGTCAAAGTCAGTCAGAATCACTGAGTTTCCACTCAGACAACCATAATTCCAAGGCCTATTTCCAGTTCCTCAAGAAACATCACATTTTGGAAAAAAAAGAAAAATACCCTTGCATTGTGGTTGAACACACACAAATACACACACTGTACATTTAACCCAAGGAACTGATATCTGATCTGCTCCTATTATGTACTCCTGGGTCTGTAGTATTTCAAATGCCTTTGAAATGCTTCAGCGAGCTAGCCATATATCTATATCTAGATGTACTTGCCCACTGAAGTGTTCCAAAAGCATCTGAAACACTCAAAATACTGTAGTACCTGTTGAAATGAGGTACTATTTAGAAGCACTTCACTTCCTTTTATGTCTGTGTGGCTCTATGGAGCAGGATAGGGGTCCTATAGTGCTCTGTTTCCCTTACCTCTCTGTGGGAGACTAAGGAAAAGCAGGATAGATACTCTATGTACAGCTCCGCCCTGGCAGGGAGCAGAAGTGGGGAGCATGGAGGCTGCATGGCAGGAGAGTTGTTGCTGAGACACCCCCCCACACACACACACAGACACACACACACGTTACAGGTATCATTCACTGGTTAATTGTGCAAAAATTGTTTTGTGCGCATTGATGAAATACTTTTGCAACACTGTGATAGCAATAGAAAGAAGACTGTAAATTCACAGTGATCCTAGATTGCAACTAAGTTCTCCTTAAGATTACAAGAGAAACAGATGGGCTTTCAAAATGTTAATTTGGTCCCATGTAGCATTTTTCAAACTGAAAGTCTTGCTGTGAAAAAAGGTAGGTTAAATAGTTAAACCTTGCCAAATGATTTAACAGCACAGCCTTTACATTCTATTCTGAGATTTTAAAGGATAAAATGAATATTATGAAAGTGTCCTGAGCATTCATTTTTAATTCTAAAGTATCAAACAAAAATCATACAAGAAATTATGCTCTCTTTTAGGCCCCTCCAACATGTTACATGTTATGGTGTGATAAATCAGTTAATCATGTTTTAAATTGTGACCCAGGCACACAATCAGTTAACGGTGTGATAAAACTGGGAATAATCCACAAGTTATTCCACAAAAATGTGTAGTAACCTTGTGGCTCATTCCTATCATGCCATTAATTGAATGTGTGTCCAGGTATCCTCTACTACTGCAAGCCCTGTCAGCTGACAGGACTCCCAATCATAGGAGCTCACCATGGGGCACACTGTGGCTGTGAGCCCCATCAGATGGGGGCTCCTGGAGTGTATGGGGCACCCCCACGGCTGAGAACCCTGTCAGCTGCAGGCTTCCAGCTGTAGCAGCGTACTACTTGCTGGTGCAAGGGGAGCCCCTGGGGCCATGATCCTGGGCTGGGATCACTGGCAGTAAGGCATATTTGGATCTGATGCTGGGTCCCAAAATCATGCCTCCTGCCATATGTCTGCAGCATGGCAGGAGGTGTGATTGTGTGGCTTGCATATCAGATCCTATTATGTCTTTACCTGAACATCTGGAAAGGCCTTAGATTTTGGAATAATCTCCCATAAAAGTTCTTTACTTCAAGGAATGACCATAAAATGGAAGATCTACATTTGTTGGAGATTTTTATTTAAGATTAATTTGAGATAAAGTTAAATGAAAAGCTTAAATTCCTTTTTTGCTAGAGGAGTAGTTTCTAGAGTACAAATTCTTCTGCAAAGTCTATCAATTCAATGAAGTTACTGCATGTGATGGATCAGACTCCTGGTATTGAGTTATATAGTGTGTGAAATTTACTTTATTATTGGCCATATTAATCTAGATTGTCTCCAGTTTTATATATAAAAACCAGAAAGTATTTAAAATTTAGGACAAGCATATCCAAAATCTCAGGGAATACTTCTGAGGCACTGAGCAACTGTGGGAAAAAAGTGCTTTACAGGAAGAAGTAGTGCATTAATTCGACCTAGCTTGGCAGCATCTGTATAGATTAGGCACTTCAGTGGAGCTTTTATGGCACTTTTATCTAAAACTGATTCAATCAGCTATTAGATATGTGTCATAAAATATCCACCCTAATCTATAGAAGTGCCTGTAAATATCCATTGTAATCTATACAGACGTTGGGTGAGCTGGGTCCAACTAAGACAATGCCTCTTCTGGCCATGCGCTGAGCTCGGCACGGAGGCATGCAGAGTTTAAAGTAAAATGCCATTTGTTTGGAGTTTTTTTATATCTATAAGCAGCCTTGGAGGAAAAGTTGGAAGAAGTATAGTAAATGATAAGGGAGAAAGTAGGTCCAGAATTTTGCAAAGCCAGAATTTTAAATGTGGGCCAAACTGTAAGACCTCAAAGATACAAATGAAGGAACTGAATTTGATGGAATAGTAGACAAAATAAAAGAACAGTAAAGACCTTTCATAAGTAAGCTGAGGTTGTCAAAAGTAAACTGTGCTAAAACTTGGGACAGTCTGTAGAAGATTTTCTTACCTTTTAAAGAGATGGGTAATTGTTCCTGGGTAAACTTAATCATGTTATAATTTCTTGTAACATAATAACTGCCATTTACTGGGTCAGATTGTTGCCGGCACAAGGTGCCCGAGGGAGGCAACAATTGGGTTCGTTGCCCGGTGTGCGTTGCGTCAAATAAACACACTGGGGGGAGAAGCAGACAGAGTTTATTTGAGCTCAAGTAAAAGGCACAGGGAGACTGTATTGTCTCAAATCCTGCGTGCTTAACCCTGCAACAGCGGGATTTTATACCTCGGTCAGTTTCACTGTCAGTGATTTTCCACGAGCTGGCCCCCCTCTTCCTCCCCTTTCCCTCCTCCCTTCTCTCTCCGAGCGGTGCCCTGGCATTCCACAGATAACAGTTTTAGCTCGCCTGTTTTCCAGAAGGACAGGAGATTGCAGGCACCGTAGAAAGGGTTACAAAGGTTGGGCGAAAAGCGGGGGGTCCTGGCTCGTCTGACCCCAGAGCAGAAGGACTTCCTCGATGCTCGTGGTCTTTCATCCCTCTGAGTTACCTGGGGTTATGCCCAGTGACATCAACAAGATTCTATGTCCATCTTGCTGAGTATCCTGTGTCACACAATGGCAACTCATTTTCATCCATTTGTTTATGTCAGAATGAAAATGTACTAACACTTAATATTACCAGTAAGGCAAGGGACAGACATTACATATAAACTGGTTTAAAGTGATCAGCAACTGGTTTAAACCTGTAACAGAACAGATGTTCAGTGCACATAAACTGGTTGGAAATGGCTGAAACCGGTTTGAGATAAACCTGGTTGAATGTAATAACAGACTTAACTGGTTTGGGTCAAACCGATTTATGCAATATCTGTCCCAGATCCCTTGCTGGTTTAAATTAAACCAGACTCCCCCAGCATCCCAGCATGCTCTCTGGGCTGGGTGGGGTTCTCTTCTCCACAACAGGACTGGCCCCTCTCCTCTGCTCCCTGATTGCAACTCCAGAGACTGGGCTGCTTCCCCCCTCCCCTTTAGCACTCTCTGCTAAGCAGGAATTCCCACCCCCCCACTGCCCTCTGCCTTGCTGAGAGTTGTCTGTGTATTAGCTAGCAGACCACATGGTGGCTACTGTCCTGCTGACTCAACAAGTAGAATCAACAGGCAGAATCAACAGGTAACTGGTAATGTCCCTCTGTTGTTTTCTTAATGGGGTGATAAACACTGAGTTGGGTATGATAAACACTGTGTTATCAATTCCCTGCTGGGCTAATCAGAGCATCCTGCTGAGGCCTAGCCATGCCCCTCCTCAGCTCAGTGCTGTGGAAGCAAGAGAAGGCAGCCCTGACTTCTAGCCTGAGACACTGCAGGCATGTGCCTGTGTTTCTGGGATGTCTATCTGGATACAAAATTGATTTAGCTTAGCCAGGTTAGCCTTGCTTGCAAAGATTGAATCAATTCAAGGTCAGGTTTTTTGAATGTGTGTCCCTAGCCTAAGTGGTCAAGAGCAATGACTACTGTATGCAGGAGTCTTTCAGTTGCATAAATATGTAAGATAAAGATGTAATGCAAATGTATTGTATCTCTGAATGTCACATTGGAATTTGGCTCAGAGACTTGCATGGGGAAAATATTTAGCAGACCAGATCTAAATGGAAGTCAGAGTTATAAAGCAAAAGTTCCAGCTGGGGTTAGAACTTCCAGCCATCAAAGAATGCTGTTTAATTAAAATAAAATATTGTGATGTGGCTTTGAGTATCTCCTGTTCTAATAATCTATCTCTGCCTTAATTTTCTTTGGCATTTTCAATTATTAATGTTTTTTATTCTCAAGTATAGGGAAATGCTAGACATTTGCTGACAAATTTTGCAATGGAAAAGAATAAAAATGAATGATGAGTCTATTTGAAAGTATGTTCCCTGACCTCATTAAAGTTTCATACAGTGCAACTGAATTGCTTTCTTTCCAGGAATCCTTTTGCCATTATGTTCACTAAAGCATAAAGACTCAGTATGAGAGGTTCTGATTTGGTTCTTAGATAATGAATGTTAACTGGACTCAATTAAACAGTGAGATGGAAGTAGGCTGTTCAAGTTTATACCTTGTTGCTAACTAATTTTCTATCTGGACCACAGTCCTCCTCTGCTATGTAACATATGCATACTTAAATCCACATGAAGTTGCAAAAGGCAACCAACTTTACTGCTGGCATAAAACTTGCATGTTGCATATGTCAGCTAAATTTAATCCATCCTTTCTCCTCACTAACTCTTTCCCACATCAACTTTTGAAAAAACTGTTATTTAAGACTATCTTTCTCCAAATAGGAATGTAAGTTTACTTCAGAATAAAGCAAGCCACAGGACCAAAAATTATTCATAAAAGCAAATTCATCACTAGAATACACCCACTGAAACCAATGGATGTACACAAGTGGTTTCTTGAAAGGAAAAGGAATTAAGGAAAAGATAAACTCACTGTGATTAGTTTTGGATTGCTTCACAGTTTCCAAATAAAAATCCACTTAATTTCCACTTTTATAATGCTACAGCTATTCTGCTACCATTAGAAAGTTTCTTTGTACTCCACATCCTCTTTTGAGAAAAAATGTTACTTATTCCATGGATTAAGCATTACAATTTTCTAATATCACTTAATGTAATTTAAGACAGTCCATCAGAGCTTACATAAATTGATTTCTGGGGACATACCAGGTCTTCTGCAAATTATGACAAATCCATGGATTGAAATTGTGGATAGTCACATAATGAAAAGTAAACAGTCTACTTTTGAACTTCTGTCATTTCAGTTCTGTTTGTAGAAGCACTCTGAGAAAAGCTAAACAGTCTCGAGATACAGAGGGGAAACATTTTTACTGCTTGGCTAAATAAGACAAACTCAAGTCCTAATAGGTACCAGTGCTCATAATATTTACTTAATAATATATAAAGCTATTGGCCAGTGTTCCGTTACAAAAGAGATCCTTTTAGTTAGAGCCAGAGTCCAGCAGCCTCAGCCTGGCAGAGAAGTATGGATGAGAGCGGGGGAGCGCAGGGGATCAGCCCTAGTTTCCAGGTGGCAATGTCAAGTGGCAGAGGAGCTGGCAGAAGCTGGGTGTCTGCACCCTGTCTCGCTGGGCTGACCAGGAGCAATTTGCACCTGGCGATCATACATACATTTGATTGCACTTAATGACTCCACTGTAAAATAGTACTGTACCCAGTTACAGCAAAGGTAGTTAATTTACTGCACCTTAATACCAACACATGTGTAGATGGCGACACTTTACTGAGGACATTACTAGTCAACTCCTCAGTAAAGTGCACATGTAGATGCACCCATAATGTTGCCCATACCTGTGTAGAGGAAAACCAGGACCTGAAATATATATGCATTGCATATTGCTAGCTTATTTAGAGTGAACTTGGGTATCTGCAGTACACTGAAGTTGAGATATACCAATGTTGAACACCTATTATGGGGCTTCTCAAGCTTCTCATACTCAAGGCACCCCTTAATAGATTCAAGGTACCCTTTGATAGAATCAAGGCACCATTCAGAAAATGCTAGCTCTTAGTTTTCACTCTTTATTTTCTGAATACAGAAAAATAATAGAGCAGTTCTTCTGTTTCACAGAACTCGAAGATCACAACAGGTCAGCGTGTTTATAATCCTGTGGATTCCTATTTGAAAACTTTGGGTTTATCTTGTGAATAGTGTTTGTACACTTAATGGTGCTAACGTTGTGGCACCCCTGAAAGATTTTAAGGCATGCCAAAGTGCCACGGCACTCTGGTTGAGAATCACTGATGTATTCAGCGGAACTGAATACCCAGCTAAAGTCTCATCACTGCCCTTTGTGTTTCACAGTTTAGTTTTCTTCAGCTGAGATATCAGAAAACACTCTCTACAATTAACTGCAGAAAATGTTGTATTATTGCAACCGTTCTAATATCCAAAACTCAAAATAGTTACAGTATTAGGGCTGGCTGTGCCAATTCACATGAATGTGAACAGAACAGAGTGCTTTCCAAAACTGAAAATCAACTGTCCCTCCAAGTCTGTCTTTAGAGGGGAAAGGGTTTTTTTACTGTTGTTTCCATTTGTTTCTTTGTTTGCTGGCCGTACATTGTGGTTCTTCTTGTTAGTGTTATTCATTTTGTTTTTAGTTGTTGTGTTTCTATGTGCTTTTGGATGTCTTCTGGAGCAGAAAGCAAAGGAATCAAGCTAGAACACTGCATCTATGTATATAATGGAGTCTTGTTGTTAACCTCAGCAGGTGACTTATCTGTGTCAACTGTTGCAGAATTGGTCCCTAAATAATTTCAAAGTAATTTGAAATGTCTCGGTGCATTATGCTGAAATAAAAAAGCAAATAAAATATTCTGATTCATCACTAAGATCAGAGTATACTTTATAGAATCTTTTTACATCCTATGGCCTGTGAAGAAACCTGATCTTTCTGTTTTAAAATGTAGACATAAAATTATAGGCAAAGGTAATTGATAAATATTTATTTTAAAATGAGTTAGTTAATATAGAAAGAAGGAACTGTCCTCCTTCTTCTTTCTACCTTGGCCTTCTTCCACTTAGCAGTTCTGTTGTGCACATAGAATGGATACTGACAGGCGACACAAGGTTGCATTTGTTGGAACTGTGTAATCTGGGATGAGTCCTGTTCATTCATCAGATGCTCATTGCTGAGTACAGGGACACTGTCTCCATGATAAATTCATCTCAAAATGGATTAGATATCTTCTATGGATGTGATCGTTATAATTTTTTTAAATTTTACTCCATTGCAGACTTTTCTGATTGATTTTTGTAACTGTATACCGAATTCTTCACAGCAACAGCGAGAACACTTTCAGAACTGGCAAGTATAACTGTTGACATAAATATTTCAGACACAATGGCTGGATCTAGACATGCAGGCAGGTGTGGCTTGTGGAACTGCAAACCTCTTTGCAGTGCCATAAACCACACAAGTTGCACATTAATCAGTTTTCAGTGCTGCTAATTAATTGCCAGTGCCATTGCAAAATTTGCTACTGGTATTTCCCTGTAGCAAAAACAAAATCCTGGAGGAAAAAAGTGATGCGACACACACCAAAGTAGCAAGAGCTGGGACAAATGCAGAGAAGGGGAAGCAGGCAGCCCAAGGCTGCCCACTCCCCCATCTTGAGGCACACTATGCCCCAGCCAAGTGGGGAGTGACTGTCTGCAGTGCAGGGTGCCTCCAAGCAGGGAGTCCATAGCACGCTTTGGGCTGCCTGCTCCCCCATCATTCCCCAGCTGGCTGGGGCACAAAGTGCCTCAGCTCCTGGGGATAGTTAGCCCCTGCTGAGGCACCCTGTATCCCAGCCCCGCCCCCCACACACACACACACCTCCCCGGAAGCACGTGGAGCAGAGGGACAATGTGTCCCACCGCAAAGCACGTGGGCAAGGCTGTGCACTGTGGCACAAAGTAGCAGCATAAATTTGTGCTGCTACTGTTTGTGGGTACACTCCTGCTCATATAGATCCAGCCAAAGGATACATCTATACAAGCTATTAATGCTGCTCAATAAATTCTGGCTCAGATTGCACTGTAGTCAGCTGCTCCCAGGCTTATCATCTTCACATGTGCCTAGGACTATAGCACTTTAAGTCAGGGAGGAGCAGCCCTGGGCTGGCAGCAGGCTTGAGAGGTCAGCCCTCCATTCTGGGTGGCAATGTGGGATAGTGGAAGGGCTGGCTAGAGCATAAGAGTGCCAAAACTGTGGAGCCGGGGCTGACTCCACAAGCCTGCTGCCAGGCTGCTGGGCTGCTCCACCCCAGATCAAACTGCTGTGGTCTCAGTCACTGTCCACACATGTTTCTGCACAGTAAATGACTCCACCATAAAATAGTACTTTACTGCAGAGTGAATTAATCTACTGTGTTCTAATACCTGTGCACATGTAGCTTTACTGTGGAACTAATTAGCTAACTTCACACTAAAGGACACGTGTAGATAAACCCAATTTAGAGAAATCAAATCCATACACATTTGCAACTCATTTTCTTCATTTGTTGTTAGCTTCCTTTTTTTACCTAGATTTTTAACTATATTCTCATTATATCTGTCTTACACACTTGTGCTCTAATGTCTTTGGCTGATTGTATCAGCTGTCACTAACACTGTGCTAGTTAAGATAGCAGTATTTCACAATGCGAATACTGCTATGGTACAGGCTTTCTACGGTATCTTGAGTTTTCAGGAGGGGGTGTGTATTGTGTGCCTGGGTAAGCACTAATCTTGAATATCTGCTGCTCACATTGCGTAATTGTAAAGATATGATAGGATGATACTCCTCTGTTTCAGAACACTTTTTGGAAGCCTTTTTCTCCTCTTTTCTCCTGGTTTATTTTCCCCATTGGCACAAGAAAATAGTACATATTTATGTACTATTGTTTTTTTGATGTATGATTTTTATTGCTAGTGGATGGAGGAACAGAAAAGTTTTAAAGAAAATCATTAAACATAAAAATGTTAGAAACGTTTTACATGATCTTAAGTTACATGCTGATGTCATTTTAGGCACAAGACAAAGAATCCACATCCTTTAGTCTTTATGCAGTTTTTATTCAGACTTTACTTAGGAAAAATTCCAATTTACTTTAAAAAGAGTTTTGCCTGAATGAAGGAAAACTAAATAAGGGTTTTGAGACAGGAGATCATTGTAACGTGTATCCAGCATTCCTGTCAGATACCAAGAATTCTTCTGTAAAAGTCCTGTTAGAAAATTTGTATCAAACTCAGTCTAGCTTGTTCTGTTGTTGTCTTAATCTCCCCCCATTATTATTATAATTTTTTTCGTGAAAGTAACAAAATCAAAATAGTGCTTCTCCCAGTATATTCCATGTTCCTTGAGGTAAAAAAGGGAAATAACATTTTTGTTTTCACAATGTTAATGAATTTTCAGGCTTAAACATATTATGCTGCACAGCCTATGTCAGTACATTATCGATGGAAATTCTAAGCCTAAATGGTGCAAACTGTATAATTAAATGGCATTGCCATTATAAATTAAATAGAGTGTGGCTGTGTTTGGTTACTTTGCGAAACTTTCTGTAGTCCCTTAAACCCATGGATAACTATGAGTGGGTTTCCAGTATAGACATGTTGCCTAAATATGCATTTTGACTCACTGAGAAAAGACAACATAAATGAAATCCACTTACAGCTGTGTTGTATTATAATGAATAACATCTGCTGGGTGAGATGCTTAGTCAAGGACTTAGTCTGCTACAGAAGGAAAATATTCTGCGTTGCTGGCAAAGCTGACAAGCTTACATCTGTGTTCTTTCAGATGCCGAACACTACCAATAATGCAGATTGCTCACTTTACTGGAACCCTTAGACATGACTCAGTAATATCTTAAGATATTGCTGAGCCATGATAAGACCATTTTCTTACCTTAACATAAGACCATTTTCTGTGGCACCGAGAGTTTGTTCAGTTCACAAGTTCCAACCGTACAGGTAATTTGGGTATGTGGTAGACAGAGTTCCTTGAAAGAACCTGTCCCCATAACTTTTACCAATCAACTAATTAACTCAAAACTCTTTTCCTTCTTCCAGACATAAATATAATACAACCATAAAACACATGACTGCAGATAATTGCTAGCTCTTTCAAGTGCTTACAAGCATACTTTTAAATAAGTGATATGACATGGTACATTCACATATTGAAGCAATTTGAAATCAGATTCAGTTGTAACAGAGTGTAATGCCATTAATTTTTCAGTGTTACAGTTAAACCATTAAAAATATACATGCAATATACATCTGCTTAAAGGCTGAGGAAGAGTTTCCCTGATCTGTGGGTACATGAGCTACCATGGAGGCTTCTGCATCTGTTGGAGAAAATAGGATAGGGGCAGAAGTTTTATATCTAGCTGTTCTATACTTTATATCAAAGACCAGGTGATAATCTTGGCTATTAAAAACACAAAGTCACCTCTGTGCTACCCCTCAGATCACCAGGCTTTTTTAAACCACTGCCTGACCAGTCTGAAGATTTGGATCTATTTCAGCATTACTTTAGTACCATTCTAGCATCTAAAATATCTACTTAGATACTCAATACTAGATCCTGTATCCAAAGGTACTAGGTAGAAGTGGGGCACTATGATAAAAAATTGTGATGGAAAAAAACTGCTCAGCTCTGGCTTAAATTAGCTTAATGTCCTCTTGGTAAAGTTTTCCCAGAGCATATATTGCTGCTGCTGCACATGGCCTGACTTCCGAAGATGCTAAGCTCCCATTTAAGCAACAAAGCTGCTTAAGCAAGAGGTGTTCAACTTTGTCCACTGTGTAACCTGATGCTATGGGATGATAAAAATCATTATACCATATTATGAAGTAAGCTCTCCTTACTTGAGAAATATTAAAAATTATATTCAATTCAAAATGGTGACTAGGGCTTTGAATTCCACAACATAAAAATAAATCCCTAACCTCTAAGGTAAATACAAGGAAGTCCCTTCATTTGCTACCCCTAACTGTCCCCACAGGGAAAGAGGCAGCCCTTTTTACTTGGCTTAATGGGCCTTGATTAGCTTCTAGTCACTTTCAGGCCTTCTACTTATTGGAGGACCAATTTTTATCAGTTTTACCAACTAATGATGCTGAATGGCTCCTCCATGCACCTCTTAGTGATCTAAACTTGCTGTTCTTTTCTACTACAAAGATGCCTTCCATTACCAGCATGCCTGAGTAGCAGGATGTCCAACAAGGGGGTATTAAACACCTGATCATACCTGTCTTAAAGGGACTGATTTTCTTACATCATTTAGACATAATTGGATGTAAGCATTCTTGGAACTGTAGTTCAAATGGTATCCCATATAAACTGCAAATTCTATGTCCAACTCTTGTTCTATTCATATCACCAGAAACTTGCCGTTACTGAAAATATGAGTAGGTCCTTCAGGAGTAACTTATTTTCCTTAGCATCTAATAGTTAGTATTTTTGCACTGGTAAATGTTTGAGTGGTTTTAATGTTTCTGAATCTGAAAAAAAAGCTTTGGGTGCAAAAAGTCCTTAAAATCATATGGGCTGCATCATAAGTTACTGTTATGACATTTTTAAATAACTCAAGTCATTGTTTAAAAGAATCAAGGCTCGAAAACTTACGCTTGTCTGACAGATGGGCCATGCTGTGTAAGCCAGCAATAGCCAAAGATCAGTCTGGCCAGCCTAGGGACAGATTTTTTACAGAATAAAGAAGTCATTTGTTTTTAAAAAAATATTGATGCAGTACACACAGATGGAAGAGTAAATAGCTTCTCAAGTAATATTGGCATTCAAAGCTAACTGTAACATTAAATTCACTACAGCAATCAAGATCTTGGATGGACATTTAGAAGCTATAATCCTGGCTCAAATTTTGCCCTTAGGCCAGGTACAGACATTTAAAAGGACCAAGGCAGAATCAATCACACCTATGCAGGTTTCTGTAAGTGGCACAGGTTAGTTTGGCAGTAAACAGAACATACATTTGCCCTTTGGTGAGAAGTGGGGGCAGGGGGCACAGATCAGGGGCCTGCCCACATCCCTGGGAGGGCTTCAGAGGCTGTGCCAGACTCCTCCAGGGGCCACGGGCCCACGATCTGCCTGCCAGATAACAGGAGGCTGCTGCTACCATCTGAGACCAGCACTGGGTGGAGCCCGCACCCAGCACCAGGAAGACTGGTGCTGCCCCTGGCCCCAGGATGAGAAGTTTTCAAAACTGTTTCGAAGACTTTTCCTTTCAATTTCCCTGTTTTGAGCTCGAAATGCATTGAAACAGCTTCAAAATGAAACACCCAGTGAAATTTTGCACAGATCTCCTCAGCACCCCTTACTCCCCCCATCATCATAGCCACTGTGCTGACCTGGCTCTGTGACAGCCCGGGGGTAGGACAAACTGGGTTCTTGTCTGGAGCAGCTGAGTACAGGGTGAGTGGTAACATGCCTCCATATGAGGGGGATGCCAGTTGGGGGGTGGGGGGCACAAAGGCACCCAGGATGCTAGCAGACAGCAACCTAACATGAGTCAATAGCGGAGCTGGTACAGAAGTTTGACTTCCCAGTCTAACCTAAATTGATTAAGTTTCAGTTTACATCTACCTAGGTCTATCTTAAACCAGGTTCCACCACTTTTAAACCAGTCTGTGTGCGCTAAACTTCTGTACTATTACAGGTTTAGACCAGTTTCTGAGCACTTACACTGGGAAATGTGTAATGTACCTCGCTTTTAATTTTGCCTACAGAATGCAACTGAAATTCAGTGAGGTTGCACAGGTCTGGTTTTCACCTCATTTTAAAAATCTTCTAAAATAATTGCAGAGATTCCATCACTGATTCAAATAAGTTATATCTTGCAGGGAGACAAGTGGCTGCCTGACTCTGTTGTTTATGTCACAAGCTATTCAGGTTTGTTTGTTTTGGTGTTTTCTTTTCTTGAATTGAAGCCCAAGTGCCAGTCACAAACAAAGTGTTCTGAATAAACTGAGTGCAAAGCTTGACAACTGCGTTTGTACTACGTAAGTCGGATAGGACCCAAGATCATTTTATTTGGGGACACAAAGCTTAACTGATTTTCCCATTTAAAAAAAATTCTCAGTGATTTTCTGCTGGGATAGGTTAATTTCTTTAAATGCACTTCAGGTAATGACTTCACCACTTAATCCCTTTGAAATTAAACCTGTCTACTGCAAGACGTGTAGGATGCAAGCTATAGAATCTCATGAATATTAGACCAGGACACATTGGAGACAATGATTCACTCTCAGATTTCATGTGTTAACATGGCGACTTTTGTGCTGATCGTCTTAGTTTTGGAAATCAGTGATTTTCTATTCATTTACTTTGTTTTCAAACTTCAAGGCATCCTATTAGATTCCTTTTTTAACTCTCAAAATTTTTGATTCAGAGCTTCGTATGTTGTCTGCTATATAGGAACCTTGTATAGTTGAATGGGGAGGTCTCTTTGCTTTATAAATATTTTTTTCCACACATTCTTTCTTCTGCATAATGAAAAGGATTATTTTTTTCTGATGCAACTGTCATTTATGTTACTCCATTACTTTATAAATCATGTTTAGTCCATTCACTTAGTCTTCCTGCATTTTTCTCCATCTCCATGTTTCTTTTCCTTTCTGCTTTCCCCTTTCCACAATTGATTAATGCTGTTCCATAGGATGTATAAGGTGAAGTCATTTATGTGTCTTAATAATTATGTTTACTTTTTTGTTCAGTGTGATAATATTTAAATGTAAAAGCTGTGGTATATAGTATAAAAGCTATGTTCAAGTTCTTCATTTATTTCCCTCTCCCAACCATACAAGTTTGAATTGCGCAGGTGTAGAAACCCTTCTTTTTCCATTACCATTCCCTTCCCTTGCTTCTTACAAAGAATGAAATATATGATACTCCTTTATGTTTCCTGAATTGGAAATACTGAAAGAATATGTAAAGCCAAGGTGTACTCAGGTATGTACTACCTTCTCCAATTGAAGAGAAATGTCAGCAGCACAGGTGTGCCATGGGGTGGGGACAACTGCTGGCTACATGCAGGTTCCCTCCTTTCCCTACACAGAGCCAAGCCAGGACACTATATAAATTTAAATATGTACAAATTTATTCACGTTAAAACATAAACATAAACACAAATACATGTATTTACATATACTCTTAAACTTTAAACCTTTATATATATATTTGTCTACCACCCTTAAAGATACAAATAGGTTGCTGCTAAATACTAGATAAATAATAGATGAGGGTCCCAGCAGGTCCTCAATGAAAATCATGTACTTTAAACTCTATTAACTACAAATTTACTATTATAAAATACACAAGACATATACACAATACCATAAACTATGGACAATGTCCATTCAATGTTATACCACCCAACACAGATTTCAATGAAAGTTATACAACTTTAAACTCTATTAAAGTTCAAACTTATGTATAATAAAATACAGTTCACAAAATATAAGACACTATCTCCAAAATAGAAGGCACAGAACCTTAATTATAAATTAACTATTTAAGGGACACCATGGCCTAGACTGTCTGGGAGTAGTGGCTGCACTCCATTGACAGAAGGTGGGGTGGGGAAAGAATTTCCCAGTGCCCTTCTGGCTTCCCTCAGCCCAACAGAATGCATTCCCCAAAACAAAACCTCTAATCCCGGGGAGCCATCTCTCTTTCTGGGCTTCCCCTCCAGTGGTAAACCCTACCAACGCAGGTTAACTTTCCCCTCCCCTGTGGGAATCTCCTTCCCTGGGAGCCAGGTGGAGGGTCCTCATTTGTCTCCTGGTGAATTGCTGCCTCTCCTGCTGAGGCTCCAGCAGTCTCTGGCTCCCTCTGGGCCTGCCAGCCACTGGTGTGCACCAAGGGCTTCACTCTTCTGCTCAGGGTTAGGGCCCCAAGCCACCTTGCAGGGTTCCAGGGTCTCAGCTTTGACCAGGGCCCTCTGTGGAAGGCTTCAGCTTTAAAGTCCTGGCCTCACGTCAGGTGTTGTAGATTGTAGACCCCAGCCACCCCACATGGCTCCTGGAGCCTGGGTCCACTCCCAGACCCTCTGTGCAGTGCCCGCTGCACCGAGTCTTCTTGGCCCTGTGCCAGAGGTTGGAGACCCAAGCCACCTCATACGGCTCCAGGGCCTCAGTCCCATTTAGACCACATCATGCACCATCATGCACTGAAACCCTGGCTGTTTACCATGGGTTGGGGGCCCAAGCTGCCTCGTGCAGTTCCCAAGGTCCTGGTCCCTCTTGAACCCATGGTGCAGTGCTGCCTACACCGAGTACCTGGCCTCATGCCAGGGCTTGTGAATCCAAGCTGCCTTGTGTGGCTCCCAAGGTCCCCACTTTGTACACCATTTGTGTACCATGCCTCTGGCCGCATGCCAGGGGTGCCAGACCCAAGCTACCTCTAACTCCGTGCACCAAACTATGTCATCATTGCACTTCTTAGTGGGTGGCTCTGGGCCACACCGCTCGCTGCTCCCATCCAGTGAGGCGGTCTTTGGGCTCTTCAGGGCTACTGCTCTACCCTGCCAGGCAGCTCTCCCCAGCTCCTTAGTCCCACTCTCTTCTTCATCCCTTGATGTAATATGTGCATGTGCCAGGCATGCTCTTCTTTTATACCCTTTGGAGGCTCTGACCCCAGATTGCAAGAGGACCAATCAGGGTGTGGGGAAATATAAACCTCACCCAGGTCCAGGCTCTTTGCCTCGCCCCAAGCAGGGGCATGGCAGCTTCTCCTTCACCACCACCTGGTTGGTGGGAATGTCCCACCAACAGACTGAAGCCCTTTTAAGCCAGCAAACCAGACTGCTACTGGCATGCCCACCACATATGGAAAGACTGAAATAGCAGCTGCAATACCTACTTGCTGTTTTCTGCAAAAAGATATGCTTATGCTCTTCTGCTAGCCAGCCCCAGCTTCATATGAGAATGCAGAGTCTCCTGAGAGGCCCATTTTCCCCATGCACTATTTGTCCTCCCCCACCCCCCACACTGTGCACCTACACACAGACAGGTCATCTATGGGCCAATGTTTGCTATACCCCATCTACCATCACGCAGCTTACTTTGAGCCACATGGTTGTAGATCAGGTCCATGGGTGACTGGTGCCTCCTGAGGCTGGGGGGGCACCAGCAGCCAATTTCCAATGGAGGGGGGTCCCCCAGAAGCCAATCACTGACCAGAAGTGCCAGCAACAAAACCGGAAGCACTGGCAGCAAAACCAGAAGTGCCACCAGTGCTTCTCTCAGTGCCTCCACTACCTAGGCCAGACAGGGCCAATCTCAGGGGGGACACATGCCCCTATGCTCCCCTATATATCACTTATGATCAGGTCTGCTATGTTCCAGTGCTGGACGCCATGCTGGGGTCAGATGAGAGGAGGGCAGGATTGCAGCAGGGGGTGGAGGGGCTAGTGAGTCCACAGGGATAGGATAGGAAGGGAGTTGGCAGGATGGAGGGGAGTTGCAGGTCTGCAGGCACAGAAGGGTCCATCTGCAGGGGCAGAGTTAGAGGGCTAAAAATAGCCCAGTCAAGAGGAGGGGGAAAGGAAGAATGCACCTCTGGGGCTGGGGCAAGAAGCTGGGCTTTCCCAGGCCAGGAGCTGCACTCTAAATGTGTGTAGCCATTTATTAGATCACAATAACCCATTTCTGATCTAACCCTAGTTAAGTCCATCTAAGTGTAATGTCCGCACATACTCACAGAGTACAAAATAACTTTCATTGCTTTTGGATGCATGCATTTTTTGTATATCCATGTAAATAGAAAGCAGGTGACCCTTATTAGGTTTGGTCCTTTGGATATCACCATATTCAGTTGGTTATCTTTTCTATTAATGCTTTTTACTAAAGATGGGATTATGTCAAAATCCTTGACCAATGATCTTCTCTTTGGAGTGACTACTGTGAACCCAAATATAGATCCAAATTTCATAGATGAATCAAAATTATAAACCTGAACACTGCTGGATTTTTATGGAAATGAGCTGAAATCTAGACCCAGACCTGAATCTTTTGTCTCAGACCTGTTTTCATTTACTGTATATTTTACTGCTTTTTTGCCACAAAAAAGTCAGTGCTGTAGAGGTATAGGAAAACAATTATAAGGACCAAATATAACTATCAAAACTGTTCTCTGGTTTTTCAGCCCTTAACAATTAGCATGGCTGGAAAATGACAGAAGCATTTAGCCCAGAAACCTAAATGTAAAAACCATATTTTCATATAAGAGAGTTTTGCTTTGGCAACCTGATTCCCTACAACCAGAGGAAAAAATGAGTAAGATGGCAGTACTAGACATTCCAAGAGGGCAGCAGGCAGCCAATGCTATGCAAGAGAGGAAGAACTTCCAAGGTGGTACACATTCTTAGGGCCATGGTCCACCAGCAGTCTATAGGGAAATATTCGAGGGCAAGGAGGATGTATAAACTCTACCTCAGAGGTGAATCCTAATGGCAAAGTAGGCCTTGCTGGCTCAAGTCCAATTTATACCTTTGCTATTTATGGAATCATAGTGTAATTCTTTGCTATTATTTGCAAGGTTGGACCTAAACCAGTAATTCATTGAGAAAAGGACTACAGCCTTTGTTACACAAGATGCCAAGGTTGGTCTCCTAATGGTTCATTCTTGCCTTAACGATCTGTGACTCTACAAATACAGAATAATTTATCCAAAAGTTAATACTGTAAATGCATTGCACCGTCAATACTTCCAGTTTTAAAAGCTTGCCATATAATCTGGAAACAAGGACAGTACCATATGCCCTAGAGTATAGACAGGCACAACAGTTGTGTTTATATCAAATGGCACAACTTTAACCCTGTTATATTCATGTTCAAAATTAGTGATTTAGCTAACTTGAACTGCTACAGGATTTTGTAGACATAATACCTAGAGTATAATAGTTGACAGATGCTTCTGAGTGGCACCTTCCTGTCATCCTTCTAAAATGACCGGGGACTGTGAATTTGTCCACATACCTAAATAATACTCAAGAAATGATAAAAAAGCAAACAACCCATATTCTCAACTCAAGTAGTTTGCAAACAACCCATATTCTAAAATTAGTTTGAATAAATCAAATTCAGTATTATAAACGTATCTGAATGTGAAGGACTTAAATATTAAATGAAGAATTCAGCCCATTTTATTCATTTCTCTTTCTTATTAGGAGTAAAAAAAAATTAGGTCCAATCCTCAGTTGCTATGAGAGGCTAAATCCTGAACTGCAGCCATTCTTCTTTAAAATATTTAAAATAATATAATTGTTTTAATAAATAAAAATAATGAAGTACAGGGTTTTGTTAAACTATCAGATTGTTATTCTTGTGACCATTTTATGATATTGCATTGGGCCAAGCAATTTTAAATGTTGTGGTTTGTCTGAAGAGTGTTAAAAAAGAAAACATGAATAGTTGTTTTAAAGTTCTATAAAAAGCTTTATTGTGCTTCTAATCACACTGCAACCTAGCATGTCTTTTTCACAGTGGAGCACTTACTTAAATAGAATGTATAATTTCATATGAGCCAAATCTCTGCAAACATCATCAAATAATCTGAATGTATATAATAAAGTTTCCTAATACCACATTTTGATTTACTGCTTTGTCAGTAATACAGAAGGAGCTATAATTTGTAACTGGATTCCCATTACATAGAGATGGAGACTGGCTTAAAGAAATAGACTAAGTTAGTTGAGGTTCATCTTTTCACTCCAAAATCTTTTTATTTTAAATATAAATTTAATTTCTTTGGGTGCACATGTGTTTGATCATCCTTCCTACTGTTACTGTGTTGTCAGCATGCTGTTAGTAATAGCAAGTATTGTAATTGTAGTGTCCAATAAGTGATTTTAAGAAAAGGTTCTTCTCTCTTCATTTTCAGTATCTTTCCAGCCAAGGAATACCAGAGGAAAATGGAAATCATGTTTTAAAGAAGGATGATAAAAATATCTTCTTTTTTTTTTAAAGTACAGTTTTGGGCTCCAAAGTTTAACATACTCTGAGATGAATACAACAAACAAAATGGTGCAAATGGTGGTCAGATACAAAGAACTGTTTATGTGCATACTTAAATGGTTAGTCCAGTTGATGTGTATAAGAATCTATATAGATGTAAAGGCAGAGGGCAACAACTTTGTTCTAGTGAAGTCATGGACACTTTCACTTCACTCCAGTGAAGTCATGGATAACCTTTTCAAAGTTAAGGATAATGTATTTCCAGAATTAAGATGGCTTCTGCCTTTACAGTACACTATTTCATCATTAGGTTGCAGACTATGTAGAATTTCAAGATATACAGTGAGTTGGTTAGTCCACTTACCCCTCACAACTGGACACCTGGCCTCAAATCTGTATCAGACTGTCGTTGGTACAGATTGTAGGATTTGGGTCCTCTCCTGGCCAGTGTTCTACTCACTGGCAAAGACAGGGTGGATCCTTTTGTGTGTCACCTGCATATCTTGGTAGCTGTTCCTTCTCTCCTGCCACAACTTCATCTTATCTTCCTGGGAAATAGTTCCCCCACAGGTGAGTATCAGGATCTCACACCCTGGATTCTTCATGGGGATCCAAACTCCTGTATACCCCACCCTTACCCAAACCAGGGCCTGAACTGACATCAATGTCTTGATGTCAGAAGCCACAGGTGATAACCGTTTTGCATCAGTTAACAGTCTTTGGTATGAGCCCATACCAGAGGTTAACTCCATGCAGGCCATCTCTTTGTTGATTTGAGATGGAATCAGTAAAACTAAACTGTCTCTGTCTTGAGGTAATGATTCTAAAATGAATACTCAAAATATGAATTATAATGAAAGTTTAGCACCCGCTGTTGTATGCCCCAAGGTATTTCCCTGGGCCTACTTGGTCCTGGTAGGACCCACTTCAGCTTTTTCAAGTTTCTCCCTTTTTTTCCCCAGTTACTTGTGGGTCAGCTAACCCTCTGGCTCTTCACTGCTTCCGCACAGTATTATCAGGGTGTCCCCAAGCAAGTTGCTGCCCCTCCATCTGACCTGGGTCCAGGCTCTTCCAGGCAGCTCTTGCCAGAAATCCAGCTGCTCATTCTGGTGTCTTTCAAGGGTGATGTTATGGTGGGGGTCTGCTATAGATCACCAGACCAGAAGTAAGTGGTAGATGAGGCTTTCTTCAAACAACTAGCAGAAGTTTCTTGATCATAGGCCCTGGTTCTCATGGGGGACTTCAGTCACCCTGACATCTGCTGGGAAAGCAATACAGCAGTGTACAGGCAACCTAGAAAGTTTTTGGAGGTACTGGGGACAACTTCCTCATGCAAGTGCTGGGGCAGCCAACTAGGGGCTATGCTCTTTGTGAGCAGTAGCTCACAATCACAGAAGAATTAGTAGGGAATGTAGTAGTGGATGGCAACTTGGGCAGTAGTGACCACTAGATGATTGAGTTCAGGATCCTGAAGAAAGGAAACATGGAGAACAGCAAAGTAAGGACCCTGAACTTCAGAAAATCAGACTTCAACTCACTTAGGGATCTCATGGGCAGGATCCCCTGGGAAGCCAGACTGAGGGGTAGAGAAGTCCAGGAGGGCTGGAAAGAAGCCTTAATGAGAGTGCAGGAACAAACCATCCTGATGCACAGGAAGACCAGCAAGAAGACCAGCTTGGTTTATCTGGGAACTCTTCAGTAAACTAAATCACAAAAAAGCTTCTAAGAAATGGAAACTTGGACAAACAACTAGGGAAGACTGTAACAGCATTGCTTAGGCATGTAGGGATGAAGTCAGGAAGGTTAAGGACAACTGGAGTTGCAGCTAGCAAAAGGATGTGAAGGATAACAAGAAGGGTTTCTACAAGTATGTTGGTAGCAAGAGGAGGATCAGGGAAAGTGTGGGTCCTTTACTGAATAGGGGAGGCAACCTTGTGACGGAGGTTGCAGAAAAGGCTGAAGTGCTCAATGCCTTTTTTGCCTCAGTCTTCACAGGCAAGGTCAGCTCCCAGACTACTGCACTGGGCAGCACAGTTTGGGGAGGAGGTGAGCAGCCCTCAGTGGTAAAAGAACAAGTTAGGGACTACTAAGAAAAGCTGAATGTGTACAAGTCAATGGGGCTGGATGGGATGCACCTGAGGGTGCTGAGGGAACTGACTAATGTGATTGCACAACCATTGGTTATCATCTTTGAAAACTCATGGCAAGCAGGAGAGGTCCCAGATGACTGGAAAAGGGCAAACATAGTGCGCATATTTAAGACAGAAAAAAAGGAAGATCCAGGGAGCTACAGACCAGTCAGCCACACCTCAGTCCTTGGAAAAATCATGGAGCAGATCCTCAAGAAATCCATTTATAACACTTGGAGAAAATGAGTGTGATTAGGAACAGTCAGCATGGATTCACAAAGGGCAAGTCATGCCTGACCAAGCTGATTGCCTTTTATGATGAGATGAGTGGCTGCTCTGTGGATGTGGGGAGACAGGTGGATATGGTCTACCTTAATTTTAGCAAGGCTTTTATACAGTTTCGCACAACATTCTTGCAGACACTCTAAAGAAGTATGGGCTGGATGAATGCACTGTAAGGTGGATAGAAAACTGGCTGGAGCTTTCAGCTTAGAGAGTAGTAACCAATGGCTTGATGTCTAGTTGGCAACTGTTATCAAGTGGAGTGCCCCAGGGGTCAGTTCTGGGACCAGTTTTGTTCAATGTTTTCATCAACAACCTGGAAGGTGGCCTAGAGTGCACTGAGCAAGTTTTCAGATGACACCAAACTTGGGGAAGTAGCAGATATGCTGGAGGGTAGGGCTAGTATTCAGAGTGACCTTGACAAATTGGAGGATTGGGCCAAAAAGAATCTCATGAGGTTCAATAAGTACAAAGTGCAAAGTTCTGCACTTAGGACAGAACAATCCAACGTACTATCTGGCTGGGGGGTGACTGGCTGGGCAGAAGAAAAGGATCTGGGGGTTACAGTGGACAATAAGCTGAATATGAGCCAGCAGTGTGTCCTTGTTGCCAAGAAGGCTAATGGCATCCTGGGCTACATTGGTAGCTGTGTTGCTAGTAGGTTAAGGGAAGTGATTATTCCCCTCTGTTCAGCACTGGTGAAGCCACATCTTGAGTGCTGTGTTCATTTTTAGGCCCCCCACTACAGAAAGGCTGTGGATAAATTGGAGAGAGTCCATTGGAGAGTGACAAAAATGGTGAGGGGGCTGGTGGACATGGCTTATGAGGAAAGACTGAGGGAACTGGTCTTATTTAGTCTGAAGAAGACAAGACTGATAGGGGATTTGATAGCAGCCTTTAACTATCTGAAGGATGGTTCCAAAGAAGATGCAGCTAAACTGTTGTCAGTGGTGGCATATGACAAAACAAGGAGCAAAAGGTCTCATGTTGCAGCAAGGGAAGTTGAGGTTAGATATTAGGAAGACTTTTCTCACTAGGAGGGTAGTAAAACACTGGAACAGGTTACCCAGAGAAGTGGCGGAATCTCCATCCTTGGAGGTTTTCAAAACCTAGCTAGGCAAAGCTTTGGCTGGGATGATCTAGTTGGAGATGGTCCTGCTTTGAGCAGGGGGTTGGGCTAGATGGCCTCCTGAGGTCCCTTTCAACCCTAATTGTCTATGATTCTGTGATTCTTTCATCTGCTTCTTTTTGGAAGTGGCCCTTCTACTGCCACCAGTCTATACTGCCACATCAGTAGCTCCAATCCCAGCTCCTTGCTGGCATTTCCTTTGGGGCCTCTCTGCCACAGGTCTCTGCACAACTATTCTATCCTGGTGTGGCATGAGTTCTTTGCAATAGAAGAATTGAGCTGCTATTTTTAATGGAAGAACTAAGTGCCATTTTCCAAGAGGTGCTTTGAGTCTTGAGCTGAAAAAGGTTGAGAAGCACTGCACTAAGGTATAACCTAACTCATCCTGGACAAAAGAGGAGGTAGTAGGCAGAGGTCAGGCAAAGCAGGGTCTTAGTTTCATTTAATTAAAAAATAATTTTAATTTTAAGTCAGCTCTACAATGCAGTCAGAGTAACTTTTTTATTCAGTACTAATCACATAACAACAACGGGAAAATTGTGCAGGTAAATGCAACTTATACTAGCAATAGTCATTTTCCCAGTAAAACATATCACTGAAGGAGATTAACTTACTGCACCCACAAAAGGGGGGTTTTTTTGCCTTTTTAAGGGGGTTTACCTGTATTTCTACAAGAACAAACAGTAACATAACATGGGTGGGCGAGTACAGCATGAGCCCAGAGTGCTGCCTCAGGGGGAACAACATAATGGAGTTGGTGGGGAACCTCACATCCACCATCCCTACTTCCTCCCACCCCTGCATCCTGGAAAGGGCTTTATGCAGAGCTATATGAGTATGCTGGTCAGTATTTGACACTATCCTCAAAGAAACAGCATTGTGCTTAACTTTCTAAATTTTATAGATTAAACTATCTAAACTGTCATTTGTACATATTTCTTTCTTTCTTTCTTTCTTTCTTTCTGATATAACCAACTTCTCTTGAGTTTGTAAAATAGTCAGACAGACAGATTTATTTTGTAAGTACCTTTGCATCTTTTTGGCATTACTGAATCCATAGTTATCGCATTATTGGCATTATTGAATCCAGCTACCGTGGCCAATTTTTTTGTTGAGTACCAATATAAGGCTTCATAAAGGATTAGGTCTCTTAATTGATTCTAGATGGGCAGAAATTAAAATCTGCAAAATTTGCATTTAACTGAGGAGGATGGTAATTTAAGTTCTTTTCTGTGGAATTTATGGTGAGTTTTATGTCAATTCATTTGTATGCAGTTGTGGGTTATGTTGTCTATAACTTCTTTACAGTATACAGATTTACCAGTGATTGTCTTTTTGGTTCAAGAGTCTGCAAGAGTTTGGGGTGCCATTTTATTCATTTTGTGTAGCTTCATACAGAATAATCACACAGTTGACTTGGCTGATGAGAGTAAATATATTCATTTTTGAGGTAATAGAGTTTCTGGGGTTGCAGTATTTTGTGGCTTAAGTGAATGGTAGGCTACAATGTCACAGAACTATGAGATCTTCTTTGTGGTAGAAGATTTGCTGACAAATGTTTAAGTATGAGTTATCTGAAGGTTAACTATGCCTAATATATAATTAGTCTTTAAATAATATTTTACACAAGTTTGTTTTAATAATGAATATTGTGATTAACTAGGAAAATCCAATGTAGGATTTATATAAATATAATACAATAATTCACTATCCTGCATTTAATTTGTTATAGAGTTTTGTATGACTAAAACACAAGACTGGAAGAAAGGAGAACTGGAGCCCTATCCTAGTTCTGTCATTGACATTTTCAGTCATCTTCCACCAGTCACTTACACTTCCTTGAAATTTAAGATGAAATAATGGTACAGTTAATACCTGGAGTACTGTGAGCATTTTTTTATTAATATTTTTAAGGTACCTTGACTCCATAAAATGGAAGAAACCATAGCATTTCAATAGATAACTGATATTTATGTTTACCAGTTCACTCTTTTCTGGACTCTGTTATCAGCCATGCTGACATTCACAAAGCACACTGCCACTTCAGTTTAGAGGCTACTAGAAAAGAAACGATGATTTTCCTGATGTTTGTAGTTTTGTTTTGTTTTTTTTATTCTTGCCATGCTTAACTCTAAATCTTGGTCAATACATATTTTATCCCTTGCCACAACTTCTCTGTAATGAATGCAAGTATGTAACCAGCAGAAACACCAGTTTATTTTATTTTATTTCTCAAGATATTTCACCAGAAGCAGTTTATTGTTACGAATCTCAACACACATGGTAGGCTCATACTTTGCTGGGTTTTCTTTCTATAATTATTGTTGAATTTGTTGATTTCTTTTGTGACTCTGTCAGGTGATCCTCTTTCAGATCTATTGTTTCTGACAGTGAGTACAAAAACACTGATTTCTGTACTGATTGATTTTTGCCTGAAAAAATTTCTAAGGTTAGGAATTTCCCAGTGTGGATTTTCTATAATTGCAGTATAGGCTCACCCTGTTTGTTAATGTTTTTGAACTTTTGTTTAGTTAACCTTACATTATAATTTTAAAAATACATTTTTATGTGAGTCACAAGCCAGCCCTCCAGAGTTTCCAAAGAAACATGTTACACAAGCGCTTACATGAAAAATCTAGGCTGGCCTTTGTCTGGCTACTTAGTGTTGAACTGATCTTGTTGGATCAGCTAAGTTAGAAGTGCTTTTTGAAAGTCATAGAATAATTTTTATTCCAGCCACACTGTGAGTGAATTCATTTTAATCCTATGCTCAATCTGTCTATCCATGAAATTGAGAGTATAAAGAAGACAATGTTTGGAAAAAAGAAAAATGGAGCCATTCTGTTGCTGTTTTGGCCTTTTCTGCTTGATTTGAGAAGCAATTTCACATTTTTTCCATGTACACCAAGCTGCAAAGTAACACTATTAAGTGTCATATTAGCTAGACAAACACTGGTTTGACATACCTGGTAAGGTTGATACATAGCATCTCATGGAAAAGTCTGGAAAGAAATAGCATTCCATTGTGATAGGTCCAATGTTAAACATAGCAACTTTCCAGGCCAGGTCTGTCCAACTGGCAGTCCATGGGCCACAGACAGCCCACAAGGAGTTAGCTTGCAGTTAAAGTAGTGCACTATTGCTAATGATTTCCACGTCTATCTACTATAACTTAATAGTAAAAGAACCTACTGAGAAAAGAAGGAAGGGATACAAGTAAGTAGTGCTATTTCATACTACTTTGTGTCATCAGCCTAGGAAATGAATAAGTAATTTATCTGCACAGAAGTTAATGATAGGCCAAATGTATTACACTGTTAAATGGAATTAAGCATCAACACTACACAGCACAGCATGTGGTGGTGAAGCAAGCTGCTGTGGAAGATCAAGCAAGCTTGCATGGTACATTATTCTAATTTGTTCCTGACACTATGTATAGAGAACGTTTGAGGATTTTTAGCTAGGCCTGTACAATATAAATGGATGCACTTCATAATCATATCTATTTTGTCTACTGTCAAAGGTTTAATGAGGACCCCTTGCTACTGATTTGCCTTCCACAGTCATATATGGAATTCCCTGTTTTTCAGGATCCAGGAGTGTTCCAGTTTAGATTTCAGCACCTTTACTTTTCCACAGTAGTGAATTGCAATGCCAAAACTAGTTAAATTAATGAAACAGAGATATTCCACCTACAGCTTTTATTCCTCTAAAATGCCCCACTGGAGTTGGTTATTAACAGTCCTTTTCTATAGATAGCTGCCAGCTGGTTGACCCACTACATTTTCCCTTTAAATTTTGAATTTGAGCCATTCATTGTTTCAACATCTGATAAGCTTTGCTCAGGAACTTTAGTTCTTTCTGTTTTATTTGTCCTTAACTTTTAAAAAATGATCATTTACAATGTAAATAAACAGCCTATATTACCTTTCCATTATATGTTTTCCTGCCCCCAGTGTTAGTCATCATTGCAAGTTCAGTCTAACTGAGAACTGATTGCTTGTAGCTTCCCCCTTTCTACTCACTCTGGATCCACCAAAATTTACCTGAGTATTGCCAGAGTGCATGATAAAGAAGTGAATTCAGATACTCTAGCCATCACCTTTCATTTGATAGTGTATCAACATAATGAATGTTGCTGTTGGAGTAGGCCTTGAGTCTTTGTCCTCTGTAAAAATACACAGAATGCACTTAATCTATTTTTAATTCCTGACCCCTGGAGCATAATGCAACAAACTGAACATCAGTGTGTGTGTGTCTGTATGCACGCGCACATGCACTTGCATGTGCACAAGTGCACATAACTAGTAGTTCTAAAATGTTTAGAATAATAAGAAATAAAGATTGAGTTAGGTTCTGATATAAAAGATGCATTTATCAAAATGTTGTAGCTCAAATGTTTTATATAGGTTATATACATAGAGAGAAACTAACAAAAAATGTTAGCTACTGTAGGTCCATTAATGTTGAGTGAAGTTCAATATAACCCGTGAAGTTAGATAATTGTATGAATTGTTTTGTAACTGGTCCCTAAACAACAAAACTGTACAAAATGTTCAGCAAAAAATCTAATACTACCCACGCCATCAGGAAATACATTTTCCCTTCGCTAGCATCTCAAGTATATCTCAAGTTACAGTCCTTTAGGAATACATTATAATCCTTTACATTCATAAAGAGTAGGCTTAGTTAACTATTTATTTTATTGCCTATATGAAAATGTGTAACTCTAGCTACTTTACCTAACTTTGAAACTCTGAATCTTGATTCCTTGGGCCTTGAAATGCAAAACATCCAAATCCTGTGGTGAACAGAAACAGAGCATATATCATTAGAAAATGTTAATGAATTTGTGACTGATTTCATGATACTGTATCCTCCAGCTCCTGTGTAAAGGTTTCCAATTCATGTTGAAAAAAGTGCCAGACTGATTTCATCCTAGGGCTGACCACATCATAGCATATCCTATAGTTATAACAGTAGAACTCAAGTCTCTTTGTGAAACTAAGTACAGAAGTTGAAGATATTTCCATCTGAGAACAACTTCAGAAGTCTCTTTTTTAAAGCAACCAAAAAAAAGAAAGAGGAAAAAAATACTTTCCATGGCACTGATTTGCAATATGTTTCCAGGAAAATTAGTCAGAACAAACATAAGCCAAGATTCATGTCTTCAGAGAAACCATTTAAAGAGCACAGAAAGTTACATTTCCCTTCTGAGGCAGAACAACTTCTGATGAAGTGAGCTTCAACTCATGAAAGCTTGTATATATACAGTATAACCTCATGAATCCAGTACGCTTGGGACCAAGCACCTGATGGAAATTTGAAAGCTCTGGCTTTTTGAAACTGGAGTGGCGACCAGTCCCAGAGCAGTGGGGGAGGGGGGACGGGGACAGCGGCTGGTCCTGAAGCAGCGGCCACTAATGGAGCGGTGGTGCAGGGTGGTGGATAGCAGCAGCAGCCACTGCATGCAAGCTTCCCCCTCCACTGCTCCAGGACTGGTTGCTGCTACTCCCTGATCTAATGTACTTTTAAAAAGTGCTGGATTTTTGAAAATTCTAGATATGAGATATACTAATTTATGAGGTCACACTGTATGTGTGTATATGTCTAGATACACACACACACACACACACTTGTTAATCTAGACGAACAAATCTACCCTGCCTTCCACAGAACATAATATGCCAAGCAAGAAACACAGTTCCACCTTCAATGTTATTTTGATTTCAGTGTTGTATTGATTCATTCTAAACCAATACATTATTATAACAACAACTGCCATTATGATGAAGGCATTTAGTTGGAATTGGACATGATTGCTTGATATTATCAATGCAACAACAGAGGTAAAGTTGAGTAGGTTATTGTCTCCCTGCTAATTTTAATCTACTCATTCAAAATCCCCCAAATTATCCAGTAAAATATCTGAATGAAATGGTTTTATTTTTCTATATCTTATTGTTTATTTTGCATTTTCTTAAGGTTTTGCATTTAAAATATTCCTGTTTTCATTGTACTGCAAATCTAATGTCATTTCCCATATGTCTAGGAGAGAGGGAAAACATTTAAGTCAAATAAGAACTGAACCTTTACCAAAACAGTAACCAGCCTTCTTAAATGATTGAAAAAATATTGCTAACGAAAAAGGAGTACGTCATGCCACTGACCTAAATGACTCTTTCCCTTCAAATCTCTTTCCCAGTTCTGACTAATAAGAAAGAATTCTGAACTGTAATACAAAAAACCTTCCCAAGGTTAACTCACCTTCCAAATATCTACTTCTCAAGGACTATATAACTCCTAGAACAATGTAAACATCTGACTGAAGAACTGATCTTCTTTTATAAAATGAATGATTTCCTGAGTAAACTCATTATGGCACTTTGGGAGAAATCACTACTCTTTTGAAAATAACAACATAATCATGGAAACTGGAGATGGAAAGAGGCTATTAAGTCATCCAGATCACCCTTTTGCCAGTGCATAGCTATTCCCTATACTGTATTTTTAGTATTTGGGCTATCCAATTTCAGTGTAGCAAGATAACCTGATTTTATCAGATTAGAAGAAATTCCTATGAATAAATCCTTTCCATTTGCAAAGTTTCGCATGTACCTCTTATTAATTCTGGCTGGTATACAGAAGGAAGAAATGGCTGAGATTGAAAATATACTCAACCTTGTTGGGATAAAGCATAACGCAAAAGGGCAATTACTAATACTGCTTAGATTCAACAAGATATAGTTCATATGGCCCACATGAATTGAACTATTGAGGTTCAGTCTCACACCTCAGCATCACATGGGATGCTGCTGATACTCAGAGTTCATAGCTGTAGGGTGCTGCCAGGAGGGATAGTCCTGTCAGCGATGGGACTCTCTCTCCTGGTAGCTGTGAGGCAGTGCCAGGGCAAAGAGTCCTATCATCTGTGGGATTCCCAGCTCCAGCTAAGTATGGTGCACCCCTTTGGCTGGATGCCCTGTCAGCTGATGGAACTGCCAGCCACAGCAGCAGACCCTGCTATACATGTAAATGAAAACTGGATAGAAATCAGCTATAGTTATTACATATTTTTCAGCAATAACTTTATAGCAGGTTGGACCTTTTTAAGGTGATAGTTAATTTGCATGTGTAGCCAGTTTAAAATAATTGCACAAGTAACCCAGTATTGAATGATACATGTAGAGGGGGCCCATGGACGAGTACCTCTCCTGGATTTCTATACATATCTTCCATTGCCAGCATAGTACTGCGAAACTCTCAGGTACTTTAATAAAGGCTCCATCTTTTATGTTGTGACTTTGCCACTTTGTATAAAAATATAAACATTTTCAGTGGCAGTAACTACAACTCAAGTGTCTCACCTCCCACTAAATGTCCTGTGATCAAGTTAAAGTTTCTTTCATATTTGATTGTCTCCCACCTCCTGGGTGACTGTTCTCTTCAGAATCTAATGTAATCCAAACTTGGCAAATTTGGTCCAATTATAACTTATATTTTTTTGTTCAGCAGCCAAATCAAAAACTATCATATTATTCCAAAGTTTTACTGCCCAGGGACAGGCGGCTAGCATCCTGGCCTCTAGCCATTCCCCTGTGGGTGAGCATGCCATGGTGAGTGTGGGGAGCTTGCCCAGCAGCTATGGCAGCTGGTGCTCCTCCATTAAGGGTGGATCCCCCTCCAGCAGGTGATGTCCAGGGTTGGCAGGGCTGGCATGTAGTCCTGACCCCACTGAAGGCAACTCCTGAAGGCAGAGGGGCTGAGCAGTGCCAGAACTGAAGCAGGGCCAGACCAGGAGATCCTTGCTGCTGGAGGTAGCAAAGGACCTCCACCCAGTCCCAGGCAGGGGCCTGCTGCTGGGTGGTGGGTAGCTGCCAGGAGGCAGGCAGAGATAAGGTTGAGGGCCAGGCAGTAGGCAACACAAAGGTGACTGCTAGGGCCAGAATGGTGTCCAGCACCCAGCAGTCATCCTCTGTGGCCTGCACTGCCCGGACCAGGATGGCATTCTGCTGCTGCATTACCTCCACCCACTCACACTCCAGGGCCAGAAGCTGCACCCAGAACTCCCTGTCTGCTTGGTCTCATGCATAAATCTGATACCTGCAAGTGCCAGGTATCAAACTGGTTGCAAGTGCCAGGCCCCAACTAGTTGAAACCCCCATACCAGGATTAGGGGGTTTTACTGCACAGTAGACTGTTTGCAGGCATACTTATTGCTCAGTAAGCTACACTACTACTCAGTTAAGCATTTCGTGTAGACACACCCAATATCAGATAAATATAGCAGTAAAGATTCAAGTTCCTTTCTACACAAACCTCCTGGATCTAATTCACAGACAAGCTTCCATATTTCATGGGGTCTTATAAACTTTACATAGTTTACTTTCACATAGTCTGTAATTTTGCTGGCTACAATGAACTTTGAAGGGGATGACTTGTGCTCAAACACTCAAAATTCAGGGAGTTTACAATGTTACTGTTTACAATGACAGACATAGAGACAGTCTTCACTATCCTGAAGAAGAAAAAAATATGCTAATTGCTGGAGAGTGGATGTTGCTACAGGAGAGCCAAAGTCTGGCAGGGTTACAGTATTTTTGTAGGAATTCTTTTTTAGTCTGATATGAATACTTGAATATTTTTAGTCTGATATGAATACATGCATATCAGAGAACAAATTTATAGGGGTACTGTAAGATTTTTAAACATGGTCTTTTGTTTATTTTAATAGAAGCAAAGAAACATGAAATAAAGTAAATGATTGTAGTAATCTGCCTTCTTACTAGGAGTTGATGGCGAAAGTTGGAAGATTGTTTAGTTCACTCCAGCTGTGAAGAACAATAAATGACTTAACACCCAGCTTAACAAAATAATTGAACATGATAGGGTAGCAAGGAACAAAGTGATGAACTGCAGATGCAAGCAATTTAAACTGTGCACCCAGGATGGGTTATTATTTAGTTGCTCTTTCAGGATGTAGATGTAGACTGTTTTATGAATGGTAGAGCTATAAAGCATACTGGTAAATTAATAAGAAAATGGTTAAATGTGTACCTAAGTGCCTGTTTGCTTAGGTAAATATAGATTTTGAATATATGAAGGGGGCACAAACTGGGTTTGCAGGTACAATATTGGTAGCTGGTTTTTAATATTGGTTCAAAAATATCAGTAAATTGGAACTGATGTTTTGTACCTGGAAAAGGCCCTGGATTGCTGGAAACCATGTTTTAATGGTATTTTCACAATAAAACACTGTGCTTCTAGTATTTGAATAGGAAACATATAACAGGAGGTAAAAATGCAGACGAAGAATAGCTAGGCAGAGATGTGGAAATCCATGCCATCTTAAAACATGCTGAGTGAGGGCTTCTCTCAAAGGGTGAGCGAGGGCTTCTCTAAGAGGGGGCTTTGGATGCATAGCAGGTGCTTTGGAATTTCGGGAGATTATCAAAGCAGACATTTCAGGTCTTCTGAAAATTCAACCCCTCAAACTCAACCTGCCACTGCTTACTGAGTTCAGCTATACAGGCAATTGCCAAAATGAAAAACAAAAATCAGTTCTCACATTAATTGTTTCTAGCCACGTGTTACATTTTCCTCCACCGCTGTTATCCCATATATGAAACAGGAAAACAGGCTTGACTATGTGATAATAGCAGGGTAATAGGAAGAATGCACACAAATCTAGAAAATATAAAAGACATCAGACCTATTGATACTGTCCATTGAGTAGGAGCAAAGTCTTCTGTTATTCATATTTGTTCCTATTCCCTATTAAATATAAGAAAAATGTTTGAGAAAAAGAATGTACACCAGATAAGGGAAAATGTTGTACACTTCTAAAAATAAAATGAATGGGCCCATGAAAAAACATCATAGTCAGTTGTATGTTGGACTTGGGAGCAGTAGACACTTTTCTTCATATCTCTTATCAGCTGTGGTATGCTAATAGGACCAACTAGGTTTGGGAGAGCAATATACCATGGAGTCCTTTTTCCTTATTTGTGCCAATTGCTTGGTATAACCTCTAGATAACAAATTCATAGATTGAAACTGACACCGAGGTCTTGTAATTTTCTGGCTTTCCTTTTAGTCAAAGGGAACTTGCTTCCTAATATTATTTTTGATGGCAGTAAAAGCAACTTGTTTGACAACATTTGCATATTTATCTCCAGGGTCATGGTGTTTCTCTCTTTCTCCTTAATTAGTCCTATTCTGGGAGACAAAATTCCTCAAATAAGTAATTGGTCTGTTAAAAAATAAACCTGTTTTTAGCAGTTGATCTTCTGGCCTTAACTAGGTGCTCAAACTAGGTTAGAAAATTATCTGAACCAAGAAAGATTTGAGGGGGATGGAAGGGGTGAAGGGGAAGTGGGAAGTAAGTGAAGCTTTACATTTGTTTAAATTAAAAAAAACAAACTTAGAGGTGAGCTATGACGTTAATTTCCAGAATAGGTAGATTCTTTCTATTTCAGTCAATAACACATCCAGCTCTGCTTCTGTGAAAGTCAGTGACAAAATTCCCTGTGAGCTGAATTGTAATAAATGTGGATCAATTGATTGCTAAAGTAGTAGAATACTATGCTATATGGGTAAAAAAGGCCAGTATAAACTGGTATGGTCATGTCCTTTCACAGCATCTAATGAAGTGAGCTGGGGCTCTCTGATTTAGTTACCCTACCTTCTACCTGACTTAAAACTAACATAACTAATTACCTCTCTCTGATCAGGAATAAAAGATACTCTCATCAATGCTTATCATAGTAATAAACTGAGTAAACAATGGGCACTTAAAAACTTGGCAGAACTATAGCTAATGAATGCAATATATACTTAATAGTATACACATTTTCCATTTTTTAAAGTTACATTAAAAATCTTTAATTTGGAAGACAACTGGACTTAAATGTTTGAGAAAACCCACCATAGTTAAGTTTTCTATATTTGGAACCATCATTTACCACACACTTGTATAGCACCAACCACAATGAAGCCCAACCTGCCTGGCTTTGTGGTTCTAAGGTTATACACATGTTAAGAAGAAGAATACAGCTAGAAAAAAATCATTATTATGAAAATTTTGACACCAAGAAAAGGTTAATATCAAGAAAGCAACTTTGATAATGAGGTGGAAACATTTAGGTTCTTTCAGGCTATGAGCTCAGCTATAGGGTCAGTGTGATGTTTTTAACTTGTGCTCCACTGGCTGACTCCTGACACTGGTTCTCCCTCAATACCCATCTGGGGACAATAAATGAAATGTTGTAAACATACTAATAGAACGCTCTCTGCAACTTTTACAGTTCAGTGTAGTTTGCATAAAACTCAGTTGTTTTTTCAACTCAGCTCTAGATGCTTAGTTTTAATGATTCCTGAGGTTCTTGTTCAACAATACTCATCCTTACTCAGTCAGTGTAAAATGTTGAATAAAAACTAAGGCCCTGATCACCTTCCAGAGGAAAAATCTAAATGGACAATGGCACAGGAATTTCCTCTAGATTTTTCTATCAGGGCTTATGTTTCGCTCCGTGTAAAAGAGACAGGAGCTTTGATTTCCAAACTTTCAGAACCTTCAAGAGAATTAAGGCAATAATAAGTAAATCTCTCTGCTTATAGATTGTCTTCTAGTACCCTGTAGCTCTTATATTCTGGAGACAGATGTTTCACTGGTAGCAGGCAATTCTGTAACTCCTTTTCAAAGTGGTTTTTCACTATACAGAGTCTCTATTACAGAATCATTTTATCTATCCATGGGATGCAAGGGAAGTGGACAGAGGAACAGCTATCACGTGTCCATCTTTCTCTTCTACATGCTTGAAGGGAACAATTTGGCTGTAAGTATAGACCTTTGTACCTAGTTGTATGGCTGCAGTTACAACATTTCACTATGGTGTTTTACATAGCATTGATAACTTCCAAAGCAAAAATCACTCATTTCACAAGTCAAATCAAATGTTTCTGCCTTTTAAAAATATTTTGGCTATCTCAATTTCAAAGTTTTTCTGCTTATACTTGGACATCATCACCACCAATAAAGTCTGTGTCTATTAATGAGCAAAATGCAAAAACAGTTGTTTACAAAATTATTTCAAAAGGAAGAAGCTGCAGTGGATGTCATATTATAGGGACTGTCAGATTTATGCTATATTTTTGCTTTGTTTTTCTGAGGTCTAACTTCAGTGAAAAATATTGTGTTGGATTTAAATGTTTGGGGAGTGAAGAACCTTATCTATCCACAGACCACAGACAGTTTGAACCGCAGCATCTCTTCTCCTATATTCTACCAAGTGCTTCAACCTTTAAGTGGAAGGTCCATCTTTAGAGTGAGAAATTACCATTGTTTCCAATAACACTTATTACTTCTTTTCTGCTAAGGCTGACAATTACTTCATTATTCTCATTTACCCAAAGGCCTCTTTATTTCTCTCTATCCATGTAAAAGACTTTAATGTAGCTATAAAGATAATTTGCTTCCACTTCAAATCCCGTAACACTGCCACAGAGTATGTGTGTAAACTATTACCATATTTTGTACCTAATTTGGGAATCCTCTCCAATTTTCTCTAAAAAGATTTTTAAAGCCTCACTCCAGCTTGAAATCTCTTATGCTGAGTCTCAGGCCACAATACATATTTGACTGAATAAACCATTTCTAAAATATGGGACTTGGAATACTGATATTTTTCCCATTCTTAGGGAGAAATTAACCCTTTCTATATCTATTTTTAAATCAAAACCAGGATGTTCACTATGTTCAAATATGTATCTATCCAATATTTCCAAAGGCAAACTTCTGCCTTGTATAATAAAAAACTTCTTTCCAAAGACAGGAATGGAATACATTTTCCAAATGTTTATTAATTTTAAGACATGTTTTATATTATCTCAAGAAAAGATCTGAAAAACTGTCTAGTTCTGGCTACATTTGTAAAAGTAAATAAGTGCTGCCTACATACTTCATACGATAATAATTTGTCTTCTAAATTGCATCTTTCTTTATGGGTACCAATAGAAGCATGTAAGAACTAGATTTAGTGCTGAAAACCCAGAACTATAGGCTTGTTTTCACTAGAAAATTAAAGAAAGTTGGACTATAGCAGTGAGGGGTCAATCAATGTCAAACAGGATGATGACCTCAGATTTCCAGTTCTTAGAGTTATGTTACGTTCTATACATTATCAGCTGCAGTGAGTAAACTCCAGCCCCACCAGAGTTTGCCAGCAACTAGTGGAGAAAATAGTGAATATGTCTATCAATAATGACAGAAACATCTGTTGTTTCTTCTCAAAGTTGTAGAACTGATTAGAATCACAGAATCATAGAAAATTAAGGTTGGAAGGGACCTCTGAAGGTCATCTAGTCCAACCTCCTACTCAAAGCAGGACCATCCCCAACTAGATTATTCCAGCTAGGGCCTTGTCAAGCCAGGCGTTAAAAACCTCTAAGGATGACGATTCCACAAACTGTTTACGTAACTTGTTCCAGTGCTTCACCACCCTCCTAGTGAGAAAGTGCTTCCTAATATCCAACCTAAACTTCCCTTCGGCAACTTGAGACCATTGCTCCTTTTCTGTCATCTGCCACCACTGAAAACAGTCTAGCTCCAGCCTCTTTGGAACCACTCTTCAGATAGTGAAAGGCTGCTATCAAATCCCCCGCCTCAGTCTTCTCTTCTGCAGACGAAATAAACCAGTTCCCTCAGCACGCCTCGTAAGCCATGTGCCCCATCCCCCTCAACATTTTCATTGCCTTCTGCTGGACCCTCTCCAATTTGTCCACATCCTTTCTGAAGTGGGGGGCCCAAAATGGAACACAGTACTCCAGATTTGGCCTCACCAGTGCAGATAGAGGGGAGGGACTAATTACTTCCCTCTATCTGCTGGCAATGCTCCTACTAATGCAGTCCAGTATGCTGTTAGCCTTCTTGGCAACAAGGGAAGACTGTTGACTCATATGCGGCTTATTGTCTACTGTAACTCCCAGGTTTTTTTCTTCATAGTTGCTGCTTAGGCAGTTAGTCCCAAGCCTTTAGCAATGCATGGGATTGTTCTGTCCTATGTCCAAGGCTTTGCACTTGTTCTTGTAGAACCTCATGAGATTTCTTTTGGCCCAAGCCTCCAATTTGTCTAGGTCACTCACAATTTGTCTGATCCTAGCCGTACCATCCAGCATAAGTACTACTCCCCCCAGCTTGATGTCATCTGCGAACTTTCTGGCGGTACGCTCCCTCCCATCTTCCAGATCCTTAGTGAAGATATGGAACAAAACTAGCCCCAGAACTGACTCCTGGGGCACTCCTGGCCTGCCAACTAGACATCAAGCCATTAATCACTACCTCTTGAGCCTGAAGTTCCAGCCAGCTCTCTATCCACCTTACAGTCCATTCATCCAGTCCATTCCTTAGCTTGCTTGAAAAATACTGTGGGAGATTGTATCAGAAGCCTGGCTAATGTCAAGGTACATCGCATCCGCTGCTCTTCCCATACCCACACAGCTAGTCATCTCATCATAGAAAGCAATCAGGTTGGTCAGGTATGACTTGCCTGTCATGAATCCATGCTGACTGTTCCTGATCACTTTCTTCTCCTCCAAGTGCTTAGAAATGGATTCCTTCAGAACCTGCTCCATGATTTTTCTGGGGAGTAAGGTGAGTCTGACTGATCTGTAGGTCTTGGGATCCTGCTTCTTCCCCTTCTTAAAAATGGGCACTATATTTGCCCTTTTCCAATCACCTGGGACCTCCCCCAATCACCATGAGTTTTCAAAGATAATAGTCAGTGGCTCTGCAATCACATCAGCCAACTTCCTCAGCACTCTCAAATGCATTGCATCCAGCCCCATGGATTTGTGCATGTCCAGTTTTTCTAAATAGTAGCTTACCTGCTGTTTCACCACTGAGGGCTGTTCACCTTCTTCCCAAACTGTACTGCCTGGTGCAATAGTCTGGGACTATTAAGTCCTGTAAAGATCAAGGTAAAAAAGGCATTGAGTACTTTGTACCTAGCAAGGCATGAGAAGGGTAACAAGAAGAGTCTCTACAAGTATGTTAGCTACAAGAGGAAGGTCAGTAGAAGTGTGGGTTCCTTACTGAATGAACCCACACTTCTCCTGACTTTCCTCTTGTTACCCTTCACATGCCTTGCTAGGTGCAACTTCAATTGCGCTTTGACCTTCCTGATTTCATCCCTGCCTGCCCAAGCAATGTTCTTATACTTCTTCCTAGTCATCTGTCCAAACTTCCACTTCTTGTAAACGTCATTTTTGTGTTTAAGCTCACCCAAAAGTTCTATAAGCCAAGCTTGTTGCCTGCCATATTTGTTACAAAAATCATCAAACCGCCACAACAAAGGTTGTAGCAAGGAATATAAAACTGCTTGGCCACTTTATGCAGGCAGCTGGGAGCAGTTTTATTTCCCAGTAAAAAGCAAATGGTAAAATGAAACCACACCCAGCTGCCTGTGTAAAGCAGTCAGGCAGTTTTATATCCCTAGCATTAAGCAGAGGCAGAATATGGGCTGACAGTTCCACTGGCAATCAAGGCTCCACCCTGGGGGGCCAGAGGCACCAAGGCCCATGTGGACCCCCTGGGCCAGGCCATGCTGGGTGGGTGAGGGTGTCCATGCAGACAGCAACCATGTCTGCTGCCTGCAGTCCTGGGAGTAGCCAGCCATAATTTGCTTTTTACCAGGAAATGAAACCTCTCCCAGCTGCCTGCATAAAGCAGCCAGGCAGTTTTATATTCCTGGCACTAAGAAGGGGCAGACTATGGGCCAATGGTGCCACTGGCAATCAGGGCCCCCACTGGGGAACCACGGGCAGCATGGCCCAGGCAGGCAGGCTGGCCAGGACCATGCTGGGTGGGCGGGGGGTGTCTGTGCAGGTGAACAGAAGATTGATTCATGTCAGGCTGGGCTGCTACACCTGGTGTCTGAAAATAGCCACTACACACAAACACATGCAAATTGAAGCAACATCTGGTGGACAAAGGGTCTCACTACACAAAATATTGTAGCGGCATCTGGTAGACAAAGGGGTTCATTACCCATCATTCAGTGAATTCACATGTACACGTGACAGATCAATGGCTGTATCATTGCAATTTGCATGGATGCAAACTAAAATACATTGGGATGTGGTTTATTTTGCATTGCAACAAACTCATTTAATCACAAAAAACCCATACATGTAAAATGCAGTGCAATTAAACCACAAAAAGGGCAATTTTCATCACATGTATAAGTACTCGAATAATCGTGGGAATGTATGAAATATCAAAGACAAGTCTTTTCCCTTGACCTTTGTTCTAACATAGAGACATAGGGGTCACAGAAATGGATGCCTGACTGTAAGGTAGAGATGCAATGGGCTTCTGTATAGAGGAAGCTTATAAGGAGGGAAGGCTTTCTTAAAATAAAAGGAAATGCCTTCAGTTGCTGGAAGGCTAGAAAGAATGGAGACACTACCAAAGACAGAGACTCCATTCTCTTACAGAGGTTGAATTGTGGGAGAAGGTTCTAAGACTCTGGAGAGGCCAAGTGTAATATTGCAGGTGAGAGTCATATTCTAAAGACAAATATTTTTTTTTAAAGCTGACAAGTTGGGATTTCCTTCAAATCTAAATATCAGTGGGTTCTGAGTTATTCACCTCTTCATCTGTGCTACCTTACAAAAGTTGGCCAAAAGCAAGTGAAAGAAAATTTGAAGAAAACTGCCTCTCTTGAATGTTTAGAGGTAGCTTTCTTTCTTTAAATAATATGAAGAATATTGGAGAAAGATTATAACTGGCATAGATTAAAAACCCATTAATTGATTTTCACTAGATTTATCTGATTTAGCTAAACAATATATAGAACTGACGGACAGACAGCTCCCATAAGATATTGATATACAGATATTTAACAGTATAAACTGTTCTAACAAGGACAGAGAGTAAATTTATGCTAAAAAAATACTCTGGTTTATTATGTTTTAGAGAATAGAAATGAAGACTTTTTTGCCAATTTGCCAGACCCTATTCTGACATGTAGAATTGTAGGGCATTTATACAGATACATTTTCTTTTGCACGTTCTGGAGATCCAGCGTGTTCAAGCAGACTCAATTAATCTAATTAAACCTTTGCATTATTTTAGTTCAAAAGTGGACCACCGCCATTTTCTGCACACTGACATGCACTTTGCTGCTTATACAACTGCATGCACCACAGCACTGAGTGCTTTTCAAAGTGCCCGGTGCTGTGGCACATACATGTGTAAAAATGCCCATACTCATGAACACAGAGGAGCTGTGAACCTTGTGACCTGCCTTGTTTAAACATGGCAGAAGACTAGTGCACCATCTGAGAAGCTCATCATTTTTTGATGACTGAATTTGCACAAATGAAATGACCATCCAAAGATAACTGGGAACATTTATGGTTAGAAATATAACTAACACTAACCATAAATCTAGGCCAATTAATTCATATTGGGTGTGTCTACACAAGACACTCTACTACACATTAGACTAATCTGCTGCTCAGTAAAGCGTCATTATGTAACTGTGCACAGGAGCTACTGTGCAGTAGATTAGTCTTTTGAGTGGTTTTCTACTACCTCTAAATACAGGTAGTAGATTTGCCATGCACTAGCTACTGTGCAGTAGTACTGTACACAGTTACATAGCTGACTGGAAGCAAATTGCTCCCAGTTACGAGCAAATTGGGAGTTGGGAGAATTCTCCCCACCTTCAGGCAGCTGTCTGCTTCTCAGCTGCCTACAGCCATGGAGCTAAGCAGGAACTTCCTGCTGAGGGGGTAGGGCCAGCAGGCCCTGCTGTTTCAGGAACCTGCTGTGGCTTCCCCTGGGTCCTACTGTCCCTGACTCCTGTCATCTTTGACAGGAGCCAGGGGCAGATAAATATTAAATTTCAAAAATTTTTAGGGGCCCCGCAGGCTGGATAGAATAGCCTGATGGGTTGCATCTGGCCCTTTGGCCATATTTTGCCCACCCCTGTGGTAGAAGCGCCATCTTTGGAGATTTTCAAAACCTGGTTAGACAAAGCTTTGGCTGGAATGATCTAGTTTGGGATAGTCCTGCTTTGAACAGGGGATTGAACTAGATGACCTCCTGAGGTCCCTTTCAACCCTAACTTTCTATGATTCTAGTGAAGGCCAGATTTGCTGTACCTGGCCAGTCATTAGTTAGTTATCATGATGCAGTGTAATTCAGTGGATATGACATTAAGAGGGAACCAGGAAGTCTGGCTTCTATTCTTTTCTTTGCTGTGCTTTGCTTTTCTGTCAAATCCCTTTACTTCTCCATGCTTCCATTTCCCTATCTGTCAAATATGAATGACAATGCTTGCCTCTTTTGTAAAGCATTTTAAGATTTCATAAGATAGACAGATATATCTTAAAATATAAGTGTATATCTTAAGATATAAGATATACCTTATATTATATATCCTATATTTTAAGATATATTCTTATATTTATATGTTATTCTTATATCATTATATATAAATGATCCTTGTCTCTTTGAACTTTCTTTTAAAAAATACTTTTCCCATGTTCTGGGAAGTTAATTTAGTCATAGCAAGGGGTGGGGCCTGGAAAAATAACACTATGCAGCTAGTTTATTCACAGTCTCAAAATATTAAATGAGGGTTAGGCGGACTACACTGACATTATAATACTGTTCTTCTGGCTTTTATAAATTGGGAAGTCTAATTTCTTAATCTAAACCATCACCAAAAGCTCAGGGAATGGAAACATGCTTAATTCTCTGTTATGTTGGGAACCCAAAATATCCACAGCAATCTTTAGCCTTTTGTACATGTTCATACATGTTGCATAATCTCCAGACAACTTCTAGCTGCTCTGAATGATCTTGGGAACAAGGATAAGCAAGACAGAATAATGCACAGTGGGAAATGGACAGAGGTCTTCACTCATTCCATGACAGTGAGTTGTGGAGCTATTCAGCCTAGAGAATAATATTAGGCAATTTCGAGCTTTCGCCATTTCTCTGAAATCCGGTATCCTTTCTTTCCCACTACGACTTACAAAATTGACTCTACTGTTAATCTGGGAGAAAACTACATACTTTTGTTACCAAAAAAGAGAAAGAGAAAAACTATATCCCTGTTTCTGGAATAAATAGACATGCTATATGGTGGTAGGGGTAGAAGTCAGTGAGGGACACTGTCCCCCATTTTTTATATTTTCATAAGCGAAGGTATTGCTCTACCTGGCAAATACTGGGCTTTGACTAGTATGAACTGACAAGTTTTTAAGCCTGTTTCATGGAGAATCCTGTTGAGGATGTGAGCTCAGTTCAGTCTTTCTGACTGGGGAGCAAGATTTCTGCATGTTGTCAGAAATATGCTAAATTCTTTCTTTTCAAGAACCCTGCTGCTTTAGTCTGAAGTGGCTATATTGGAATCCCCCAGGTGCATCAACAAGTAAAATCTTTTAGAAGCTACCATTTTCTAATTGTCTCTCTCTAATCTTCAAATATGGATGTGAAGTAATTAAAAGCAAATATTTTCTGTATGTTGCATGTGCCTGATGAAAGTTATGATGCGAAGAAAAAATGACAATATTGAGCTATAAGACAGTTGCATAGCTTAAAACTGTTAAGCAAAATGTATGTCAACACATTTTTTATTTAAAAATAAAGGATTTGGGGCAATATTTGTTTACATGTTCCTATCTCCCCTAATTGTCAGAAATGTAACTGGAAAGTATTTTCTCTTTTTAAGTGGGATAACTGTATCTCTAATTAAGTAGCAAATATTTTGCTTTTCACAAATTTTTGATTGTTCACAAAACAGTCAAGATCAAAAACACTAACAAAAGCCATGCAGTTAACATTTTAAGCACACACACAAAAATGCAGATTCTGTGACCAAATGGAGGGTACTACTTTGCCTAAAATCAGTTCCTCCCTGAGATAGCTTCAATGAATTTTGTGGTGTTTTGAATATAAGGGTTGCAGATTAAGAATGATGTAGGAGTTGTGTCTGGTAGGCTATTTATGTGCCCTAATTCTGACTTTGCTATCAGGATAACCTTCAAACTGACAAAAAAAGAAATCTTAACTGGAAAATATAGTGGATGACTTTGAGAATGCATGTCCTTTTCTGTATCTTCACCATGAACTGGGTTTCCAGAAATGCAACTTAAATTTTGTGCAGATGTTTCTGCTGGAACAAGATGCTTTTGTGGAGCAAATGCCACCAAAATGCCTGTCAGCGCCCCAAGTCTTCCTTAGGGCAATATAAATCAGGCTGTGTGGCTACTACTGAAAACTGAAACAATGTGATAGTCTGGAAATTTACATGTTGTAAATCTATTAAAATTACAGGAGCATACTCTACTCTCTTGGCAAGGGTCTTGGCTGATATAGTTCTATGAAAGACACAAAGAAAGAGGCTACAATACTGACTTGAGAAGGGTGAGGTTGTAAAGGACCTGCTGTATCCTCACAAGCTATAAATAATGTATCTGGTACATGTATCCATGAAAACAGGCACATGTCCATGAAATATTGAATAGCCAAAGACACTGCTTCAGGATTTGGTGTTTCTGTCCCATAGTCTGTTCAAAGCTGTGGTGGAAGGAGGCACACTGCCTGTGCCATTGTGCGTGCTATAATGTATCCATAGTTGTGAAGAAGAGGATAGATGGGAAAAAGATGACATGTTTATTGTTACATCCATGACTCTTGCACCTTAATCATAAACCAGTACAGGTTTCCCTCGCCTTATGCAGGTTCTCTTTGTGTGAATTCGCTCTTATGCAATGAGATTTTTATACCAAAGATTCGTTGTATGCAAGGTAAATTCACTCTTACGCAAATGGTGGGGTGAAAGCCCGCAGTCAGCTGCTTTGTGCGGTGCATTGTGGGATGTGCACCCAAATATAGTCTCCTGTATGGATGTATTCTCCTTGTTCGTTGTCTGCATCACATGTTTCTGTAGTTGCCATCCCCATTATGATAGAGCCCTGTGCTTGTGTGTACTGTCTGCTGTTGGTGAGTACCAAAATTATCTTGTAAAAGTCGTAGAAATCAGTCTGGGGGTCAGTACAGTCAAAGTCTTGGAACATATCCCTATTTGTTACATTGTAAAGTGGGTTCCTTTTATGCAAATTTGAGCTATGTGCCATTTTCCAGTAACACATGTAGAGCACAAGGCGAAGGAAACCTGTATTACATGCTGATATCTTTAGTGTCTCTACTTTGGGTTCTTGCTATCCCAAATAGCACTTACCCATCTTGCCTGTTGCAGACCAAAGCTGTTCCTGTGGAGTTATAGTTATGTAAATGTTATCTGTTTCTAAGACCCCCCTCTACACATTACAGGTGCTCACAATTACCTGTTAATTGTGTATTTACCTTGAGACAAGCTATGTGCGCAAAGTACTTATCACGCCATAAAAAGTTCCAACTAGCTATAAAGCTATTAGACCTCAAATATGTATACCAATTTTATAGCTGATTGCTATCAAGGCTTAATTGGCACACATAGCAAAGTTTCTGCTGAGGGCTGTGGGCTCCCAGCCACTGGAGTGCAACTTGCCCAGCCGAGGCTGGGAGTCCCATAACTGCAGGGGATTTTCAGCACAAGCAGTTGAGGACTCTAGGTCCTAGCAACACCTTGCAGCTGCCAAGACCCAGAGTCCCATAGCGATGGAAGCTGGGTTCCTGCAGCATGCTTCTCAGGGATCCCCCTGCCACAGGGTTGCATGAAACCCCCAGAGTGGGAGGATCACCACTGCAGCAATGTCCCTGCCCCATGGGGTGTGTAAAACCCCCATAACAGAAGGATTACTGCTGTGGTGATCTCCCCACCCTGAGGGTTTCATGCACCCCCAGTATCTATACAGTATCTATACTGTAGTTATAGCAATTGTAAAAACTCAGTGGCTAAAAGTATAGTTTAGTCTATGTTCATTTAAAATATGACTGCTTTAGTAAGGCTAAAGAGAGAGAATGGGATGTTTTCATTAATAATCAGGCCAGTACCACCTATTTATTATTGAACTTTTGAAAGAGCTGAATAACTTTAGGATTGTTTCCTCTCTTTTGTCTTCCTTCCATTGACCTCCACCCAACTACCTCAAGACTGAAGGAGCTCAAGGCTTTTCAAGAAACAACCATTGCAGAATCCTATGTGTACGTTTCTTTAATAATCTGTTTAAATACTGACGGGGGAGTATTACAATTTTATGGAGATTTGTGATACCTTAAAAGTGTCAATTTTTGTTCTTTTTCCCTATGGATGGAATGATTTATGTCTAACAGTCCTAACAGACTCATGCATATACAAACAAATATGAGATGTCAGACAGGGAACACATTCTTTGTATGAAAAGGCCAACCCTTCACTTAAAAAGAACATCTTTATAAACAGCTCAGACTGATGTTTCAAATTATCACTGGCTAGTATGATAGGTATATGCATGTTTGAGAAACCACACCCTCTCTACAGATCTTCAATTCCCCAGCACTGGGTACACCCAAAGTTCACTAAACTGTTTTGGCTTGTGCCTTTATGATTGTGATGGTAAAATGCTGTGGGTGCTTTCTGCTTCACCCATGTACAGTCATTCCTTTGGCTCTGTTTTAAGAGCTGTTGCAGCTGTGCTGGACACCACAGCAAGTTCTCAACATGACTCAGATGAAAAATTGCATTTCATCTTATCTACACTAGCTTTTTGCAAAAAGTAAATTTTTTGCTATGGGAATGACTGAAGCTGTCTGACTCTTAGCACAGAGCACTTGTGAACATGATGCTACACCTCAGAAAAATACATTGTTCCCCAGTGAATACTCTATAAATTGACTAGAAATTTGAGAGATGAACTGGACAACTTGATAACCTTCAGTCAGCAAAGTCATGTTCTAAACTGCCTTCTCACTGCCTAACCGTATAAGCAATATAATTACAATTAGCATAAGTTGTATTATTTGGATATTTTAGTTCATAATTTTTTTAATAAAGCATCAGAAACTGTTGAGAGATGCTCCTTTCAAAAATTTCTTTTTAAAATGAGACACAGATAACTGAAACTTCATCTCAAAACCAGTTTGGTTGTCTAGAATAAAACTTTTGTTCTAGATGTCTAGATTATAGAAGAGTATTGCAAATAGTTTTCTTCATATTGAAACATCAATGGTAAGGCCCCCATTCTAATTAATTGGTTCAAATTCATGACAGTTAAAAATAAGCTATTGGCCTTTACCAAGAAGCTGGTTGTGGAATTTTTTTATCTATTGTACTCCTTGCTTGTACAAAAGTTTACATGAATCTCAACGTGCTTTAAGGTGTTACAATCTCAAAAAGAAAGTATTATATGAAATCAAATTTTATTGTTTTCACTGCTTATTTACTGGAGTTATACAACCATGCTTGGAATAATCATTTACATGGAGACAATACTTCTGGGACATTACAACACAGCTGACTTTTGTTATTTATTATATGTTGAGTGCCATTACTTAATACTTTGCTTGAACTAAGAAATTTCTTTTTAAAATGAGACATAGAAAATTTTTAATATTTTTATAGCCTTCTATTTTTTTCAACAAAAAACATTTGCTGAATTTGGCCCAGGCCAAATCTGCAGTTTTGCTCATTCAAAATTCCATGTTTGGTGTATTTATTATTTATCAGACTGTACAGCTCTAAAAATAATATTCTCAGAATACAACCTTTGCCTCAGTCATAATGCTGAAATTATAATGCCTATCTCTAAATAATAAGTGTTTTTCATCTTCATAGCTCTTCAAGAAAATTTACTAGGTAATTACTGAAACATGGATGTGTTGGGTCACTTTACTGATTCACTGAAATTAGTAGGATTACACATCTAAAGCTTGTTCATGGAAAGAGCTCTATGCTATACAGTGATAACTGAAACTTCATCTCAAAACCAGTTTGTTTGGTTGTCTAGAATAAAACTTTTGTTCTAGATGTCTAGATTATAGAAGAGTATTGCAAATAGTTTTCTTCATATTGAAACATCAATGGTAAGGCCCCCATTCTAATTAATTGGTTCAAATTCATGACAGTTAAAAATAAGCTATTGGCCTTTACCAAGAAGTTGAGGCTGGTTGTAGAATTTTTTTATCTGTTGTACTCCTTGCTTGTACAAAAGATTATATGAATCTCAATGTGCTTTAAGGTGTTACAATCTCAAAAATAAAGTATTATATGAAATCAAATTTTCTTGTTTTCACTGCTTATTTACTGGAGTTATACAACCATGCTTGGAATAATCATTTACATGGAGACAATACTTCTGGGACATTACAACACAGCTGACTTTTGTTATTTATTATATGTTGAATGCCATTACTTAATACTTTGCTTGAACTAAGAAGACATGGTTCCTAAACAATACTTACTTTTTTTTTTTTAGTAAAATAGAAGTACCCAAAAAAGACAGTGGAAATAAAAATGTATGCATAAAAGCCACCTCTCATTGTTCTTTATTACAGAGAAATAATTCAAATGTTGGTACTAGCACATCTATTAAAAGAAAATAGATATCATGCTCCTAAATCAAAACAACTTGTTGGAACTCAAGAGTATTTGAGTAACTGCTCATTGACATCAGTAGGAAGGTTTTAAATTAACACTACCACATTTTAGAGTTAATAAATGCAGAGATAAAATGTAAACTATCAACTATCAAAGTTAAATAATCCAAATAGTGAAATGTTCTTAGCTATCTAAAAAAAGAAAACCAGGAAAAAGAAAGTGGAGCTAGTATTTACCAAAAATATGAAGATTAACAATAGCCCAGGTGCAACCCAAAATGAATTATTAATAAATAAAGGTTAGGATGCAGAGCATATCCATCCTCTGCCCCATGACATTTCAACATAGGTTAGGTGAGCCTGGAGTCAAATGTCTTCCCTGACCCTTTATGTTTTCTATGGGTCAGATGTAAAAGGAGCAATAGCATATGGGAGAGAGGCAGGATCACTAATAGGAAGGCAAATACCAAAACTAAAAATTACCATATCTTATGTGGAAGCAAAGCTCAAAGAGCTTAATGTCCTTGTCATAAACCTACAATATCTTGAGGTGTTTGTGGAATGTCATGAATGTTTTCTTGAGTTTGTTTTACTGATATGGCATGTATAGTCTCTACATATACATACCAACACGCTTTATTTAGACTTACTGTTACTATGTCTGCATTAATTGTGGTATTTGATGTAATTTTGATATATTTTTATATTTTGGACAAAACTGATTTGTAAGGCAATGTTTAAATTAAGTGTTCCTCGTTTATTCACTTGGGAGAAATAATTGCCAAGAATTAGCATCTGACACAAATATGTTTAATGGCTATCAGTCAGACCCTTGTGAACTTAGGAAGCCCCTTCCAGACAATGAGGAATTTATATTTTAAAAGACCTGTAAGAATATCACAGGAGAACAGGCTATTCAGAGAAGGACATTTCTCACAGTGGGAAAATTAAATGACACTATTTTTTGGATATTGGATTAGTAATCTTTGTGTTTGAAAGGATGTAAATATTTTCCTGGTCACAATTAGATTAGGAAATACTTCTGATCTAGTAAATGAATATACCCTTGGAGGAGTCAGGAAGCTACATGTATATTATGAGCTCTTCAAGAATCCAATGGATAATATAAATAAGAAGCCATACTTAAGTTTTGCCTTAAGTAGCGTGACCATAATTATCTTATGGAAATCCAGGATGAGGGCATGCCACGGGGTGCACACACATGCACACACACACATACACATACACTCACATGTGCACCAGGGCTTTGTGTGTGTCAGTGGGCAGGACCAGAGCAGGGTCAGGAGCACAGTGTCTTTCTCACCAGGCCTGCAGGCTGGGGTCAGGGCCGGGTAGCAGGGTACTGGCTAGGCTTGGGGCATTGTGTGGGCTCTGACTCATGGTCCCACCCTGTCCTGGCACCTGCAGCTGCATCCTAGCCATGTATCCCCAAGCTGGGCAGGCACAGCCAGCCCTAGGCTCACATCCCTCTCCTAAGTTAGGGCAGGGTGCAGCCAGGCCAGGCTGGCCTGAAGGCCTGCAACCAGGATGCAGCTGCAGGTGCCAGGATGAGCCTGGAGTCATGAGTGAGCTCAAGGCAGATGGAGCCCATGCAACATCCCCAACTCACCCAGCACCCCACTCTCAGTCCCGGCTTGCAGCCACAGCTCTGGTGACAAAGACACTGGGCTCCCCACTTGCATCCCAACAGCTACTCCAGCCCTGCCTGCTGCCACGCACATCCATGCACAATCCACTCTGTGGCTTCCAGCAGTGGAGCCAGGTGGGACAGTTCAGTACACACACACACACACACACACACACACACACACACACATATATCTATGTATATAGATATAGGTATGTATGTATACATACATGTAACAGGGTGATAGTCAACCCTGTTCCTTGGTAGGATTCTTTTCCCAAGAAGAGGGGGGAACCAGGTCACAGAAAGGGCAAAGACTCAGGTACGAGGCACAGCTGCACCTCTTTACACACCAGGAAGAGACACAGTGGATGAGCATTCAGGAGCTACAAAAGAGTGGCACCCCAGACCACATCAGTCCCAGGTTCCTACCAATATGGGATTTTTGCTTAAATGTTCTCCAACAGCCAGGGGACTGAGACAGCCTATAACATTCAGGATTGTCCCAACCAATCCAGGACATATGGTCCCTTTAACCTTGAGAACAAGTGTTGGTCTAAAGCTTCCTGGGGATAAAGTGTGTGGTTCGCTCAGCCAGCAGGCTGGTTATTTTAGCTGACTGGAGAACATGCAGGTGGCCCTGGCAGGAAAGTGAGAGGCAGGAGCTGCTTTCTATCCTGTTGAGCTGCATAGAAGCATCGTTCAAAGGTTTAAGAGGCAGGATAAGATCATATTACTGTTCTGATATTTTCTTTTGTTGTTTCATTATTGTATCTCTCTCTGTATCTCAACATATGGTTACTGATTTCTGATGTTTGCTCTTGTTTTCTGCAATCAACTCTTTTTTTATCTTTTATAACTTACTACTGTTAGGATTAAGTGTGATTTCAAAGCATTTAACCATAAGGTTAGGCCTCTTCCAAGAAAGGGGGGGATCTATCATTTCTAAATGCATGGCCGGACAAGTATGTGATTATTCTACTAAGACCTGGAAAGATTTAGGTGAGGTGGGTAAAGCTGAGGTGCCACAGGACAGGAAGGTGATCTTTTGGAGCATCTCGGTGTGTCCTCAGTGGCCAAGCAGCAGATGGGAGAAAAAGGTTTGGGCCTGAAGGATACCCAAGTTTCAATGGTGCACTGAACTGCATCTGGGGTCGAGTTGTTTCACAATGCTCACATCAAGTGAATAAGCTCCATCCAGAATGGTGAAATTACTGGTTCATGAGATATCAAATAAAATAATAAAGATTTTAAAGAAATTTATCAAATCAAGGATTTTACTCTACTGGGGAATAGGAAGTATAGTACCTCTGTTTAAGAAAGAAGGAAAAAGTGATTCAAGCACCAGAGAAAAGTTGGCCTATCCTGGAAAGTATACAAAGCTTTAGAGTAAAGTTTTAAGGAGAGAATAATTAAGGACATTAAGGCAAACTTAAAATATGCGACAAGGGTTTCCAATGGTAAATCATTGTGGATTAACCTAGTATCTCTCATGGAGAAAAGAACTCTTATTAGACAAGAGAAACATGTTAATAAATTGACCTTTACTTCAGTAAAGTGTTTAATAAAGTGTCACACGGAGAATTATTAAGAGAATAGGATTAGTGTAAGAATTTTAAGGTCAGAAAGGCTTTGGATGCACATTACATTTGTAGAACTATATATGTTTATATAGCACTATTCTCTATGGTGCTAGAGAGCCATATTCTCAGGCTCTCTAGCACCACAAAAATGATGGATCCACCACATAAAAAATTTCTGTTTGAAACAGGAACTTCTGTGTACTACTACATTTTGCAATGCCACATGTGAAGAATACATGTGGACAGTTAGATATAAAGCTACAGGGGGCCTCTCAGACCTGCCAGCATCCCACAGCGCTCCACACTCCCCACACTCCTTCCAACAGGTTTGCCAACCCAAAAACACGTTTTTGCTAACAATCTGCAAACTTTTTACTGATAACCAGACTTTTTTCCTGACACATGTTTTTACCATCAATAAAAAAAAATCTTGGATTGGCAGCCCTGCTTGATGACAGCAATGGTTTTACATTATGTTGATCTCACTTCAGGGGTCCCCTACTCATCCCACATGATGAAAATCCAACTTTACCCAACAACATTCTGCACCCTGAAATCAACCCCCAGTCTTACTCCTACCACCACAGTCCCCCATCCCAGAATAGACTCCCACCATCCACCTCTTCCCCTCCATCTGAGCCCCACAGCTCCAACCTTGTCTTGCCTTGGAGCCCTACACACAGTACATTCAGGATGATCACTGAGAAGGCAGGCACACAGTTGGTAGCACTTGCTAAATGAGCTCTACAGGCTGTATTAGGCCAGAAAGCCCTGATAGACAGTTCATTTCAGGGCTCTGAACAGACATCCTGCTTTGACACCAGGGAAAGAGATAGAAGTTATGTTTTTTGCATGATGGACCCCTGAAAACACTCCACAGCCATGCCATGGCATATATGCATGGCTCCAGAGTACTTTTTAAGTGTCCAATCATGTGACAAATTAACCCTCATTAAATGAAGTATCAGATGAAGGTGTTCCACTTCAGAGCACCTTAGGGAATGTGGGTTAATTTGTGGCATGATTGGGGCTGGGCTGATGAAGTGGGGAGCAGGTAGATCAGAGCCATACTTAACCCTGTGTGACCTTGTCATGTCAGGAGTTTCAACTTAAGTGAAAGTGTATTGTGTGTGGGCTCAGGAAACATGACCCAGCACTATACATCAAATTCAGAGGTAATACCAGACCTATTTGATTTGTTGTTTATACCGACAGAAAATGCTCATGGTGAGTTTAGCCCTGGTTAATAGTTAATAGTTAATACATGACATATATGTATATCCATATAAGTGATATGTTATATCAGCAATACATAAAAACACAAATGTCATTTGTATAGGTAATGAATGAGTATTCATTAATTAATCAATTCATTAATGAATTCCTGCATTCATTACTGTCTGCATGCAAAGAATGGAGTCAGACTGATCTCTTCAAATTCACTGATTTACAGCAGTAAATGGTTTGGCCCATTGTTTTAAGAGTAATACAGGTAAGTAAACTACAGCATGCAGTTCATAAACAGTATTTCTTCAAGCATTATCAGATTTCCACATTAATACCCACATGCATTTTAGGATTAGGAAAACTCCAAAATCAAAATAATTTATATCACAAATTTCCTTTAGGAAGTAAAATCCTCTCAAGCAACTTATTTTTTAATGTGATTTTACACTTCTCTCTCTCTCTCTCTCTCTTACACATACACACACACACACAAAGTATGCACACTTCATGTGGGCTGGGGTGTGTGTGTGTGTGTGTGTGTGTGTATCATATGTAGATACATACAAGATCTCCAGATGTGCTATTTATCTAGTTTACTTAGCTGTTTCTTCTGTAAAGCCAAGAGAAATATTAATCATTTCATCTACTGTTAAGGGGATGGTCTTCTTCTCATATTGCAGAAAGGGGCTGGAAAGTTAAGAGAAGCCAAAGTTTTTCCTATTTAAGGCCAAAGCACTGGAATGCCTGTGGCTGAGTTCTGTACAGGGCCCGGGTGCTGAAAGGGCAGGGAACAATCGATGGTGCTATTTTGAACTGATTTTTCTTTCCCCCACATTTTTATTATTGCACATAGAGTCTCATGTCTAATATTTAGACATGATGAGCTTTGTGCAAAATATAGTTTTGCTCATTCTTGCCATTTTTCAGCCCTCAGTTATTTTGGCACAACAAGATGGTGAGTAATTCACACTTCTTACATTTTTATATATATTTATATGTATTTATGTTCATTGGTCATCTTAATAACCTGTAAGAAATGAGACTTTTCAAATCCCCCCAGAAAATATTTCCATCACTGATTCCTCATTGCCAAAGAGTTAATGTTTTAGCTGAATACTGTAGTTCTGTGTTTTATTAATCCAGAGGTTTATAATTGTAAAATATGCTTCGCTTTTTTCTGCATTTAAACAGACTGAACAATATTCCTTACTTATGTTGCTGTGGTTCTTGTTTGTACTTGCTTTCGCTACCACAGGCACTGGAAAGTTTTTCAAACTATTTCTTTTAACTCTTGGAATAACCTCTTAACATCGTAGCTCTGTGCATTCTGGAAGTCATTTGTCACAAGTCATCAGTTTCTACTTTCAGCTATTTTTTGAATTGTTACTCTGTACCACATAATACATGTTCCTTTGGCATCACAGGAAGATGTTTTAAAGACTTTGGGGAGTGGGGGACTTAAAAGTTCCTGTCAGGATTGCTGAATTCATTTTTTTTCCTAAGACAAATCAAAAAAATATGTGTAAGCCTGGTAAGTTTCTCCTTTTGCTTTTTGACATAAAGCAGAATGATGAATGGATATACTCATATAAAATCTTTTCAGTTATACATTTTCAGGTTGTTTTAAGTCCTTACAGTATCAGGTAATAACTGGTGGGAGGGTGTGTATGAGAGAGAGGGAGAGAGAGAGCGACAGAGAGAGGTGAATCTGGACTGTAGTGAAAAATCAGTCTACACTTACTTACTCTTTACTCTAAAATGAGTTTATCATGATTAGGATTATGATTAAGTTAAACAGCTGCAATTCTTGAAAGACATTTGATACTTTTTGGATCTGCACCATTTCTGCTTTCTGGTGATTCTAATGAAAACCTTTCATGTCTTACTCTTAAAAAGTGATGTCATCTTTTGTGTGTCTTCTAAATATGAAAGAAACATGATGCATTATTCATGCACTAAACAAATGAATTACTTTATGATTAGAGAGATAATTGGTAATAGCATACATTGTACTGCATTTAGACATGGTCAATCCCTTTTTAAGTGGAAAAAATGCAAAACCTGTCTGGAAAAGCATACCTAGAAAGCAACCTCTGCATCTGGGTTTACTAATTTTCCAACAGGAGGTTTTATTAGTAGAGCAGCTGGAGCAGAGTGAGTGTTTCATTCTGAGCAAGTCAAGAATAATACTCTGTAACAAAGAAGCACTTAAAATGAATTCTAAATGCCAAATACCTAATGAAAATTGAGGGAAGTTAATCTTTCTAAATGCCATTCAAAACTGTTAATTTCAAATGATTCTTTTGCCTTTTCAGGTTATATTTTTACTGCTGTTTTAAGTCTCTTTTTTCAGCATATAGATTAAACAGCTCTCTGAAAATGGAACATTGCAAAAGCCAAAAATATGTATATAATGGGTTACAGCAGCAAAGCAAATTCATATGTTTTTCACCATGCACAATGGAGGACCTCTCCACTGATCACAGTGAAAAATACCCCCAGTTTGAGACCCTCATCACTTAATAAAATCTCTTGTGCAGCATTCCATGATAAACCTTCTCCCCTTAGTTGGTTGTGTCCCGTTTTGACTCAAATAACCCAGCATTAGGCAAAGAGAAAGAAGCATGCCAAGAAATGTGAAGGAACAGCCTTAACAGCGTATTTCTTTGCCACATTCACGTCTCATGGTATGGCAGCATTTCCATACTGGGCTAACTTCCATGAGGATAGAGAGCTATGGTTACTTGGAAGATAATAGTAAAACACAAGATAATTTATTTGTAAATGGAGATGAAATTGAATATCCTTTTTGGTTTCCTAGAATATCTCCTGTTGTCCTCTTCCTGGAATGTTCTCTTCCACAACTTTTTTAAAAAAGTTTTGTCTTCTGAAAGAGTAGCTTTTTTTGCTTTTTTCCCCCTCATCATAATGGACATGCTCAAAAAAGCCTAATAATAAAAATAGAATTCAAATACTTAAATAGTAATATTGCTGATGCACATATAATGTAGTGATGAGCTGCACTAAAATGTCCGGGTTTGAAAAGAAAAATTCCAGACATGCTGAAGTGCCCATTTTTCAAAAAATATGATGTGATTTGTAAATCATACAATGTAAGGAAATACAACATTTTCCTTGCAAAATATTGCTACAAATAACCTTGCCATGTTGTTAAGGAAGCTACTTAGTGAACAGTACGCTTAGAAAAGTCAGATGTAGTTCTGAGTTCTGCGTTTCTTTGTTTTCTTGTTTCCAGGAATGGAAGTTAAAAATCAGTTTAAGAAAGAATCTCCCCTTTTTTGGCTCATGGCTATTGTAGAAATTTGAAATTTTCCCTCAGTAGCACTAATAGAGTTTTGAAAATGTCCTAGCAATTTAGTAGGGTTCTTTAATCTTGTAAAAATGATTCAGCTTGATATGGGTTAAGCCTAGTTTTTCTGGCCTGTGGTGTCATAACAAAGCGCCACCTGGTGGCTGGCAACTCTTTTTTATACATGACAAATGAAGATTCAGATTCAAGAAATTAATATTTAATGCTCATTTGTGTTACATTATTGAGTCAGTGATTTGGGAGCTATTAAGTTAGTCAAGGCACTGTTCTTCCAGCTTCCTCACATTTAGTAACACTAAAGTATTAGGTCCCTAAAATATTAGAAAACAAAGTGCTGAATTCTGTCCAATCTTGCATAGAGTTACCATAATGTTGAAAAAATATGCAAAAAAAATGTAAGACTAAAACTTATTCCTGAGCATACAGTTCCTCTGATCAGGTATATACATGTTTCTAGAAGCATGTGAGATTTTAGAAATAAGCCGTAAATTGCACATCACTAAAAGAATTGTTCACACATTTCAAAGTATTTGAAATAAAGAGAGCTATAGTTTTGGGTGTTTTACTCTCCTGAAAGCTCTGCCTCAAGCTATCATTATTTACCAACAGCTTTCATGGATGAAGTTCACTTTTAAACAAAAAAACTTTCTTGTAAATGAGGAAGTACCACATACATGGTGCAGAGCAAATGGCTGTCTCTAGCATAGGATCTCACGGAAAACTCTAGTAAAAGACTACTCCAAATATATTGGTTTACACCCATTTGAAGGCTGCCTTATTTTCAAATGTACTAAAGGAATTTTCATGTAAATAGGAAGTAGGGTCAAGAACTACGCACAATTCTGCTGCACTTCTAGTTGACTCTACAAGGTAAATTACTATCAGTCCTCTGCATAGTTTGTTAGACTGATTTCAAACTATATGTTACCCGCCTGTTATCTATCTATGAAATGAATGTACTCATTATTTCTCACAAGCTTCCTGACACCCATCCATGATGAATATAAGGATATTTTGGAGACCTAAGACCTAGGATTTTTTTTTCTTTTTTACACCGTAAATAATAAGTAATTCCACTGAGGTCATCAGAACATCACTATGTGATAGCAGAACGCAACACTAAATCTTTGCATAGCAATAACTTAATGCTTACATTATCATATAAATCCACCTTTTTCATGACGTTAGTGCAGGGGTGGGCAATTATTTGGGCTAAGGGGCCACTTCGGGAGTTTAGGTGAGCTGTTGTGGGCCAAGTCAGCACTCTCCACTCCCACCATGGTAGGCAAGGTCAGCAACCCCCATCCCGCCCAGCCTACAACAGCTCACAAAAATTCTGTATGTGCCTCTACCCTAGGTCCCAGCCATGTGCTGTTACCTACTTATGATCCTGGCCTGGGCCTCAGGGTTTCCATGGGGGCTGGCTTGGGACCCCCACAGGCAGAGCAAGCCCTGCTAGGAGGATGAGATGGGGCTACAGGTGGGTGGAGAACAGTGTCTGGGAGCAGGAAGGGCAAGTGGGACTGGGGCCAGGGCTGGGATCATGGTATGGCTGCAGCATGGGGCTGGGGCCCAGGACAGAGCCATGATCTGCTCCCTACATGCCCCTACCCATGGAACTGGCACCCATCGCAGGAATGTATGAGCAGCAAATCATGGCTCTGCCCCAGGTCCCAGGCCCCAGGCCCCAGTTCCACACTGCTACCACCCTGCATTCCCAGCCCTGGTCCCAGCCCTGACTCTCCATCCTGCTCCTGGATGCCACTCCCTGCCCACCCACAGCCCCACCCCATCCTCCTACCCAAGCATTCCCTGGCCCGGTGTGTCCCAGGCTGATCTTCATAAAGACCCCACTTGCTCCCCTGCCTGCTTGCCCACCCACTCACTCAGTCTGGTGCCCCCAGCAGTGGGTGAAGGGTGGACAGGATGGGGTGTCCAGGCAGCAGGACCAGGTCGGACAGCAGTGGCACCACTGGCAGTGTCAGATGGAAGGAACTGCTGCCACTTGGGCTGCCAGAAACCAGAGTCCAGCCTCCATAACACCCCAACCCCACTGCAGGCTGGATCCCTTTGTTTGCCCACCCTGCTTTAGTGTGTCTACATGCAACAATATGATATGTGTGCATTCTTTAGTTATCTAAATTAGCTCAGAGCAAGCGAACACCTGAGATAAGAGGCAGTGTCTTTGTTGTATAGATTTCTCTGATCCATTTATATTTATCAGATTGCCATTATTTAAGATAAAGACAGAGATGGATTGATTATAGTCCTGAGTATCATCAATGTATGGCCATGGATATTAGTAGCTAACTGAGTGTTCACATATGACAGGTCTACTATCCAAAGAAAATGTTCTAAAATGACTGGGTTTGTACCACATCCATCATTCACTGAACAAGAAGAGACTCACCCAGTCTAACAAAAAAAGGAGTGGGGAAATAAGAATAAGAGCAAGATGGATCAGAAATCATGCTTGTATTCAGCTGAGCAAATGGAAGAAAAAGCATTTTTGTAAGAAAGTTATTCCAAGGACTTCCTGGAATAATAAAAGAATTCTGTAGAGAGAAGGCAGCAATATTGTATATTTTACCAAAACAATCTTAGGCCATCCATTATCCATTTCCTACTCTTCACCCTATTTTGGAACCACTGTCTAATAAAATGCCTCAACACCTTTCCTTAACACATTCTCAAATGCACTCAGATCTTAAACAATTATGAATGCAGAAACTGGCATCATGATGTTCTACACAGGCAGCTGAGTGGAATACTTGGCAGTGTACATCTGGCTTATGTTGCTTCACCCTGTGTTTGCTATCAAATTTTGCAATGACATTGTTAAAAGTGAACATATGAAATTAAAAACTCAGCAGAGTGTGCACCACAAGCAAGACTGTGTTTTGGAAAAACTATGCATGACTGTCTAAATTAAAGCCTGTAGAATATTTCCTCCCTTGCCCCCATGACTAATCAGGTGTATATGTTTTCCTGGAAATGTGACAGATTTCATAAACACACATTCCCAAGAGACCTTATCCTTGTGAAAATGAGAGCATTAGCTCTCTCTTTCCTAATTTCCCATGCTTGTTTTTCATTTGAGACCAAAGTGAAGCAGACTTTTTAAAAGGGTGGGTGGGGGATGGCTGAAAACATCCACTGCTTTATTACAAAGGGAAGAGACAGAGGTAAATGGTGCTTCCCCTAGCCCTGATGGCAGTGCTTTAGTCAAAGCCAGTACATTTGTTCTCCTAGCAGAGTTACAAATTACAAACAGACACCCTGTCTCTTTCCAGCTGTTGGCTGCATTTGGGGACTTGAATTAGACAGGTAAAAATTAGACTCTGTCTCTTGCAAAATGTTAGTTGTAGCCAGCCTTAGCAACACTTGGCTATTAGTTATAATTAATTTGTTTGGTGGTGGTGACAGAAGAGCTAGAATTAGTATGTTTTTTGTAGATTCTAGTCCTATATTGGCATGGACATTAACTTGGACATATATGGGCATTAGCTTTGGATGTAGACATCTTGATAATCTGGAGAATATGATATGCATTACTAATGGACAACAGTGCAACCTGTAACTACTGCTAGCTATTACTAACATGCATCTCTATCCTGCCTTCTGTAGAGTAACGTGGTTAACATGGGAGTTAGGTGCACATAAGAACCTCCTAGACCTTAAATGCTGGAAGCTGCAAGGAGGAGAGGAATAGGGGAAAAACCCTGGTCATAACCTGCTCACTCTGCCTTTCAACATCCACGCTCTGTCAGTGTGTGACTCAGCATACTGGGCAAGATGGACCTATGGTCTGACCCAATAAATGGAGTTCTTATGTTCTTATATAGCTACCTCTCTACTACTGCCATATAGTGTGTCATATTTAGTTCTTCCCAATTCTGTCTGTAACAGATTATTTGGATTTAGGAGAAATCTGTCAAGAGAAGGAAGAGGTGCAGGCTACCACTTATAGGATTCAACAGTATGGCATCTTTCCATGGCAGTATGAAAATAATGTTAACTTTGGATGTGCTCTTAGTGACCTTGGGTGTGCTTTTAGAGAAAATCAACTATTACAATAGCCACTGAAAATTTGCATTGTCCTCTAAATCAGTTTGTGCTAATGACTGTTCAAAACCTATTAGAATAAGAAACAGATCAGTGTTGTGTCCATTAACTCCTTCTGATGTAATTGTGTGCATGCGTATGCATCTGTGATGGTGAAACACAGATAAGGATATGAGGAAAACAAACAATAAAGGGAATATGATGTTGGTCATTAGTTTGTTGAGGAACTTAAGGTAGTTGTAGAAATAATATGTGATATGAAAAAATAAATCCTCCCTTGGTGATTTCCAGTTTTAAGAAGCTGGAATAAATTGTCAGCGAACGTGTTATCTAGGCTTATTGCCTGCATTTGCTGTCCTAGTCCTAGTTTGTTAAATTATACATTACTGTCAGGTGGTAACCTGGTTCTAACTAAAAGGACTATCAAACATCATACAAAGGCTCTATAAATATTTATAATCAGATACACATTTCTAATGATACAATATTTGAAATAAAAACAGATTTAAACTCAAATTTGATAATATTAAAATACTTCAATATTGGGTGGCAATATTTTTCTCTTTGACAGATACTATTTTTTATGTTGCATATTAAGGAGAAATAATTTCTGTACTTCCTAGTTTTGATCTTTGACAGATATCTTAATGTATCCCACCGTAGTTAAGTTTTAATTACATTTTTTAACCTTGAAGCAGTCTCAATAATAATATAACTATGTATCATAATTTCCAGATATCAGAAGTAATAATTATATGTCCTGTATTTAACATTTGTCATGACCTAATATGATTTGTGCAATTTGGTGCCTAGACTAAATTCTGAAAGGAGAGAAAGATACCCAATAAAAACTTCAGAATTAGCTTCCTTGAGGTTAAGGATGATTTTTTTTTAAATATTTCATTCAGTAAGTAGCATAATCCCCTTCATTGCCCAGAATGAATGGAACCTAATAGGGGAATAGAGTGGGAAAATTTCTGTCTTTCTGATATTACCTTCATTCTCAAAATCTATTGAGAAAGGTATTTACTCTTAAGTAAGACAGAAGACAGGGCAGGGTGGCACTTCAGAGTAACTGCCTCAGAGGCATAAGCTTTCATAAGCAACAGAGTCGAATTAAGTAGATAATCACATGTGAAAGTTTATGCCTCTCTGAACCAGTTGTCCCTAAAAAAAACTATAAAAAAAATCAGTTGCTGATTCAATTTGGGGGAGATTCAGCTCAATTTGGCGGTTGAATCTCCAAATCCAAATCGAACCAGGAGACCCATTAATCTCTCCAAATTGAATTAGAATCCTCCAATTCGATTTGGAGAGATTTGACAATTCAGCCATAGACACAGCTTTATATATTTTTTCTAAGTACCTCAAGGTACCCAGCATGGCTCATGAACACTGTGATGGTGGGGTGGAGCATCCCACAGGAGTGTGTGACGGGGTTCCCTGCATGCTTGACAGTGGACCTGGAAGTGGACCAGAAGTACACTGGGTCCACTTCCAGGTCCACTCTGGGTCCGCCGCAGAGCAGGGAGGGGACCCCTCCCCCACCCCCCAGTTCAGCGACTGGTGCCTCCTGGATCTGGGGGGAGCACCCAGGGTCCTTGACGGCTGATCGCCGAGCCGGAGGGGTGCAGGGGGTCCACCCCCTGTGCTCCCATGGGATGCTCCATCCACCCCACCATCTCAGCATTCATGAGCCATGCCTGGTACCTCAAAGTATGTACAAAAAACATATAAGGCTTTGGCCAAATTGCTGATTCTCCAAATCAGAATAAAATCTTCAGATTCAGATTCACCTGAATTGAATCAGGACAGTGATCCAAATCAGCAAATTGAATCACTGTCTCCTGAATCAGGTCGAATCCTAATCCAAATCAAATATTGCCCACTCTGCACAATGTTTAGGGGTGAGGTCACGATTGCACCTGTCTTGTTTATTCCATTATGCTATTATAAAAATGGTTCCCAGAGAATAACCTTTGCACTGAATAGCTTTAGCTGATGGTTGACTCGGACAACCACTGAAGCCAGAATATACACTGGAATAGTCCTTAAACTCTACCAGGGGCTAAGCAGAGCCCTAGACACCTTGAGATCACAAGGAACTTAATGGTGGCTTAAAGTTAGCTTTGATCTTCTTCCCTACATTCTTGCAATAATTGCAGGACAGGAGCAACAGTAAACTGATTCTCATATTAATTTTGTATTGATACTTGCTTCCCAAAATAGTGCAGCTTATTGGCTCAAATGTTGATAAATGTATCTTATAGTTATTACTTTTCCTCAAAATAAATTGTTTCATAGAAACAGCTTTCTCCATTTCATAAATCATCTCCTTTGGAAGAATCCATCCCTTTAAACACTGTTTTTTTCTTTAATATGAATCCTGCTGCTTTTGAGTTTCCAGAGTTGCCTGTTTCATGTCAAAATGACAATGGAAAACATGATATAACCCCTCAAACAACATCATTTGTTAACTTCAGTTAAACTAAACTTCAGCCACTGGGACTTCTGGCTGTGTTCAGTGAAAATGCAACAGAAGAGATTCCTTTCAGATTAGCTAAGAAACCACTTCCATTTTCCATGATTTACATCAAGCTAGGCAGTTTCAAAAATGAAGTATCAGAGCAGGAATGAAAGTGATATGCCTTTTAAGAATGTCTGAATTTTTTTTCTCTTGCTGTGTTTCACACAAGTTCTTTGTGAAGAGATGCTGGCGAGGGAACTGAAATCAGAGAGAAAGCCTTATACAACCCAAGAAGACAGCTTTAAAGTAGTGGTATATATTTTGAGGTTTAATGCAGTCTGCTACTTAGAAAGCCTAGACCTTTAGTTGTGGCCAAGGAGCACACAGCCCAGCTCCAAAAGGGGAGATGTAAGTTATAGCTGGAAAGCTTGAGTAGGCTGTGTGTTAGAATAGTCCCCACATACAAATTTATAACAAGACCGAGTTGCCCCAAAAGTGGGGCTTTAAGAGACCAATGCTGAAACCAGAGATAAATGCTGGGAAGGTGGCCCTACATACTGCTGGCCTCCCTCATTATCAGTAACTGGAGAGAAGCATAGGAGTTTCTGCACTATGGCTGTGTCTACATGAGATGCTGACTGTGCAGTAGCCCAATACTAAAGTGCAATTGCATTGCCTGGGAAAAACTGTGTTGTGACACTAATGGGCAGTAATATTAGACTACTGCACAGTAAGCAAACTAAAAAGGCGTTCATCGGCTTACTACTGTCAGTGTTTCACATAGCCCCTGCCTGTGTCACCTGAGGATTGCCTTATCCCATGGAATAGTGGTTCTTCCATGGTAAATTATATTCACTGTAGGTCCAGTGTCCTCCAGCAGTGTGGTATAATATAGTATCACAGGGAAGAATCCAGGCCTGGAGTTCAGTACCAAAGATTAATGGCTGAATTTTGCCAAAGTCATATTCCAGAGTCATGTACCTTTTAGAGCACCTAAAAGAACTAAGCCTTCATCTTCCCTCCTTGGCTATAACTTGTTCCCACTGAAATTGGTGCCTGAAGTCTCAGTAGCCCATTAGTGCCCTTTAGGCCCTTTTATCTCAAACATCAATTGTTTATTCTCTCTGTTTTGTTTTTGTTTTCATTTTTGTTTTTTTCACTGGGGGAAGTCTCATGGTTACTTTTTTGTACAACTGCAACAGCAAAATTACATCTCTGCTTACACAAAAACATGACAGAAACTCTTGTTCACTTCTACACAACTAATGGAAAATATGGGGGAGGGGAGAATTCATTGTGACTTTGATGTTCAGTGTGACTGTTACACTGAACATCAAAATCACAAGAATTACACTCCCCCACACACAAATTTTCCATTAGCTATGTACAAATGAAGCCAAGCTTTTTGAAAATCACACATGCTAAGCTTCTTTAGAAAGTATTTTCTCTTACTATTTTTTCTATCTTGGCATGTTTTCTTCCACTCTGTAAAGAGTCACAATGAGGCAATGCCAGTTTTATGGAACAACGTATTGGAGGCAAATAGCAAAGCTGTGTAGTGAAAATACACTACATGCTCAGAAATCTGTAGAAATCTAGTGGCTTGAATGTTGTCAGAGTGGCCCTCTGTGTTATCCCTCTTTTTAATGTGAGCTGAATAATATCTAGAAAGGAATTGAAGTTCAGAATCACCTTGTCACCTAAGATTTGCTTAAAAAGTGATGATGAGATTTGTTCCCTTGGAAAAATCTTCTTTTAACAGACTTCCACATGCCCAGATTCTTGAATTCATATTTTTCTAATGTCTGTAGCTGCAAGGGGATTGAGCTCAACAGAATTGCTTGTGCCAACTTTGGATGTGAGAACTTAAGTAGCAACCAGTTTTCTGCATTGTGATATCTAGCACTAAGATAGTTAGGAAAAAGGATTTTTTTTTCTAGTTAGGAAAAAGGAATAGTAAACCTAAGAATCAATGGTTATACACAGCGCTGCAAAGTTATATTTAACAGATGGTCCAAACATTTGTAAATGTCTTTGCCAACCATGATAAAACAGCTGCAATGGTTACTTCGGTGATTTTATAATTTTGACATTAATTATCTTGAAATCAAAACAGATTGTATAGCGAGATACTTAATTTCCAATAAAAAGTATCAGACAGCTCAAGAAACACTATAAACACTGTCATGCATATCCAATTAAAAGGCCAAAATGGGTATAGTTGAGAGAACACAAATTGCTTTGCAGATGAGAGTTAAGATGATGCAGGACAGCATTTTTGTTGACCTGTTCAATTTCTTAAGATTTACTTAAGAATTACTTATAGATACTTACAATTTATTTGCAGTTACAGATATAATTCTCTTTTTCAATTATTGTGCCAGATCATTTGAATATAAAGTACAATCATTACATTTTCCAGTAAAATACAACTCAGGCAATCTCTTTGAATTCAATGAAATTATACAGACAATTGTTAGTGTAGACTCAGATCTCCTGCTGCTTTATTTATCTCTAATGTAACTTGCCTAGGTCAGTGAAGCTATACTACAGCTGAATCTGTATCTGAAAACATAAATGGAGTTTCCACATATACTGCACTGAATTGGAATAGTTCCTGTATGTTCCAGTACCTTGAGAAAAGCACTGAATCAATCTGGGTTCTTCCAAGGTATAATATTGAAATAGATCAATTGTTTCCTCTTCTTCAGCTAGGGAAAAAAATCCATGCTTAATTTCCAATTTCACTTGCCTGATAGAAATTGATTAATTAAGTCCAGCAAGGCCAATAAATAGAAAATGTTCTGCAACCGTTCTTTGCACAGGTCCAGGTTTGAACTTCTAGGTCCTGTCCAGATGAGCATGTCTGTGCAGTGTGTGGTGCTGCAGACACATCTGCAGCACCACACCATGTGTTCAGATGGTTTTTTTACCCTCAGGAAAAAAAAAGCAGAGCTGTGCACACACAGGCATTGCTCACAATACAAAAGAGGAGCCGGGCTGCTGGGAGCCCCACTGCAGCTGCCAGCCAGGCTCTGTGCAACAGAATAGCTGTGGCTACAGCCCCAAGAGGCCCCCAGGACCCCAGGTAAGGCTTCTGGGGGCAGCACAGTGCTGGCTTCAGCCTGCCCTACTGACCGCAGGGTAACTTGCCGCATGCCAAAGCATGCACAGGACAGGCATTCCCTGCCAACAAGTAGCGGCAGCACAAGGTACGCAGCTGCTACTTGTCCCCAAAGAACCAAACATCACCACATGTGCACATGGCCCTAAAGTGAAATTTTTAGGCCCTGTCCTATAAGTAGCTTAGCATATATTGAATTCTGTTGTAACTGAAAATGCTTAGCAGTTCGACTGAGATATGGCCCAACTATTAGCAATATGGCAAACCAAAAGGTTCAATGTTTGATTCCATTTAGAACAGCAACCCAGAATTTGAACACAGATCTGAAATTTCTCTGAATTGCCAAACTGATCTGGAAATCCCTCTTGTATGCACACACAAATGAACACACAGTTCTTCCTGCTCTTGATTAGGCGGAAAACATTTCAAGAACACACTTGTATTACGGCCAATCTTTTTTGCAGTCCAAACTAGAAACTAAAGATCCAAAGATGTTTATTAAATAGATTTAGATACAAAGAAAAGACATATGTTATTAAATAGATTTTAAAACTGATACTTTTTAGAACCTCCAGAAAATAGGTATGTTGAATGAAGATACTTTCTAGCAGAGGTAAACCTTCCTGCCCATCTTTAGAAAGAATTTATACCAGCCTAATATATGCTTTTCAAAGATTATTTGTTGAGTCTGTTTTTTGTGGGCGAGGGGAAGGAGAATTAACTACTCTGTACGTGCAGGCAGTTCAATGCATGGCTAGGATTCACAAATTAGTTGAATAAATGTTTTAGAAAACGATCCATAAAATCAGCTGCAGTCCTTTCAGAGCTTAGATTTTTGTGCCAATTTCAATTTGTTTTAGAGTTCTTAGAGCGTTCGGGCCCAACCCTATGTACCATTTGGCAACAGTGACTCTAAGTGGAAGGACTACGCTGAAATCAAGTTATTGCAAAGTAAGGAGAATTTGTTTCAATATTATGACTGAGTGACCACATATAACTTGATATCAGCTCGTTCCTTATATTTAGAGTCACTGACACAAACAGTGGTTTAACAAAACTGTTATTCTGTGGAAATATGGAGAAAGGGAAAATCTCATAGAGTATGTGCAGATGTTCACTGCACCCAGTCTACAATCACGTGGCTTACTTTAAGCCACATGATTGTAACTTAAGAATGGCTTTTGCACATTTGTTAGAGGGGCGGAGGGGAAAGGGAGGTGGTGGGCCTAGGAGTGGGTTTTGGTGAGATTAGGAGGGGCTGCCAGGTCTCAACAGGTGGGATTGGTGGGTCTGCAGGAGCAGGGAAGTTAGGAGAATAGAAATAGGCTGTCCAGGGGCAGGGCATGGAGGTAGGAAAAGTGGAGCCTGGGTGTGGGGTGGAGGAGGGGTGGTGAGCAGGGGTAGAGTCAGGGACTGGAACGGGGACTGTGGCAAGCTGCACTCTGCAACTGGGCAGAGGTTCAGTAGATTGGGCTAACCTACTGCTGATCTAACTTAGTTTGGCTCTACAAGTAAACTAATTTAGGTAGGGCCAGGCATTTTTACCTGATTTAACCTTCTTAAACATCTGCACAGATTGGCACTTAGACTGAATCGACCTAACCCTAGTTAGGTTGTTGTAAACGTAATGTTTTCATGTACCCATGGATGTTTATAAGTAATAAAGCATTGCCTACATGATAGAAAGTTAACATACTGAATTAGGATAAAACTCTTGTTTCATTATGCTGGTTGATCTCATGTTTCTGATAGCATTCATTTAATGTATTGATCCTTTAAGATTTCAAGGATTTTCAACTCCCACTGAAGTAAGCAGAAGCTGAGGCATGCATGATCTGATCCAAAACCCAATGAAAGCAATGGGAAGACTCCTTTTGACTCTTAGATTTGGATTAGAACCTGTATTCATAGCTTTCTATTAAAGAATAATGTGCAAGGATTATTGAGGATAATGTTATTGAATAATATCACAGGGATATTTGAAGTGTGTGCTTGTGATTAGACCTTTTTCTGTACAGGCAGCAAGATATAAGCTTTTGATTTATAGGACCACGTAAGAACATATAAGCTTCTAATTTACAGGACCAAATACATTCAAAGATGATTTTGAAGACAAATTCTCTGACAGAAACCCTTCACTTTGCTTGATAAAGAAGATTTACAGTTGTAACAGAAAATATCAAAAAGTAACAAAAATGCTAATATCCTATGATTAGGATGTATGCATTTTAAATTTTACTGAATGGCAAACTGATGTGATTTTTAAAATTTTGGAACTTATCACTTACAAGCAGAGAAAAAAAGTGATGATAGCTTAAATGACAAAAACTTGTCTAGATTCAGGGTCTGAATCTTCTGTCAAGTAATAGCAAAGACAGCCCGGGTGGACCTCCACCAAAGGAGAACTTTGGATGTCATTTATGTCTCCACTTTCCGTGGTCCTAAAATGAGCGCATTGTAAGCATCTCTTCACAACAGCGCAATTCTTCCCAAATGCATTATGGAGTAGCAACATTATTCATTAGCATTCACTTGTACAACTTCTCCCAAACTGAGGCATCAGGGGGTTAAATCAGGATTGCCATGACAACAGGTATAAATAGGTTCATTCTGGAAGAAGAGCACAGAAAGTAATAGGACATTACTAGCATTCAGTCCAAAAGTCATTTTTAGTTGCCCTAAGAGCCTCTTTCTTATTTTATATATACGCGTACTTACAGCATCAAGGCTTCTTACCATGCCATAGCAACAACACCTTTACTTCCATGCCAGTGAATAGAGAGAGGTAGTTAGCCATGTTAGCCTGAAGTCAGGCAGGACAGGGTGGCACTTTAGAAACTAACTTATTCAGAGACATTTGGCATTTTGATTCTTTGAACTAGTCTCTAAGGTGTAGTCCTGACTGTCTTCCTCTCCAATGAGATAAGGCCATTTTCTAGCATTCCTAGTCTATGCAGTGTTTTCTTACCTACATAAACTAGTCAAGATAACTAACAAACTGAACTAAAACCAAAGTCAGAACTGGAAATGTTGCCTTGAAAATAATTATGACATAAACAAAGTATTATTACTTCGGATGTGGGTATTACCTTGGATGTGGGAAAAATAGGCAGGCCCAGATGGACTCTTTAGTCATCGTGCAGATGTTTTCCTGATGTAATTATCTTTACTAAGTGGGAGAGCTATAAGAAAAATACAAATGATTTGCCCAGTTCTGCAAGTCTTTCAGGCTAAGCTGTCTATAGGACTAAAAATAATATGTGATAAGAGTTGTTTATAACTAGTATTTTTTCCATTTCCTTCCATATTGCACCACCTACAGATTAAGTTTTTACTAGGTTCCATATTGGGTTGAATCCCCTTAGAGTGGTACATATCTAGTTTTTGCAGTTTTACATAGCTTTACTTGCCCCATGTTTTGGGCCTCTCCATTCTCTGCTCTAAACTTCTTTAAATGATCTATTACAGGGCTTTCTTTTAATATTACAAACATTACAGTAAGTACTGTACATCCTACAGATTTCAAAGGTATGCTAGCCAGGTAGAAGCTAACTTTAAAATAAAACAGTAAGCTCTCCTGCTACTTACCTATACTGGAACAGATATTAAATTAGTTTATTTTGCTGATAGTTAAGAATTCCTGTGTCATTTTTGAAACCCTGTATAATTTTACAAGGTATATTTTGAGTATACCAACATTTTGTAGTTAAGTATTTTATAATATTGATTGATTGATTAATGCTCACACAAGGACATGACTTATTTGGGAAAATATTGTCCTTAATAAATGGGAATGTGGAAGCTCAAAGAAATTAAGAGAGAAATTTTCAGAGGCCTTGAATAGACATTGGGATTCAATGGAAGGAATACGCCTTTGAAAATCCCACCCTAACTGTGTTACCTAAGGAAAAATAGGCAGTTTATGACAAAACCAGGAAGCAAATGCATAGCTCCTAATTCCTGATCCTGTGCTTTTAAATATTTTCTCTTTAGCATGACCCATGCATTTTTGAGAAATGTAATTACATTTAAGACTATGCCTCTAAGTCTACTTTTCTTTTTTCTTTTTCTTTTGAAAAAATATATGATTTCAAACATTTCTTCTTTTCTACATGCAACTCTGATTATAAATCCAAGAATGCATAAAATGTTTAAAACATTTCCTCTATTCAGCACTTATCTAATTGAACAAAATTTAAAACAGTGCAAAGTATTTTGGCTCAACAAGTCCCTGAGCTCATTCTGAGTGCGTGTTTGTTTCCATTATGGATCTTAGGATGGAATGAGCATGTTTGCTTTTCTTATAAACATCATCATCATAACTGTTAGAGAGTCCACACCATTTGCTTCAAGGTAGACATTTTGGTTTTCTTCCTTTTTGTCCAGTAAACAGAAAGGAATGCTGTTGCAGAAACACAGATGATTTAAGTTGCTAGTGTTCCCATAAAAATATTCCAGTGTATAGAGGAGCTTCAACATTTCTCCCCAGATTAAACCACTTCTTTCCTGTCTACCTTATCTACATTTTAATCAGCACTGTATTGTATAGATAAAGTACGGTACATAAATAGGCTTGGCAGAATTCCATTTTTAATATTTTTACAATTTCAATGTCTAAAACAGTATTTATTTTTAAGCATTTAAAAGTTCAGGATTTCACAAAATTAGGGGTGTGGGGGCAGATAATTTAGAAACAACAGTATGCTGTTAAAAGCTTTATAAAATCACGTTAAACCATATAAAAGTAAATATCCATAAATCAAGGAAACATATCTGCTTTAAATCACTCTGTTCATTCATCAGGAAAGAGCTGGGTGGGCAGGGACCAGATGAGGAGGGCAGCAGCACCCTAGAGCGCTGAGAGCACAGGGAGAGGAAACCGCCACCCAGCGCAGGGCAGGAAGCAGCTCCTCACTCCCTGTGGCTCCTCAGGGGGTGAGCCCTACCTGGTGGGCATCAGCAGAGGGGTGGCCCAGCCCTTTGATGGACATGGCCTTCTGCCCCTCTGGGCAGCATGGGGCAGGGGACAAACTCCCACCAAGCCTGGCCTGGCCCCTGCAAAATCGGCCCTGCAGGGGCCAAACTCCTGATGGACCCCAGTTGCACAGGAGCGAGACTTGATAGGAGTTTGACACCCAATCACTAGGTGGGACCTGGGCAGAGCTAGTGGCCAGCGGCACCAGACACCCAGCTGCCAACAGCCCTGCCCCTCCAACGCCCACTCCCAGGACAGTCCTGCCAGCACAGACCCCAGTTGCTGCGGCAACAACCTGGGCTACTGCCAGAGGAGCAGTGCATGAGTTGCGCAGCTGGAGCTCCCTCCACCCTGCTTGCAGTGGCTGCCGTGTGTGTGTGTGTGTGTGTGCGCGCGCGCGCGCATGCACGTGTGCTCATGGCACCCCCTGGCCCAGATTTCCTTACCCCCTTAAATATATATATATATTTAAGTACCTGTTCTATACATTTTTATGATTACCAACTGAAATATTTTTCCATCAGTTTATGCATGACAGGTGAAATCTATATTTATTGATGTTTAGTGATAAAAATTGAATCCTGACAAGCCAGTACATAATATAAAAGACATTTAAAAGACATATAAAAACACATGTGAATTAGCTATTTTATGTAGCATATAGGTCTAGGTTTTGGGCCTCAACTAAGTCAGAGATGAGAAAGCATAGACTAATGCAAAAACTAGAGATTGTGTTTTATATAAAGACCATGATTTTAGAGAATAAGTTTGGGAGGTTGATTTTCTCTGCCATTTATCTATAGCTAACTGACTGAAATGATGTTTCATGTCATATCCATATCCATCTTCCCTAAGATTTGACCGGATATGGTTTCTTCTGACACTTACTAGAGTTGTTCTGTGTGTCAGCCAGATACAGCCTTTTATGAGCAACATGAAGTATTTCATTTCAGTAATGCCTGGCTGTTCTACCTGCCTATTCCTGCTAACCTGCTGACTAAATGAGAAGTCTGGGCTATGAGTCAGAAACAATATATGACAGGACAACCTTTCATAGAACAAGTCTTCAGAAATCTTACTTAATGCAAATTTAGAATCTTTATGATCTGATCTGTTCAGAAATGTTGCATGAAAACTCTAAAAGCATGCAACATTTCAAACAGAAAGCTATTTATATTCTGTAAAATGTCTTGCAGATGTTCAAGGATTTACTTATTTACACAATTGCTGACAAGCCATTACAGTAAGTCTCAAAGAACTGTGGTTTTATATAACCACAGTAACTAATGCTTTGAGACTTAGGATTGGGCTTGGCATTGGCATAGGTCAAAGCTATTCGTTTTTTGATATTTCATAAAATCTTAGTTTAATATAGAAGATTAGAAAATACCAAAAAAGCTGATTACAGTAAATATTTGACTAGCTTGGCCACAAGTATAAAACTAAACAAATCAGCCTTTTTTCTACCCTTATTTTTGTTACATATCATTTGCCAACATTTTAGCACGAAACAGCTTTCCAGGGTATGTTGGATCCATCTTTTAATCGTTAGGTGCAATTTACAATGCATTATGTCATAACATGATGACATGCAGATCTACATCTGAGCACAGAGGGGGTGTCTTGAACAGACTAAAGCATCCCAGATGTAAGTTTCCTCTGGAAAACCTATTTAATACTTTCATTCTGCAGAAGCTGCCAAGATTTGCACTGCAGCTCTTTTAGTGTATTTCTTAACTGATTTTACAAAACCCAGAAAGTTAGAAACAAATATGAAAGTCATTATAACCAGATGCCTATGTATTCTACACTTCTTTCTGTTAAATAATGCCATCTACTGTAAAATAAAAGAATGACAGTGTTACAAGGCTGCCTATGGAACTATCCTGTTCCCTCTTGGAGCTGTGCCATTAACCTCAATGAGCACAGGTTCAGACTTCTGAGGAAAAAATGAGAAAATAAATTTATACAATAACATTTTACTGTGAAAATATGAATCTTTGACATTAATTTCCTAGTGAATAATAAAGTGATATTCTTGAGCAATTGTAATTAAGTAAAAGCTGAGGCTTGCAAAAAATAGGCAGTGATATTTGAAGTTGAAAATTTGAACATTAAACAAGTCAGCAAACTTTTTCAAATCTGTTTCAAACTGCTTTAAACTGTATTTTTATATATGTGAGTGTTTGCATGCCGATGCTTAGGTGAGGCTATATATATGTACATGTACTCCATCTGCAGGATATAGCTGTAACTTGCATATAATGTTTTTTTAATAATTCTGTGTCATTAATACTAGCATTTTGCAAGTGACTGATACACAGGTGCTGATGCCACTTGAAAAAAGTAACAATGTTATGAAGAGGAACAACTGAGGGGGTTACCTATAAAAAATAATTTTAGAATCATTATTCTTTAATTTCCCATATCCAAAATAGGAGAACAAGAGTGCCCTCATTCAGAAAATGTCTCCAATGAGCTCAGTATTAAACTTTGTAATCCTTGAAGTAGCATATAGTATCTTGACAGCTGATCTGTGCATCACAATGTGAATTGACAATTCGGACGGTATAACGACCGGAGGGTGGTATCATGTCTCTTAGTCTCTTAGAACTCCCATTAGGGATTCAGAGTTTAATTTCTGCTGATGTTCTTCAACTTTACTATCTTCAGACATGTCTCTCAAATTTAATTACCAGGATCGTTGCAAAAGATACTTGAACATAATACATGAATTCCTTTGTTTAAAATGTTGAATGAATATCCAAAAAACTTTTTTCTAATGCTTATATACTTCAAAATATAAACTAATTCACAGCTTTTTTTCCCCATGTAATCTTAATGTTATGTTAAGATCTAGCCCATATGGTCTGTGCCTGATATGCTTCCAGAATATATTTTGAAAACACTTGAGACTCTCTATTAACTCAAGATGTTGGTAACCAAAGTTAAGGTTAGAAAGCCTGTGAATGATGTTAGCAGATTTAAATGCTAGACATCTCATTTTTAATTAAGTTCATTATTTTTCTCCATATACATTTCATCCCCAGAACAAAATAAATGATTCACTGTAGTATGGGAAACACGTGTGCTAAGGATGATACACCTAATACCTTGGATACATACTGCTCTTTATCAGCCCTACAGAGCCATCTTGGAGATATTATAGATTCTCTGATTTGGCTCATCGGGTCTCAGTGTGAGGCCACTGAAGTCAGAAGATTTGAGTGTGTTCTGAATCAGCCCCAAAGGCTGTCCACTGGTGTCAATAGATGTATAGCAGGCAAATACAGCACATAATTTCTTGTTCATATAGTAGATCATTAAATCTCATTTTAGACACTTTCATTTCTCAAAAATCCATTTGGGGCATGGCTGAATGATATACTGATGTTTGCTGAACATGTTACATGTGATTTTATTTCTTTTCCAGTCATTCTAGGATCATGTACTCATCTTGGGCAAGTATATGCTGACAGGGATGTATGGAAACCAGAACCATGCCAGATTTGTGTATGTGATTCAGGAAACGTTCTTTGCGATGACATCATCTGTGATGATCAGGAATTAGATTGTGTCAACCCAGAAATTCCATTTGGAGAATGTTGTCCAGTTTGTCCAACAGCACCAACATCAGAAAAACCTGTAAGCACAAACTCTTTTCTTTGGAACAGCTCCTTAACTTTGATCCATATTTCGCACAGTCGGTATTCTACCATATCTTGATTCAGTTTGTCAACCATTAACACATAGTAAGCATTAACTATAGGCAAAACATGTCAGATAAGATAAATACCAGCCTGAACCACCATTAAACTTTAAAGCAAAACCTTTACTCGGGTTCAGTAAATTTCTTAACTTTTAACCAGTATTATTTTTTAAGTATCTCTGTTCTTGATTCTATCAGAACAAGATATGATAAAATGATACTTTTCAAAAGGTACTTTTGCCAGATAAGCTAACCAATCTAAAAGCAAAAATCCCGTAAGTACGTTTTTTCTCATGAGAATGTCAGCCAATTTTACATACATCAAAGGTTTTGATAAACTTTGGGGAAGCAGCAAAAACATCGGATCTCTCTTATCAGCACAGCTTCAAATTCTGGACTGTAACTTCCCCCAAAGTTCAGAATTGATAGATTTCAGAGTTTCTGTTCAAGAGCATTCAAACAACATTTACCCAGATATCCTGATCCAGATCATAAAGCAAGTTATAATGTTTTCAAACTGTGGTAAAGCTCACATACTAGATTGTGATTCATGATATTTGTCATGAATCAAGCAAACAAAACTTCTTCATCTTATGAGAATCAATCAACAGTGGGCACATCTACATGAGATTCTTACTATGCATTAGCCTAATAACACTGTGCAGTAGCGTGGCAGTTACAAACCAAGGTAAAAGCCTACTGCTCAGTATTTTTAAGCTAATGTGCAGTAAGTGTCACCAAAAAAGTGTTCTAGCGCTAGTGCACAGTAATTCTAGTTACCGTGCATTTAGTTAGTACTTTTTTAAGCAAGTACTAAACTAAATGCACAGAATCTAAGATGCATTATTGAACATGTAGATACACCCAGTAAGTACTGATTGTTAAAAGATAGAAACAACTGCACATTAAGAAAACCTGTCTGAAGTAATCCTTCCTTATAGAGCTGAATAAATTCTTTGGACAAAATTATATTCTCACTCCAATTTTACCTCATTGTAGAATACCTCTATTTTCTTACAGTAGTTATTTCTGATTTACTGAAATGAAAGGTGAACCAGATCTTGCATAATTAGTTTATTATTATCACACACTTAGATGTCAGCTATATGTAAAAGGAGGTACAAATGTCTAAAAGATGTGTCTGTTTAGCCCAAAAAGTGAGGTGAATTAGCCCAAACTGAGCTCCTTTCTGCTGCAGCTAAATGGCTTCTAATCCCCTTAAAGCAAACTCAGGCATGCTTACACAGTGTTTATACCATGCTGCATACCCATACCCAAAGATTACCTAAAGATGCAGGAATACATTTTGTCCTGACTTACATTCTATACAATTTCATTAAAATAATGGTATTTGCACAAGGTTATGGTGCTTTTTGCCATCATTTCATGGGAATTACTTTCTCCTGAGATTTTCATTGTTTCTAGGTTTGGGCTGAATTAAAGGTCTGAAGAATTATCTTTCTTAGAGAATTACAGAGGTGTGTTTCAAGCACTAATTGTGCACATGTGTTGTGTATGTGTGCACATGTGAAAAAGAGAGAAAGAGCATACTTCCCTCTAGTCACTGGTTCCAGCATTTTCACACCTTCCTCCTTCCTCACAGATAAGTCATTTCTTAGCTCTAGCAGTAAAGGCTTGTGTTTGGATGCTGATGCCCTCAGGGGCTGTGCCCCACTTGATCAACTCCTGGCCATGGTGGGTAGATAATAGGCTCTTCTACGAACTCTTACTTCACTGTATAAGACTGGCCAGTTCAATGGGAGGTGGAATATTGTGGATCAGGATATGGGAAATGCCATAGAATCATAAAAGATAGGGTTGGAAGGAGCCTCAGAAGATCATCTAGTCCAACCCCCTGCTCAAAGCAGGACCATCCCCAACTAGATTGTTCCAGACAGGGCTTTGCTGAGTGGGACTTAAAAACCTCCAAGGATGGAGATTTCTCCACCTCTCTAGGTAACTTATTCCAGTGCTTCACCACTCTCCTAGTGAGAGAGTTTTTTCCTAATATCCAAACTAAACTTTTCTTGTTGGAACTTTAGACCATTGCTTCTTGTTATGTCATCTGCCACCACTGAGAACAGTCTAGCTCTATCTTCTTTGGATAGTTAAAGGCTGCTATCAAATCCCCACTCAGTTTTCTCTTCTAACTAAGCCCAGTTCTCTCAGCACTCCTCGTAAATCATATGCCCCTGCCTCCTAACCATTTTAAATGTTCTCCACTGGACTCTCTCCAATTTGTCCATATTCTTTCTGCATTGGGGGACACAAAACTGGACATAGTACTCCAGATGTAGCCTCACCAGTGCTGGATACAGGGGAAGAATTGCTTCCCTTGATCTGCTGGCAATGTTCCTACTAATGCAGCACAGTATGCTGTTAGCCTTCTTGGCAACAAGGGCACACTGTTGACTCATATCCAATTATTGTCCACTGTAACCACCACATCCTTTTCTGCAGAGCTGCTGCTTAGCCATTTGGTCCCAAGCCTGTAGCATTACATGTGATTCTTCTATCCTAAATGCAGGACTTTGTACTTGTCCTTACTGAACCTCATGAGACTTCTTTTGGCCCAATCCTCCAATTTTTCTAGGTTACTCTGATCCTAGCCCTACCCTACAGCATATCTACTAGTACCCCCAGCTTGGTGTCATCCATGAACTTGCAGAGGGTTCAGTCCATCCCATCTTCCAGATTGTTAATAAAGATATTGAACAAAACCAGCCCCAGGACCAACCTGAAGGAACCACTGAAGAAAACTGGTCACGCTCAAAGGATCAAAATTCAACACTGGAAGATCCTGAGGGTCACTTATAATTTAATTATGGTTTGAAAATTAAACTTATAAATCAATTCACAACAGCATTTTTGTCCTAACGAAATTCTGAAGATTTTTATCTTGGCTATTGATATATGCAATAATAGATTAGGGAAGAAATAAGAAAAGTATTCCCTTTGGATTCTCTTAATGAAAGCATATAACATACAATTTTGAGCCATTGCATCCAGTGGCAAAGCTCTCATTAACTTCAAAAGGTTCAAGTTTCATTTACAGTATTTGTCATACTTGGCTCATACTTGGCTACTGTCTGCCACACTGTAGGGTGCTCCATGGTAATACAACTGAAACACTTTTCGTTTGACAGTAGAAAAACAGATTGTTAAATGTTTATACGGAAGTAAAAGATAATGTTTGATAAAATTATGTTTCCATTGTTGGAGCACTTTTTCTACTTTTGATTATTATATACACTGTTTTTTTTCATGTGCACTTAATTGTTATTTTTCTTTTTGTTTTTCTTGCAGCCTCCTCGTCCTAATGGTTATGGTCCTCAAGGCCCCAAGGGAGACCCTGTAAGTGCTGTCAAATTTTTCAAGGAAATTTCCAAAAAAATAAAATAAAATAAAGGCAAGATCTTGAAAGCATTAAGCAAGCTCATGTTGGTGTCTGCTAGGATAATTTAACCTCTTTGGCTATAATCCATTCAAAATGTAAAATCAAGATAATCCCATTAATCTAATTAAAGTTGGGAAAACAGAAGGGAAAGGAGTTTTTAGCTCATATTGTGCATAAACGTGTAGACTTTATGGTTCAGGGTTACAAACTGTAGCCATGTGGTCTAAGGACATAGGAATGTATGTCTAAGGACATAGGTTCTGCAGACACTTTCTCAGCCTGACAAAAGGTTGCAAAGAAGAATTTGTCCAGTGATTTGAGCTGGTCTAATAAAAGATATTGGATTTGCCCAAGATCCTTGTCTAGACTTTATGGTAAATTTTATTCATGTTGAAAATAATGTATATAGGCTGCTGTAGCACATTTGCATTTTATAGTGAACTATCAGCTTGTACGTTGATATTCAGTTATGTACATGAACCAAAACTACTTGCAATCAGATTCAAAAAAATACACTTTTTCTCCTAGTGTTTTGAACTGTATTCATTGTTAAAAGAGAAAGTTCTCTCTTATAATATATAGAAACTCACAATGTACTGAACTGTATAATATTACCAGCTCTTATTTCCATTGATTTCCCCAGGGGCATGACTTGCTCTATGGGGCCCCAGAGTCAAATATTTCACAGCAAGTACAAAAGTATAAATATCTTTCTATTTCAAACTTTCTAGGGTAGTCCTGGTATCCCTGGTAGACCTGGTTCACCTGGCTCCCCTGGAACGCCAGGCAGTCCCGGTCCTCCTGGCTCCCCTGGGATCTGTCAGTCATGTCCCCCTGCAGATGGAGGAGTAAGTTATCATTCTATTTAACTCTTTAAGTTGCACATAGCACTAATGGCAATATTGTCACTCGCTCAATATGCCTGTAATAGACAAAGAAAATGGAATAGATCCTCCCTTACTACATTGTAACCCCATGTGTGCTAATGCAAGAAAATGATCTCATCAGAGCTGATATGCCTGTTCCATCAGCTATATACTGCATAGATGGGTGGAAATGGTTAGGAAGTGGAAAATGGAGGGTTGGGCTAGAAGACTTGTGGAGGCCCCTTCCTGCTATACTTATCTGTGATTTCTTCTCTATGAAATATTGACTGTACCACCATATACATATACCACTCCTTTACAAGTCAGTATAAGCAAGCCAAGACAGCATGGAAACAATCTGAATATCCCCAGCCAGAGCTAAAATCCTGGCCACAATGAATACAATTAAAGAACTCACATTAATTTCAACATAATTATCATTTCACATTAGACACTAGTAACTATGGACCAACAGAAAAATAGAAGCTAAGTTATGATATTCTAAATCACAGTGAGTGTCCCCCACAGTGCAGTTGTTACTGCACCGTCATTTAGTTCTTGCTTTAGGAGGTACTAAATGATGGCACAGTAACATCCATCCCAACACAGTTATATTTAGCAGCTACATTGCTATAGCAATGCATTATAGTGAGGTAGCTTATCACTATGGTGACATAGTGATGGCATCACCATTTGTGCCTGCTGATGCTACGTCACCACAGTGATGAGCTAGTCGCTCTAGTACATCACTACAGCAACATAGCATCACATGTAGATGCTCCCAGTATTGCCCTGGTCTGCTTCTGGGACCATAGGGCTATTCCCTGCCATTCACCCAGCGAAAACAGTGTATACTATTAATGTGCCTTAAGTGATATAATGAAGATGGGAGATTCCCAGACCGGTTTAAGGCAGTTACATATTCAAATCCCATTAACTTTCAATGACACTTGAGCATATAACTCCCATTTGTGTTTTTGAAAATAACAACCTAGAGTACAACTTTTATTAATACAGTTGTTCTGAAGTGCAACTAAATCAGTCATCTGATATGCCTGAAAGGTCCAGGTACAATAAAGGACTAGCATACCTCAAAATGTGTTGGGCTAGAAAGGCAGTGTGCAAGAGTAAATATGACTCTGTTGCCCAATGGTTAGTATTCTCATCTGAGAAGCAGAAATCCTAGGTTCCAGTTCTTGCTCTCAGGGTTATTTCTGTATGTTATCTGGTGGGTGCTTAATGTAAACTACAGAAGCAATTTTAGGAGGGGCGGCCAAAGCCTACATGTCCTTTCATCCAGGTGAGTGACCTAACCACTAAACTACAAAGTGAGGAACGTTCTCATTTCTTTCTGGCCCACTAAATCTTGAATTCCTTTCCACATGGGAGGACAGGTTGAACCTGGGTGTGTGTATGTATCCACAAGGGAAGAGGCTTTCACCCAGTACAGTGGTAAGGGTACTGTCTGGGAAGGTCAGAGATCTAGGTTTGATTCCCATCAGTGAGAGGAGGGGACTGAACCTATTTCCTACCAGGAGTCTCCAATCACTCAGCTATTGTATAAAAGCAGCAAATCATCACCCTTCAACTTCTGTTTCTTTTTAAATTAAAGCTACTTCAATTTACCAGGAATATGGACTGCTTTTATGTTATGGACAAGGTCTGAAAGTGCCTACAAACTCAAAGCTCTTACAGAACTTAGATGGAGGAGTGCCTAATTTCTAGGTCCTATATGAGCTTAGGTATGAGTCAGGCATTAAGGTGCTCAGTCCTGTCAAAGCTGAGGCACTTCTGTACATACCCAGAACTAGAAATTTCAGCCACTTGTGAATGTGGATATGAATCAAAATTTGCACCACCTACAAAATATAGGTGCCTTACAAGTTTTCATGATCACAGTGTTGGACTTAGCTTTCTAAATTCTGCTAAATCCCTACCCTAGATATCTACATCCTTTTTTTGGAAGTAGGGCTATTTGTACTCTTGTACCTTGGAACCTTTTAGCTAAAACGTTATGCATTTATTTTTGTTGCAAGAATTGAAGAGCAAATGATTAGAAGGCCGATATTATTCCTGCATGAAATTAGATTTATCAATAGTTAGTTTCACACTTCAACTGCTTTAGCACTAGAATATAAAAGATTTTATGCTGTAACAGTTGCTCTTCCTAAATATGACTCAACTTGGTCCATCATTCAAAAATAAATGCCTTCATAAACCTTTTTCATCAGAAAGTGAGCCAAAGGTATCTCTTCCTTGTCTTTATCTACTTCCTAAAGGAGTGGTTTCAAAGGGACAAAACTTCTGGGTGACATATGATTAGTCAGTCAGCATTTTGCTATTGCAGCATGTTCAACAGAGAAGAAGAGGGCCTGAATCTGTCTTCCACTCACATTCTAGTTCTTCACTTAAATCCCCAAGAGCAGATCCCTCTGCTCACATAAAGCCCTGCAAACATCACCGATGCTCCACACTGGGATAGCATTCTACTTCTACTGCTTCAGCTCCAGGTTCTGGGTCTAAAATGGGCTGAATAATCACATTATTGGATGTATTCATGCCTTTCCAACTTTTCCTCTTAAGCACTTATCTGACAAAAATATTTACATTGCATTAATTCCAGTTCACCTCACTTTACCAAATACATTCAAAAGGTATGCAAGTTAGCAGATAAATTGTGAACATCCTGGAGGACTGAAAGTAAATTCTGTTTTGCTTTGTATTGTCAAAAACCTATTGTCTGAAAATCACATATTAAAAATAACACCTGCTTTCCAGAAGCCAACCGGGCCTGTTCTATCCTCTGGCCTCGTTCAGAACTCTCCTAATGTTAATGTGGGTTTGTCATAAAAGAGTGAAAATTATCTCCTTGGCCTGGAACTGGAGACTATCTTTGAATTGTTCAGCCCAGCATGAGGAAAGCCTTAAGAAATCTGCAGAGATGAAAAACAGCTGTAAAATGGCTGCAAAGTTTCTTGCTCCACATTAAAAGATGCACCAGGTCTTAATCTGAGTTTATTTTGGGAAGCTGAGGGAAAAAGTTAGGGAATGACAAAAAGATTTTCAGGTTAAAAATGCTATGAAATGAGATGTGGTAAAATATTTGTGTTCACAACACTTGAACCTTTAGTAACTGACTCAGTTAATACCACTGTGGTTTATTTCCTTTGCTGTCAGTGGAAAATCTCTAATTAACTTCATTGTGTTGAGCCAATAAAGATGGAGTTTTAGGAAGAAACTTAGGAAAATAGAATGACCCAAGTTTTCTGGTAAGGCATGACCCAATAATAGGTATGGAACGAAGAAAAGAGAAGACAGACCAGGCAGGCATACTTGCTTAGATCCAGCATAGGTCTTAGCAGGCTCATCTACACAAGATGTTTACTGTGCAGTTTCCTAACTAATGACACAGAAAATGTTTCAGCATCTACATGTGCACCCCTATTCGGACTCATGAAACTAATAAACTCTGCAGCAGGGTAGGATTTGTAAATACAAGTGCTACGCTGCTACAGAGGGGGTTTTTTTCTGTGCACAGTAGCACACATATATGCACTGACTGGCTGGCTGGAGCACGAGGGTGCTTCGGTGTGGGGTTAGCCAGTAGGCAGTGCCCTCACTGAAGCATCCTTATGCCCCAGCCAATCCCCCCTCCCTGGGCTGGCAGCCTGGCCTCCAGAGACCTCCTGCCAGCTGGAGCTGCTGTGACTTGACCCAATGTGCTCTGGTCTGGGCACATGTGGAGACATGCGCCCGTGAGCTTCCTAGGAGAAATACACTGTGGGACAATAAGCTCCATAGTATTTTGCTGCGCCGTAATGGCACATGTAGATACACTGAGCCATATATAGAGCTTTTGCTACCCTCTTCCCCAGGATGAAGGCGAAGAAAGATGCCATACAGTTGTCCAGTAAGGAAGCCTTTCAAAACATGGCAGGGAATTTAAATTTAAAAACATTGTTTCACTAAGTATATACATGAATTATTTCTCATTAAAGAAGCCTCAATAAGTACATATTTCCTGTTTTGTTTTCTAACAGACACTTCTGGTTTTTTTGATCTCTGTTACAGAGTTATTCTCCTCAGTATACTGGCTATGACACGAAGAAGGCTGGTGGTGGTATCATTGATGTAAGATAATAACCATTTCTCTCTCCATCGTTAAGCACACTTTTTCTTCCTTATAGATTGTGCCATGGATGTTTATCTCTTTTCTGTTAAATGAATGAGGTTATTTACTGAATCACTGCCTGCAAATGGAATAAGGTTTAGGGCAGAGTTTAGCTGGAAATTATTGTTCTAGAGCAGTTCCAGATTTATGCACGACTATGCAATCACTCCTCTTCTTTTTTTCTCTTCCTTCTCCTTCCTGTCTCCTCATTTCTTTTCTCCTACATGCTCTCTGATTCTCTCTCATAAGCTATTTCCTCTTTTTTATCTTTGCTCATCTCTTTCTCACTTGTTCATTCCCCTCATTTTTGCTTCCTTGTTTCTCTCCCCTTTTTCTCTCTTTTTCTTCCTGTATGTACCACCATTCCTCTACTCATTGTTTGTCTCTTCCTTTATTAAACGCTTCTCTCTCACACAACATCTCTGCCTTTCCTTTCCTCTCTCCAGTAACATTCAGGGTTATTTATGTTCAGTATAATCCTTTATCTCACTTTCCACAGTGGAAATGTGGTTGGATGAAAAATTAATATACATCCCTTCATTCTAGTTCTTTTCAGACCAGATGCAGACAATTTTCTACTGTGTTCTTTTTACCCACGGCTAATCAGACTGCACTAAGGATGTTGACTCTATTGCCTGATGCAAGCTTTTCAGATTTTTCATTTAATGAAGTCAAAAAAATATATTGAATAAAACAATCATGCAGACGCATTATGCACTCTCTCTAAAGTTGGAGAAGATGCATCTCTGGAAGTTTCATTTTGTGCACAAGGTTTTTAATTTTGGCATCACTGCTAACATGAAGTGCCAGAACTGTAGTTTTCCATTGATATGTACAAGTGCCTTCTGATTAAAGTTAGGGAACACAGTACAATATACAATGGGTATAATTAATTGTTATCTGAAATGGTTACTTCTTCATTAGTTACAGTAATGCTTTTTCTAGTTTCGCAATCTGCATAGCAGGGATTGCATAGCATGTCATATATTGCATGCAGGCAGTGCAAACAACATGCAAACATGTTATTTCACGATGTTCCATCAGATCACCGTGTGGGATGAATGGTAGACTTCCTCTTACTGAACTATATATATTTTTCTCCTCACTTATGTTTTCTATTGTTTGTTTCTACCTCATTCATTCACTGATACGGTCAAGGTTTCTACAGTCATTCATTCGTCTACTATTTTGTTCATTCACTCAATCTTTTGTCACTCGTCCATTTATCCTTTTCTTTATTTGCAGTTCCTTAGTTTTTGTTCATAGTTTGTATACCATCTACATTCTGCTACTTAGCTTCCGACTATAAGATGTGCTGACCTAGAAAGACAAGAGATACTCTTCAGTTACTTGCTCAGATCCAGCATACATTGGTACACTGTATTTTGGCATTTACATTAGAGTTGATCATATATATTTCATATGCAGAACACAATTTGGGGGGGAAGGGCAGGAGGGATTTTGTGGGGGTTTTTAAGCTAAATTGGATAACCTAAATGCTTTGCTGTCTGTTTTAGCCAGACATTGTCTTCCAACATGCTTTACATGTGACTGATATGTTGTGATTAATACAGCCAATAGAACTAAACTCATTACTAAACATATTATTTTGTGGCATGCTATAAATCTCAAAAGCATTTCTTTATTGTCATTGTTGTTTTTATTAGTATCTTTTTGTAAGTTCAAATAAGTACTGAATCTCTGGACAGTTTGAGGATGCAACTGGTGTTTTCCATAGCTCAAATGTTTTCCTTAGAGGTGCTTAACCATGACTAGCATTTCATTATCCATACATCTCTTCGCCATTATCCTTGCTATGTCCTTTTACTATATGTTAACAGATCTTTTTACCTCTACATGTTAGTTTCTCTTCATTGGTTTTCACTTTATATTGACTTTCATATGGTCTGTTTTATTGTTTTTCTCTCCACCAAAGCACATTTTTCAGCTAAAAAGCACTGTTTTCACAATCTGGAAACAGTGATAAACACATGCCATTCTTAACTATGGCTTTATTTCTATGTTCTGTACTTTGAAAGATAACATGTTTTGTTTGTGTGTAGCCATATATTGATCCTGCAGCAGTGCAATTTCTTCTATGTTAAATTAGTTCTAATGATGAAGAGTGAGAGACTCCCTATAACAACAACACATCAAACTGATTTGCCCAGATCCAAGTTCTCTGTCAATCAGTGTACTCTGATAAGTACATAGCAACTGCTATCATAATTTTCACAGCATAAACCTCTGAAATATTGTTTACAGCAGTGGGATTAACCTTGTTAAGTGAAAATTGGTTAGAACTAGAGCATCTGTTAATATATTATCTGTGCTGTAAATAATGGAATTCTATCTGTTCCATGAGAAATACTATGCATGCTCCAAGCTATAGAACATATTTTCTCCACTATGAATAATATCATTTATGCTGTTCTGATTGGACTGTAAATACTGAAGACTATAATTTGAAACATAATAAATTGCTCAGTCATTCAGTAAAAGTGCATTCTGTTTCTGCTGAGGTACTCTTGGATACTAAAACAATTTTTTTGGTACAGTTCCCTCTTTCCTGATAGGAAATTTTCCACCAACTACACTATATTTCACTACATACTTCTGCTTAATAGCAATAGCTCTACTACTGAAATTGTTTTTTTACTATAATTCCCACTAGCAGTATGGTCATGTTAAGTTTTATATCTGGCTTATATTGCTATAATTACTATTTTTAATTCTGCACTTCAGGGTACATATCCAGGAGTTCCTGGTCTTCCTGGCCCACCCGGGCCCCCTGGCCCAATTGGCCACCCAGGTCAACCCGTAAGTACAATTCATTTGTGCATATACCGTTT